>NC_086445.1:186829876-187149320 GCF_028390025.1 Pseudophryne corroboree
GTGGTGGTGGGGGTGGGGGGGCTGGAGGTGGGAGGGAGTAGGCAGAGGTTTTGCCTAGGGTGCCGAGAAACCTTGCACCGGCCCTGGCACTACCGCCGACGACCCATACACATTTCCCCTGTTCCTTCATATGGGAAGCGGAGTGCAGATATTGGGTGCTATACACTAAAGCTGAGTACACACTGGAAGATATGTACCCACTATGTCACTGACTATACACACTCCCGCTGGTTGTCAGCAACATTCTCCATCAACACTACATACAGAACTGACAGAAGAACTAGCTAGCGAGCATGGTCCCTGCCATCGCTACTGCGCTGCCGCTATTGGCAAGTGTGTATGCATTTGCCGATGCTTGGTCCCGTTGTGTGCAATGTCGCTGGGTACACACATCACGTAGATCTCACAGGGTATGCCCACAAAATCTGCAGGGTTGGAGGCTGTCATATAAATTTCCTGTCAGTCTGACTGGTATTGTGTCTGCACCTGTATGCCCAGCACTAGGGAGGGGCTAATCTAGACAAGAAAAACCATACGATTTTATGTTCTACCCATCTGTTTCTTCATTACAACCTGTTGCGTAAAAGAATCAGAGTAGTATATTATTTGTACATTACATTATTACATTGACCTTGTTAGTGTCCCCTAGTGGATTAAAGGGAAAAGCTGTTTGCACTTTTCAATCACACAAATCAATGCACAAAAGATAATTTAATTTATTTATTGTTAGGACTTGGACACTTGACCTTAAAGTTGCAGTCATTTTTCACAGTTGCAATTGTTTGCAGCCTTATATATTTAAATATTTGATTGAACCACTGTAATCTATTCCATGTATTAATGTTTATCCGCCTGTACAATTGTTTCTCTGCTTTCTCCTACTAGAACACCACATAGAAATGGTGTTTCCTTTGGAGAAAAGTTAGGCGTACAGTAGATTTTCTCTTCTCCATAAATGTCATAATTGATCATCCCCCCCCCCCCATTAACACCTATGCGGGTTGGTTCACACAATGTATCTTGCGCAAAATCCATCCACATTCATCTCTGTAAATATTGGCATAAAAATAAGAATTTACTCACCGGTAATTCTATTTCTCGTAGTCCGTAGTGGATGCTGGGAACTCCGTAAGGACCATGGGGAATAGCGGGCTCCGATGGAGGCTGGGCACTCCAGAAAGATCTTAGACTACCTGGTGTGCACTGGCTCCTCCCACTATGACCCTCCTCCAAGCCTCAGTTAGGTACTGTGCCCGGACGAGCGTACACAATAAGGAAGGATTTTGAATCCCGGGTAAGACTCATACCAGCCACACCAATCACACCGTACAACTCGTGATATGAAACACAGTTAACAGTATGAAACAATAGAGCCTCTCAACAGATGGCTCAACAATAACCCGATTTAGTTAACAATAACTATGTACAAGTAATGCAGATAAACCGCACTTGGGATGGGCGCCCAGCATCCACTACGGACTACGAGAAATAGAATTACCGGTGAGTAAATTCTTATTTTCTCTAACGTCCTAGTGGATGCTGGGAACTCCGTAAGGACCATGGGGATTATACCAAAGCTCCCAAACGGGCGGGAGAGTGCGGATGACTCTGCAGCACCGAATGAGAGAACTCCAGGTCCTCCTCAGCCAGGGTATCAAATTTGTAGAATTTTGCCAACGTGTTTGCCCCTGACCAAGTAGCTGCTCGGCAAAGTTGTAAAGCCGAGACCCCTCGGGCAGCCGCCCAAGATGAGCCCACCTTCCTTGTGGAATGGGCATTGACAGATTTTGGCTGTGGCAGGCCTGCCACAGTATGTGCAAGCTGAATTGTACTACAAATCCAACGAGCAATAGTCTGCTTAGAAGCAGGAGCACCCAGCTTGTTGGGTGCATATAGGATAAACAGCGAGTCAGATTTTCTGACTCCAGCCGTCCTGGAAACATATATTTTCAGGGCCCTGACAACGTCTAGCAACTTGGAGTCCTCCAAATCCTTAGTAGCCGCAGGCACCACAATAGGCTGGTTCAGGTGAAACGCTGACACCACCTTAGGGAGAAACTGGGGACGAGTCCTCAATTCTGCCCTATTCATATGGAAAATCAAATAAGGGCTTTTACAAGACAAAGCCGCCAATTCTGATACTCGCCTGGCAGAAGCCAAGGCCAATAACATAACCACCTTCCATGTGAGATATTTCAGATCCACGGTTTTTAGTGGTTCAAACCAAAGTGATTTTAAGAAAACTCAACACCACGTTGAGATCCCAAGGTGCCACAGGAGGCACAAACGGGGGCTGACTATGCAGCACTCCTTTTATAAATGTCTGAACTTCAGGTACTGAAGCTAGTTCTTTTTTGAAAGAAAATCGACAGAGCCGAGATCTGTACCTTAATGGAACCCAATTTAAGGCCCATAGTCACTCTTGCTTGCAGGAAATGCAGAAATCGACCTAGTTGAAATTCCTCTGTTGGGGCCCTTTCGGCCTCACACCATGCAACATATTTTCGCCATATGCGGTGATAATGAGTTGCTGTAACCTCTTTCCTGGCTTTAGTAAGCGTAGGAATTACTTCCTCCGGAATACCCTTTTCCTTCAGGATCCGGCGTTCAACCGCCATGCCGTCAAACGCAGCCGCGGTAAGTCTTGGAACAGACAGGGCCCCTGCTGCCGCAGGTCCTGACTGAGTGGCAGAGGCCATGGGTCCTCTGATATAAATTCTTGAAGTTCTGGGTACCAAGCTCTTCTTGGCCATCCACGAGTATCGTTCTTACTCCTCGCCTTCTTATTATTCTCAGTACCTTTGGTATGAGAGGCAGAGGGGAGAACACCTAAACCGACTGGTACACCCACGGTGTTACCAGAGCGTCCATAGCTATCGCCTGAGGGTCCCTTGACCTGGAGCAATATCTTTTATAGCTTTTTGTTAAGGCGGGACGCCATCATGTCCACCTGTGGCCTTTCCCAATGGTGTACAATCCTATTGGAAGACTTCTGGAGGAAGTCCCCATTCTCCCGGGTGGAGGTCGTGTCTGTTGAGAAGATCTGCTTCCCAGTTGTCCACTCCGGGAATGAACACTGCTGACAGTGCTAACACATGATTTTCCGCCTATCGGAGAATCCTTGTGGCTTCTGCCATCGCCATCCTGCTTTTTGTGCCGCCCTGTTGATTACATGGGCGACTGCCGTGATGTTGTCTGATTGGATCAGTACCGGCTGGTTTTGAAGCAGAGGCCTTGCTGGCCTCAGGGCATTGTAAATGGCCCTCAGATCCAGAATATTTATGTGTAGGGAAATAACCTGACTTGACCAAAGTCCCTGGAAGTTTCTTCCCTATGTGACTGCCCCCCAGCCTCAAAGGCTGGAATCCATGGTCACTAGGACCTAGTCCTGTATGCCGAACCTGCGGCCCTCTTGAAGATGGGCACTCTGCAGCCACCACAGTAGAGATACCCTGGTCCTTGGAGACAGGGTTATCAGCCTATGCATCGGAAGATGCGATCCGGACCACTTGTCCAACAGGTCCCTCTGAAAAGTTCTTGTATGGAACCTGCCTAATGGGATTGCTTCGTAAGAAGCTACCATTTTTCCCAGGACTCGCGTGCAATGATGCACCGCTACCTATTTTGGTTTCAGGAGGTCTCTGACTAGAGATGACAACTCCTTGGCTTTCTCCTCCGGGAGAAACACTATTTCTGGTTTATGTCCAGAACCATCCCCAGGAACGTGTCATAGGAACCAGCTGTGACTTTGGACTGTTTAGAATCCACCTATGCTGTTGTAGCACTTTCCAAAATAGTGCTACCCCGACTACCAACTGCTCCTTGGACCTCGCCCTTATAACGAGATTGTCCAATTACGGGATAATTACAACTCCCTTTTTTTGAAGGAGTATCATCATTTCGGCCATTACCTTGATAAAACACCCTCGGTGCCATGTACAGTCCAAACGGCAGTGTCTGGACTTGGTAATGGTAATCCTGTACCACAAATCTGAGGTACTCCTGGCGAGGATGGTAAAAGGGGACATGCAGGTAAGCATCCTTGATGTCCCGGGATACCATGTAATCCCCCTCGTCCAGGCTTGCAATAACCGCCCTGAGCGATTCCATCTTGAACTTGAATTTTTTTATGTTCAAGGATTTTAAATATAAAATGGGTCACACCGAACCATGCGGTTTCGGTACCCCAACCCGTGTGGAATAGTAACCCCGTCCTTGTTGAAGTAGGGGCACCTTGAGTATTACCTGCTGGGAATACCGCTTATTAATTGCCTCTAGCACAGCCTCCCTGCTTGAGGGAGTTGTCAGCAAGGCATATTTTAGGAAACGGCTGGGGGGAGACATCTCTAATTCCAGCTTGTACCCCTGAAATACTACTTGGAAGAAACAGGGATCCACCTGTGAGCGAGCCCACTAATTGCTGAAATTTTTGAGGCGGCCCCCCACCGTACCTGGCTACACCTGTGGAGCACCCACGTCATGGTGTGTACTCACAGGAGGCGGGGGAAGAATCTTGATTCTGGGAACAGGCTGACTGGTGCAGCTTTTTCCCTCTACCCTTGTCTCTGTACAGAAAGGAAGCGCCATTTGACCCGCTTGCTTTTCTGAAGCCGAAAGGACTGTACCTTTTTCTGTGAGGAAACCTGAGGTAAAATTATTTCTTCCCAGCAGTTGCTGTGGATACGAGGTCCCAGAGACCATCCCCAAATAATTCCTCACTCTTATAAGGCTCTCTATGCGCTTTTTAAGTCAGCATCACCTGTCCAGTGACAGGTCTCTAATACCCTCCTGACAGAATGGACATTACATTTATTTTGGATGCCAGCCGGCAAAATATCCCTCTGTGCATCCCCCATATATAAGACAACGTCTTTAATATGTTTTTATGTTTGCCAACTATTATCCCTGTTTGACAGGGTCACCAACCACGCTGCAGCAGCACTATCTGCAGGTCTCAGTCTAGTACCTGAGTGTGTAAATACAGACTTCAGGATAGCCTCCTGTTTTTTTTATCAACAGGTACCTATTAAAGTGGCCGTATCCTAAGACGGCAGTGCCACCTTTTTTGACAAACGTGTGAGCGCCTTATCCACCCTAGGGGATATCTCCCAGCGTAACTTATCCTCCTGGCGGGAAAGGGTACGCCATCAGTAACTTTTTATAAATTACCAGTTTCTTAACGGGGGAACCCACGCTTTTCACACACTTCATTTATTCATCTGATGGGGGAACAAAACACTGCCTGTTTTTTCTCCCCAAACCTAAAACCCATTTATAGAGGTTAAAGTCAGAAATGTATAACACATTTTTTATTGCCGGGATCAAGTCACGGATTGGATTGTGTATATGTCTCCACCTTGTCGACACTGGAGTCAGACTCCGTGTCGACATCTGTGTCTGCCATCTGAGAGAGCGGGCGTTTTTGAGCCCCTGATGGCCTTTGAGACGCCTGGGCAGGCGCGGGCTGCGAAGCCGGCTGTCCCACAGCTGTTACGTCATCCACCCTTTTATGTAAGGAGTTGACACTGTCGGTTAATACCTTTTACCTCTCTATCCACTCTGGTGTCGGCCCCACAGGGGGCGACATCACATATATCGGCCTCTGTTCCGTCACCATATAAGCCTCCTCATTCAACATGTCGACACAGCCGTACCGACACACCGCAGACACACAGGGAATGCTCTAAACGAGGACAGGACCCACAAAAGCCCTTTGGGGGGACAGAGTGAGAGTATGCCAGCACACACCAGAGCGCTATATACTGCAGGGACTAACTGAGTTATGTCCCCTATAGCTTTATATCTATATATATAATGTATACTGCGCCTAAATTTAGTGCCCCCTCTCTCTTTTTTTAACCCTTGTAGACTGCAGGGGAGAGCTTCCCTCCAACGGAGCTGTGAGGGAAAATGGCGCCAGTGTGCTGAGGAGATAGGCTCCGCCCCTTTTTCGCGGCCTATTCTCCCGTTTTTTATGGACTTCTGGCAGGGGTATTTACCTCATATATAGCCCCTGGGGCTATATATTGAGGTATTTTTGCCAGCCAAGGTGTTTTTATTGCTGCCTCAGGGCGCCCCCCCCCAGCGCCCTGCACCCTCAGTGACCGGAGTATGAAGTGTGTGAGAGGAGCAATGGCGCACAGCTGCAGTGCTGTGCGCTACCTTGGTGAAGACTGAGTCTTCATGCCGCCGATTTTCCGGACCATCTTCTTGCTTCTGGCTCTGTAAGGGGGACGGCGGCGCGGCTCCGGGACCGAACATCAAGGCTGGGCCTGCGGTCGATCCCTCTGGAGCTAATGGTGTCCAGTAGCCTAAGAAGCCCAATCCGGCTGCAAGCAGGCGAGTTCGCTTCTTCTCCCCTTAGTCCCTCGCTGCAGTGAGCCTGTTGCCAGCAGGTCTCACTGAAAAGAACAAATTCTAAGACTATAACTTTCTAAGAGCTCAGGAGAGCCCCTAGTGTGCATCCAACCTCGGCCGGGCACGAAATCTAACTGAGGCTTGGAGGAGGGTCATAGTGGGAGGAGCCAGTGCACACCAGGTAGTCTAAGATCTTTCTGGAGTGCCCAGCCTCCTTCGGAGCCCGCTATTCCCCATGGTCCTTACGGAGTTCCCAGCATCCACTAGGACGTTAGAGAAAGTATTTTTTCAGTTCTTCATGTGATTTAAAAAAAAAAAAAAGAAAGGTAACGGAGTCAGTCCCTCGATACCAGATGAAGGTGTGTGTTTATATTAATCACAGAAGCTCTGCACTTGATTGCTCCAGTATGTATTCTGCATATAATCAGGTACTGTTAGGTACAATTGTTGTAACATTTGTTAAGCTGACCAACTGCGCCAAGTCTTCCCCATCTGGTCAGTCCTCTCTCACTCAGAAATATAAACATTTTCTCTTTTGGTGGGGTATGCGTGACTGGCGAAGTCATCATACCTCCACTGGTATCCCGGCAGCAGAATGCTGGCGGGTGGGGGTAGAGAGCGCCAGCAGGTTCTATTCCCACTCTGAGTGTCGTGGACACCCACGAGAGGGAATAGTCTCTGCTAGTCGGCATGCAAACTGTCTGGATTCGTACAGGGAGGTGTTCACCGGTCACATAACTACATCCCTCTCTATTGCTATCACATCAGTGTTAGACATAAGACATGCTTCCTGGTTTGAGGCTCATCTGCACAATGGTTTTTAAAGGTAAGACCTCCAACAAGTATATCAGCGGCGGCAGTGACATACGGGGCGTCCCCCCGCATGTCAGTGTGAATGATCGTAGCTGTGCTAAATTTAGCACAGCTACGATCAACTCGGAATGATCCCCAATATTAGGCACCTATATGGATCCATGTATACATACAACTGAGTCTATATAGATTCCAAGAGGTTTTGACCCTGAAATTTAAAATGGCAATAAAATGAAAGTCAAATTTAAATGCAAACCACTGTTGGTTTTGCATAAAAATATTATTGCCTTTTTAAATTTCAGGGACAACCGCTCAGAGAATCAAGCTGCCTCTTAGTAAATTTAATCCCTGATCTCTTTAATACTATAGATGCCATAATAGCGCTATTATTCTGTGATTAGCAGAGGGCATTAACAGTTTTAAGGATGTATATAGATAAATTATCTTTTTAAGTTGTTACCACTTTTTGAAAACCATTCTTGTACCTTTTCCTCCCAAGGTTACATTTCATGTGATCAGTACCCTTTAAACAATACGGAATGAGAAATAATCTGTAGTAAATACAAACATGCTTTTAAATGAGATTCTTTGGAGTACTAAATCTCTAATCCTGACACTGGTAAAGAACCATCTGTTATTTTTGTAGAAAATGTTTAAGTTTCATACAATGATAATATAAATGTAATTGATAGTTGTAAATATGTTCTCATGTGACTGTATTCTCGTGTGAATCTTGTTGTAATGGCGTATTTGGTCACGGATATCCTGTTCTTCTGAATGCTGGATTAGTCTGTTATGTAATATCCTTTGAGAACACAAATATGATAGTGTTTTAGAACATTGGCTTAGAGAATATATACAGAGATGTGTCTGAAGTGACATTGGCTCAGGTAATTGTTGATTGTTCCTTCTGTTCCTCCTTTCTCCTAGGTCAAGGACCCAGCAAGAAGGCAGCAAAGCACAAGGCAGCAGAAGTGGCCCTTTCCCTAGTCAAGGGAGAGGATATGTTTGGGGCAATTTGTGAGGAGAACAGGTAAGGATTCTCTTTGCAGTACGTCAGCGACACTGTTTAGAATAATGTTTAGAATATGCAGTGTTTTGGGTGCTATGTTGTCTATATACTGTCTACTGTATAGGGTACTTCCTTTTCTCTGTTTTGTGGCATTTTGTACTGGTGGCTCCCTGGCTCTATTGTCTTTGTGGTAACAGAGAAATATCCAACGCTGGGTCATCCCTGATTGTTTAATAATTTGTTTTTATATAGGATTGTGTAGCCTGGTGACTATCCAAGCTGCTAGGTTTTATCGCAGGGTATATATTTTTCTGATTTCTCATACGTCCTAGAGGATGCTGGGGACACCATTAGAACCATGGGGTATAGACGGGATCCGCAGGAGACATGGGCACTTTAAGACTTTGAAAGAGTGTGAACTGGCTCCTCCCTCTATGCCCCTCCTCCAGACTCCAGTTTTAGAATTGTGCCCAGGGAGACAGGACACACAAAGGGGAGCTCTACTGCGTTTCTCTGTAAATACTTTTTTGTTAGGTTTTTTATTTTCAGGGAGGCTGCTGGCAACAGTCTCCCTGCTTCATGGGACTTAGGGGAGAGAAGTATGACCCACTTCCAGTGAGTTCAAGGGCTCTGCTTCTGGCTACAGGACACCATTAGCTCCTGAGGGTTTGATCGCTGGGTACGCTCAGATGCTCGCTCCCACAGCCTGCCGTCACCCCCCTTACAGAACCAGAAGTCAGAAAACGGGTGAGTAACCGAAGAAAAGAAGACGAGACGGCATTTTCATGAGGTATCGCGCAGCGGGCAGACGCTGCGCGCCAAGCTCCCACTCACACAGCACTGCAGGGTGAAGGACGTGGGGGGGGTGCCCTGGGCAGCTAAAAACTACCTCATTTAACACACTGGCAAGAGGGGACATTAGTGCCGCAGCACTGTCCCATCCCCCGCCAGTATAAACCTCTAGAAAACTGGACAGAAGAGTGCCATTAAGGGGGCGGAGCTTCTCCCTCACAGCTCACGGCGCCATTTCCTCTCCTCAGGCTGCAGAGACGCTGGTCCTCCACACACACTGACAAGTAGCAGGGGTGTAAAACGGAGGGGGGAGGCATATAATTGGTGCAATGTATATGTGATAAAAGCGCTATAGGTCTGAGGCATTGTATTGGCAATTTTCTGACCATTTTTTCAGCGCAGGGTGTGAGCTGGCAAATCCCCTCTGTGTCTCTCTGACAGACATTACTGTGGGTCTGTCCCCTATATGCCCGGTGTGTCTGTGGGTGTTTGGTGCACGAGTGTCGACATGTCTGGGGCTGAAGGCTCTTCCCAAGAGGAGGCTGTATTGGGGACGCAGACGGCTGCGGGGGTGACCCTGTCGGCACCCCCGACACGTTATTGGGTAAATGTGTTAAACGCCTTGAATGCTAATGTGGCTCTTATTAGAAAGAGGCTACATAAGTCAGTCGCAGACCCAGGCATGGAAAAAATCTGTGGAAGATATGTTATTCAAAAGTCAGGTCCCATCATGGTCACAAAAACGTACCTTGGCCCAAGTGGCAGACACTGATACTGACACGGACACTGATTCTAGTGTCGACTATAGCGATTCCAGGTTAGACCCAAAATTGGCAAAGAGCATTCAGTACATGATTGTGGCGATAAAAGAGGTATTAAATATCACTGAGGACCCAGCTGTCCCTGATAAAAGGGTCTGTATGTATAAAGAAAGGAAACCTGAGATAACGTTTCCTCCCTCTCATGAACTGAACACGCTTTTTTGAAAAAGTTTGGGAAGGTCCTGACAGGAAGTTTCAGATTCCCAAAAGAATTAGAGCAGCTTATCCCTCGACGGATAGGGAAAAGTGGGAGTCACCCCCACTGTGGACAGGGCCTTGTCTAGGTTGTCTAAAAAGGTGGCTCTCACGTCACCTGACACAGCGGCCCTGAATGATCCTGCGGATCGTAAACAGGAAACTACATTGAAGTCCATTTATGTGACCACAGGTACACTACTCCGACCTGTCATTGCTTCTACGTGGGTAAGTAGTGCTATCGAAAAGTGGGTAGATAACTTGTCATCTGATATAGATACCCTAGATAGGGATAGCATCCTCTTGACGCTGGGTTATATCAAGGACGCTTCAGCATACCTTAAGGAAGCTGCGAGAGATAATTGGTCTTTTGGGATCAAAAGCCAATGCCATGGCTGTTTCAGCTAGGCGTGCGTTGTGGATTCACCAATGGAATGCTGATGCTGACTCCAAGAAAAGTATGGAATCTCTACCATATAAAGGTAAGGCCTTATTTTGTGACTGTCTTGATGATTTGGTATCTACGGTTACCGCGGATAAGTCATCATTTTTACCTTATGTTCCTCCACAACAAAAGAAAATGCAACATTATCAGATGCAGTCCTTTCGGCCCAATAAATACAGGAAGGGCCGGGGTTCTTCCTTCCTTGCTACTAGAGGAAGAGGTAAACGTTCTCCTGCCTTGTCAGGCTCCCAGGAGCAGAAGTCCTCCCAGGCTTCTGCCAATTCCACCGCATGACGTTGGTGCTCCTATGCGGGAGTCCGCACCGGTGGGGGCCCGTCTAAAACTCTTCAGTCAGTGTAGGGTTCGTTCGAACCTGGACCCTTGGATTTTACAAATAGTATTTCAAGGGTACAAGCTGGAGTTTCAAGACGCCCCCCCTCACCGTTTTTTTAAATCGGCCTTACCAGCTTCTTTTCGCGACAGGGAGGTAGCTTGCGACACAATACAAAAATTGTGTCAAAATCAAGTTTTCTGCCGCAGGGTACACTGGGCTCCACAAGTCTGGACAATGGGGTGTAGAGTAGGATCTTGATCCGAGGCACCAACAGACTCAAAGCTTGGACTGTTCCCAGAATGCACAGCGCCGCCTCCTGTATCACCCCGCCTCCCAGGACAGGAGCTCAGTTTTGTAAGTTGGTGCTGCAGTAAGCAGGCACTTAACAGAGGGGCTGCTCCATGCAGCCGTAAGAAAAGCTTTTTTTCTGAAGAAAAAGTGAAGACTTCATAGCAGCAGCGGTGGTAAATGTCAGAAGACATTCACTGCTGCAGCTCCAGCTCTCCCCAGCGGCGCTGTACACTCCCGAGCCCTGGTTGCCGGGTACCTACAGCGGAGGCTCCGGTTTACTCCGGTTTACTTCACGTTGGGCACACACGGCTGGGGCTCTCCAGGATCGCGTGGGCGCGCTTCGGGAGGTGGTAAGTGGGTCTCGCTCGCGGGACCCGGTCTTTAACGCGATCCGGCGCGGTCAGTGAGAGGCGGGCCGCGCGCGCTGACGGTGGACACTGTGGCAGTACAGGCGATCCCACTACATCACCAGGGCATGGGCGCAGGTCAGGTTTTCTCTTAAAACCGATTTTAATATCGCCCACAGTACCCGGTGGTTTTGCCAGCAAGGGGGATAAGGCTTAGACCTGAAGCCCCAGCCCCAGGGCGCCATTTCTAGCAAGTGTTCCCGCCCTGGAGCTGCATCTCTGTCTTTTCCTCACTCCCTGTCAGTGTCTGCGGCGCCATTAATCCTCAGCTCACTGTTCCTGGGACTGCTTGGGCAAATCCTCCTATGTAAAGCCGCCTGGTTGTCAGCGCTGTGCCTTTTACATGACACTTAAGTATTCTACCTGCCTTTTTAGTCAGTGATAGTTAAGAGAGTGCATTTAGTCAGGGTTTTATAGTACAATTACCCTGTGATATACATCCAGTTCTTACTGTGTAGTGTTATATCTCTTGACTATTTAGCTATACAAGCTAGTCCAGTGCAGTATTATTGTCCGTAATAACCTCTGCATTGTACAAACTGTGACTTTCTGTGTGTGCATTTGATAGCTGAGTGGTGTCCATTTCGTGTCTTTCACTCAACTTGCTATCCCTATATTCTATAACCTCAGGTGTTATTTAATATAGGATTTTCACAAAGATATACTGTATTACGTATTTCTCTAACGTCCTAGTGGATGCTGGGAACTCCGTAAGGACCATGGGGGATAGCGGGCTCCGAAGGAGGCTGGGCACTCTAGAAAGATTTATGACTACCTGGTGTCCACTGGCTCCTCCCACTATGACCCTCCTCCAAGCCTCAGTTAGATCTTGTGCCCGGCCGAGGTTGGATGCACACTAGGAGCTCTCCTGAGCCCTTAGAAAGAAAGTATAGATTTAGGTTTTTTATTTTCAGTGAGACCTGCTGGCAACAGGCTCACTGCAGCGAGGGACTAAGGGGAGAAGAAGCGAACTCGCCTGCTTGCAGCCGGATTGGGCTTCTTAGGCTACTGGACACCATTAGCTCCAGAGGGATCGACCGCAGGCCCAGTCCTTGGTGTTCGGTCCCGGAGCCGCGCCGCCGTCCCCCTTACAGAGCCAGAAGCAAGAAGAGGTCCGGAAAAACGGCGGCAGAAGACATCAGTCTTCACCAAGGTAGCGCACAGCACTGCAGCTGTGCGCCATTGCTCCTCATGCACACCACATACTCCGGTCACTGATGGGTGCAGGGCGCTGGGGGGGGGCGCCCTGAGCAGCAATATAAACACCTTGGCTGGCAAAAATACATCACATATAACCCCCAGGGCTATATGGATGTATATTAACCCCTGCCAGATTCCATAAAAATGCGGGAGAAAAGTCTGCGAAAAAGGGGCGGAGCCTATCTCCTCAGCACACTGGCGCCATTTTTCCCTCACAGCTCCGTTGGAGGGAAGCTCCCTGGCTCTCCCCTGCAGTCTACACTACAGAACAGGGTTAAAACAGAGAGGGGGGGCACTAAATTTAGGCGCAGTATAAATTATATAAAAGCAGCTATAGGGGACATAACTCAGTTAGTCCCTGCATTATATAGCGCTCTGGTGTGTGCTGGCATACTCTCACTCTGTCCCCCCAAAGGGCTTTTGTGGGTCCTGTCCTCATTAAAGCATTCCTTGTGTGTGTGCGGTGTGTCGGTACGGCTGTGTCGACATGTTTGATGAGGAGACTTATGTGGAGGCGGAGCAGATGCCGATAAATGAGATGTCGCCCCTGTGGGCCGACACCAGAGTGGATGGATAGGTGGAAGGTATTAACCGACAGTGTCAACTCCTTACAAAAAAGGCTGGATGACGTAACAGCTATGGGACAGCCGGCTTCTCAGCCCGCGCCTGCCCAGACGTCTCAAAGGCCATCAACGCTCCCTCAGATGGCAGACACAGATGTCGACACGGAGTCTGACTCCAGTGTCGACGAGGTTGAGACATATACACAATCCACTAGGAACATCCGTTACATGATCCCGGCAATATAAAATGTGTTACACATTTCTGACATTAACCCTAGTACCACTAAAAACAAAGGGTTTTATGTGTGGGGAGAAAAAGCAGGCAGTGTTTTGTTCCCCCATCAAATGAGTGAATGAAGTGTGAAAAAGCGTGGGTTTCCCCGATAAGAAACTGGTAATTTCTAACAAGTTACTGATGGCGTACCCTTTCCCGCCAGAGGATAAGTTACGCTGGGAGATATCCCCTAGGGTGGATAAGGCGGTCACACGTTTGTCAAGGTGGCACTGCCGTCTTAGGATACGGCCACTTTGAAGGTACCTGCTGATAAATAGCAGGAGGCTATCCTGAAGTCTGTAATTACACACTCAGGTACTAGACTGAGACCTGCAGACTGCTGCAGCGTGGTCTGTACCCCTTTCAAACAGGGATACTATTTTGCGAACATAAGACGTCGTCTTATATATGAGGGATGCACAGAGGAATATTTTGCCGGCTGGCATCCTGAATTATTGCAATGTCCATTCTGTCAGGAGGGTATTGGAGACCCGACACTGGACAGGTGATGCTGACTTTAAAAGGCACATAGAGCCTTATAAGGGTGAGGAATTGGTTGGGGATGGTCTCTGGGACCTCGTATCCACAGCAACAGCTGGGATGAAAATATTTTACCTCAGGTTTCCTCACAGCCTAAGAAACGCACTGTATTATCAGGTACAGTCCTTTCGGCTTCAAAAAACGAGGGAAGAGGGAAAAAGCTGCACCAGCAGCCAGTCCCCAGAATCAAAATTCTTCCCCTGCTTCCTCTGAGTCCACCGCATGACGCGGGGGCTCCACAGGCGTAGCCAGGTACGGTGGGGGGCCGCCTCAAAAATTTCAGCGATCAGTGGGCTCGCTCACAGGTGGATCCCTGGATCCTTCAAGTAGTATCTCAGGGGTACAAGCTGGAAGTCGAGGCGTCTCCCCCCCGCCGTTTACTCAAATCTGCCTTGCCGACAACTCCCTCAGGCAGGGAGGCTGTGCTAGAGGCAATTCACAAGCTGTATTCCCAGCAGGTGATAGTCAAGGTGCCCCTACTTCAACAAGGACGGGGTTACTATTCCACACTGTTTGTGGTACTGAAACCAGCCGGTTCGGTGAGACCCATTTTAAAATGGAAATCCTTGAACACTTACATAACAAAGTTCAAGATGGAATCGCTCAGGGCAGTTATTGCAAGCCTGGACGAGGGGGATTACATGGTATCCCTGGACATCAAGGATGCTTACCTGCATGTCCCTATTTACCTTCCTCACCAGGAGTACCTCAGATTGTGGTACAGGATTGCCATTACCAATTCCAGACACTACCGTTTGGACTGTCCACGGCACCGAGGGTGTTTACCAAGGTAATGGCAGAAATGATGATACTCCTTCAAAAAAAAAAGGGAGTTTTTATTTATCCCATACTTGGATGATCTCCTTATAAAGGCAAGGTCCAGGGAGCAGTTACTGGTCGGAGTAGCACTATCTCAGGAGGTGCTACAACAGCATGGCTGGATTCTGAACATTCCAAAGTCACAGCTGGTTCCTTCCACTCGCTTACTGTTCCTGGGGATGATTTTGGACACAGAACAGAAAAAAGTGTTTCTCCCGCAGGAGAAAGCCAAGGAGCAGTCATCTCTAGTCAGAGACCTCCTAAAACCAAAAAGGGTATCGGTGCATCGTTGCACACGAGTCCTGGGAAAAATGGTGGCTTCATACGAAGCAATTCCATTCGGCAGGTTCCATGTGAGGACCTTCCCGTGAGACCTCTTAGATAAGTGGTCGGGATCGCATCTTCAAATGCATCAAATGATAACCCTGTCTCCAAGGACCAGGGTGTCTCTACTGTGGTGAATGCAGGGTGCTCATCTTCTAGAGGGCCGCAGTTTCGGCATACAGGACTGGGTCCTGGTGACCACGGATGCCAGCCTTCAAGGCTGGGGAGCAGTCACACAGGGAAGAAACTTCCAGGGCCTATGGTCAAGTCAGGAGACTTCCCTACATATACATTCTGGAACTGAGGGCCATTTACAATGCCCTAAGTCAGGCAAGACCCCTGCTTCAAAACCAGCCGGTACTGATACAGTCAGACAACATCACGGCAGTCGCCCATGTGACCCGACAGGGCGGCACAAGAAGCAGGATGGCAATGGCAGAAGCCACAAGGATTCTCCGATGGGCGGAAAATCACGTACTAGCACTGTCAGCAGTGTTCATTCCGGGAGTGGACAACTGGGAAGCAGACTTCCTCAGCAGACACGACCTACACCCGGGAGAGTGGGGACTTCATCCAGAAGTCTTCCTGCTGTTGGTAAACCGTTGGGAAAGGCCACAGGTGGACATGATGGCGTCCCGCCTCAACAAAAAGCTAAAGAGATATTGCGCCAGGTCAAGGGACCCTCAGGCGATAGCTGTGGACGCTCTAGTGACACCGTGGGTGTACCAGTCGGTTTATGTGTTCCCTACTCTGCCTCTCATACCAAAGGTACTGAGAATAATAAGATGGCGAGGAGTAAGAACGATACTCGTGGTTCCGGATTGGCCAAGAAGGGCTTGGTACCCGGAACTTCAGGAAATGATATCAGAGGACCCATGGCCTCTGCCGCTCAGACAGGACCTGCTTCAGCAGGGGCCCTGTCTGTTCCAAGACTTACCGCGGCTGCGTTTGACGGCATGGCGATTGAGCGCCGGATCCTGAAGGAAAAGGGTATTCCGGAAGAAGTAATTCCTGCGCTTATTAAAGCCAGGAAAGATGTTACGGCAAAGCATTATCACCGCATGTGGCGGAAATATGTTGCATGGTGCGAGGCCAAAAAGGCCCCAACAGAGGAATTTCCACTAGGTCGATTTCTACATTTCCTGCAAGCAGGAGTGAATATGGGCCTAAGTCTAGGCTCCATTAAAGTACAGATCTCGGCTCTGTCGATTTTCTTTCAAAAATAATTAGCTTCAGTACCTGAAGTTCAGGCATTGTGAAAGGAGTGCTGCATATTCAGCCCCCGTTTGTGCCCCCTGTGGCACCTGGGGATCTCAACGTGGTGTTGAGTTTTCTTAAAATCACATTGGTTTGAGCCACTAAAAACCGTGGATCTAAAATATCTCACGTGGAAAGTGGTCATGTTATTGGCCTTGGCTTCAGCCAGGCGAGTGTCAGAATTGGCGGCTTTATCATGTAAAAGCCCTTATCTGATTTTCCATATGGATAGGGCAGAATTGAGGACTCGTCCCCAATTTCTTCCTAAGGTGGTGTCAGCGTTTCACCTGAACCAGCCTATTGTGGTGCCGGCGGCTACTAGTGAATTGGAGGACTCCAAGTTGCTAGACATTGTCAGGGCCCTGAAAATATATGTTTCCAGGACGGCTGGAGTCAGAAACTCTGACTCGCTGTTTATCCTGTATGCACCCAACAAGCTGGGTGCTCCTGCTTCTAAGCAGTCTATTGCTCACTGGATTTTAGTACAATTCAGCTTGCACATTCTGTGGCAGGCATACCACAGCCAAAATCTGTAAATGCCCATTCCACAAGGAAGGTGGGCTTATCTTGGGCGGCTGCCCGAGGGGTCTCGGCTTTACAACTTTGCCGAGCAGCTACTTGGTCAGGGGCAAACACGTTTGCAAAATTCTACAAATTTGATACCCTGGCTGAGGAGGACCTGGAGTTCTCTCATTCGGTGCTACAGAGTCATCCGCACTCTCCCGCCCGTTTGGGAGCTTTGGTATAATCCCCATGGTCCTTACGGAGTTCCCAGCATCCACTAGGACGTTAGAGAAAATAAGAATTTACTCACCGGTAATTCTATTTCTCGTAGTCCGTAGTGGATGCTGGGCGCCCATCCCAAGTGCGGATTGTCTGCAATACTTGTAAATAGTTATTGTTAACTAAAGGGTTATTGTTGAGCCATCTGTTGAGAGGCTCAGTTGTTTTCATACTGTCAAACTGGATATAGTATCACGAGTTGTACGGTGTGATTGGTGTGGCTGGTAAGAGTCTTACCCGGGATTCTAAATCCTTCCTTATTATGTCTGCTCGTCCGGGCACAGTGTCCTAACTGAGGCTTGGAGGAGGGTCATAGTGGGAGGAGCCAGTGCACACCAGGTAGTCATAAATCTTTCTAGAGTGCCCAGCCTCCTTCGGAGCCCGCTATCCCCCATGGTCCTTACGGAGTTCCCAGCATCCACTACGGACTACGAGAAATAGAATTACCGGTGAGTAAATTCTTATTTTTTCTCTGTGATTTAGTCACCATATCTCTCCTTTATCTCTGCTGGTGCTGACTACACTACGCAGGGGTTTGGGTTTAGAGATATAGTGCTGCTAATAATTGTACTCTGTTACCCCATACTACAAGTTATATCATGTCTGCTTCTGAGGGTAACGGTTCTGGGGCTGAGCACACTGCTGGGGTTGCTGCAGCCACATACCCATATGAGGAGAATATAGCTGCTGTGGGCTCTGGTTCTGGGGGCTCTTTGCCCCCCAGTGGGACTGTGGCAACGGAGGCACATACTGACCCTCCGTGGGCCACTTTTTCCACGCTTCTGCGTACGCTAGTTCACAAACTAACACCCGCTATGGGACCCCCAATGCCGGTACAACCGTATGTGGTCCCTGCAGCGAACACGCCGTGGGCGGATGATTTATCTGCTCAATTAAAGAAGTTGAACCAGTCCCTGACTACTAAAAAGTCTGACCAACGCTCGCCTAAGTCCAAGAGGTCCTCTAAACGAGCGCTTGTCTCCTCACAATCCACTGCTGTCACTGACACCTCGTCTGATGAAGACAGCACATACACTGACCCCACAGGTTCTGACTCAGATACGGCTGATGGGGAGGGTAGTTCACATGTGGATGTTCCTGATCTTTTGGAGGCTATTAAGTTCATTCTGCAGATTACGGATGATCCCGAGCCATCCGTTCCTCCTAAGAAACCAGATAGGTTCAAGCGTCAGAAGGTGGTTAAACAGGTTTTACCTCACTCTGATCACTTAGTGGATATACGTCCGGAACCCTGGGAAAGCCCGGGTACGAAGTTTGTGCCTCAAAAGAAGATGCTGGCTCGCTATGCCCTCGCGCCAGAGCTGTCTAAGAATTGGGAAACGCCTCCTCCAGTAGACTCACATGTGGCTAGGATGGTGGTTTCCTCAGCTCTACCTGTCACTACCGTCACGTCTCTAAAAGAGCCTATGGATAAACGTGTAGAGGGTTGTGTGAAAGCGATTTACAATCTCACGGGTGCTGCACAAAGGCCCACTATTGCAGCTACATGGGCTGCAGAGGCTATTGAAGCATAGGCCTTGGAGTTAGAAGCTGAAATCTCCTCTGACCATGCTAGACAATGCTTGTCATATATTGTCACAGCTTCTCGATATATTAAAGAGACGGCTTCTGATGCCGGTATCCTAGCAGCCAAGGCTTCTACTACGTCAGTCCTGGCTCGCAGGATATTGTGGCTGAGATCCTGGTCTGTGGATCTGGACTCTAGAAACACCCTGGAGGTACTCCCTTTCAAGGGAGATATTCTGTTTGGGGAGGACTTAAATAAGATAGTGGCTGACTTGGCTACTGCCAAAACTGCCTGTCTGCCTAATACAGCTCCTTCTGTGTCGAAGGCAAAAGGCACGTCCTTTCGCCCCTTTCGTCCTTCAGGTAAAGCAAAAGGTCAGGCGTACCATAAGCAGGCCCGCACTTCCAAACCTGGTAAGCCGAAGCACAAAAGAGCCTGGGCTGCCAGTCAGCCAGCTGCCAAGACCGATAAGCCTGCCGAGGGGCGGCTTCTAGGGTATACCCAGGAATGGTTGAAGACCACTTCAGATGCCTGGGTACGGGAAGGCGTCACTCGAGGTTACGCCATAGCCTTCAAAAACCGACCCCCTCATCGAGTTTGCCAGACAGACGTCCCGTCGGACCAGACAAAGGCAAACACACTGCACTCGGTGAAAAAGACCCTCCTGGATACAGGAGTTGTAGTACAGGTGCCTCTTGCTCAGAGGGGCCGGGGGTACTATTCTCCGCTGTTTCTAGTCCCGAAACCGAATGGGTCCTCCCGGCCCATTCTCAACCTCAAGGCACTGAACAGGTTTGTGAAGGTTTCCAAGTTCCGTATGGAAACCCTTCGCTCTATAGTTCTGGCATTGGAACCTGGGGACTACATGGTCTCCCTGGACATACAGGATGCTTACCTGCATATTCCTATAGCAGTGTCACATCAACAATACCTGAGGTTCGCTATTGGCAACCTACATTACCAGTTTCGGGCATTACCTTTTGGTTTAACAGCTCCGCGATGGCGGTGATGACGGTGGTACTCCGCCGTCAAGTGGTCAGGATACTGCCGTATCTGGACGACTTGTTAATCCTGGCAAATTCTCCAGATCTTCTCCTGTGTCATCTGGATATGACTGTCCAGTTTCTACAAGCCCACGGGTGGCTCATCAACTGGAAGAAATCCTCCCTGGTCCCTGCTCAGAGCATGGTGCACCTGGGAGCGCTGTTGGACACTCACAACCAGAGGTTGTTCTTGTCTCAGGAGAAAGTCCTGAAGCTTCAGGACAGGATTCGTTGCTTCCTTTCTCGTCCGCAAGTGTCGATACATTCGGCGATGCAGGTGCTGGGCCTCATGGTGTCAGCATTCGACATGGTGGAGTATGCTCAATTCCATTCTCGCCCCTTCCAGAAGCTGATTCTAGCCAAGTGGGACGGCTTGCCTCACCGGATCAGGTCTCAAATGATCTCATTGACTCCGGAGGTCCATCTGTTGCTGCTCTGGTCGCTCCAGGACCAACAATTGTGCAGGGGCTGTCCCTTCTGGATATCCAACGGGGTCCTGTTGACAACAGATGCCAGTCTAAGAGGTTGGGGCACGGTGCTGGAGCAGCACTCCTTACAGAGGCGGTGGACCAAGGAGGAATCTCTCTCCTCTCGATCAACATTCTGGAGTTGCGGGCGGTCTTCAATGCGTTGAACCTGGCCCAGCATTTGATTCAGAACCGTCCTGTTCAAGTACAGTCGGACAACGCCACCACAGTGGCTTACATAAATCATCAAGGCGGCACTCGAAGCCGTTTGGCAATGAAGGAAGCCTCACGGATTCTACAGTGGGCAGAACGCCATCTACCGGCAATATCGGCAATATTAATTGAATTGGGAAGCGGACTTTCTCAGTCGTCTGGACGTGCATGCCGGCGAGTGGGGCCTCCATCCAGAAGTGTTTCAACTCCTCGTGGAAAGGTGGGGTCTCCCAGATGTGGATCTGATGGCGTCTCGACACAATCACAAGGTTCCGGTCTTCGGAGCAAGGACAAGGGATCCTCAAGCAGCATTCGTGGATGCGCTGGCGGTGCCGTTGAGGTTTCGGCTGCCGTACGTGTTCCCTCCGGTGTCACTTCTGCCCAGGGTAATTCGGAAGTTCAAGCAAGAAAGAGGAACTCTGCTTCTCATAGCTCCGGCGTGGCCCAGACGGCACTGGTTCTCAGACCTGCAAGGCCTATCGCCAGAGCATCCACTTCTACTTCCACAACGCCCAGACCTCCTCGTTCAGGGCCCTTGTGTCTACCAGGACCTAGCCCGGCTATCTTTGACGGCGTGGCTCTTGAAGCTTCCGTTTTGAGGGCTAAGGGTTTTTCTGAAGAGGCCATTAAAACTATGTTGCGGGCCCGGAAACCGGCTTCTGCTCGGATTTACCATAGGGTCTGGCATTCATACTTTGTTTGGTGCGCATCTAACAATTATGATTCTTCCAAGTTTAGTACAGCCAAACTTTTGACTTTTCTGCAGCAGGGCCTAGATTTAGGCCTGCGTCTGGCCTCCCTCAAGGTTCATATTTCTGCCTTGTCGGTGTGGTTTCAGAGAAACTTGCGACTTTACCTGATGTTCATACTTTCACTCAGGGTGTATTGCGTATCCAACCTCCCTGTGTCCCGCCTGTGGCTCCTTGGGACTTGTCGGTGGTTTTGGAGGCGTTGCAGGAGCCTCCATTTGATCCTCTTGGTTCAGCTGACCTTAAGTGGCTTTCTCTAACGTCCTAGAGGATGCTGGGGACTCCGTAAGGACCATGGGGATAGACGGGCTCCGCAGGAGACATGGGCACTTTAAGAAAGAATTTCGTTCCTGGTGTGCACTGGCTCCTCCCTCTATGCCCCTCCTCCAGACCCCAGTTTGATACTGTGCCCAGACGAGCTGGGTGCTTTTCAGTGAGCTCTCCTGAGTTTACTGATAGAAAGTATTTTGTTAGGTTTTGTATTTTCAGGGAGCTCTGCTGGCAACAGACTCCCTGCATCGTGGGACTGAGGGGAGAGAAGCAGCCCTACTCTCTGAAGCTAGGTCCTGCTTCTTAGGCTACTGGACACCATTAGCTCCAGAGGGATTGGTACGCAGGATCTCACCCTTGCCGTCCGTCCCGGAGCCGCGCCGCCGTCCCCCTCGCAGAGCCGGAAGATAGAAGCCGGGTGAGTATGAGAAGAAAAGAAGACTTCAAAGGCGGCAGAAGACTTCATGATCTTCACTGAGGTAACGCACAGCACTGCAGCTGTGCGCCATTGCTCCCACACACCTCACATACTCCGGTCACTGTAAGGGTGCAGGGCGCAGGGGGGGGCGCCCTGGGCAGCAATATAAACCTCTTATTTGGCAAAAAGAGCATATATACAGCTGGACACTGTATATATGCATGAGCCCCCGCCAATTTTACACTTTTAGCGGGACAGAAGCCCGCCGTCGAGGGGGCGGGGCTTCTCCCTCAGCACTCGCCAGCGCCATGTTTTTCTCCACAGCACCGCTGAGAGGAAGCTCCACGGACTCTCCCCTGCTTATACCACGGTAGAAGAGAGGGTTTTAAAGAAGAGGGGGGGGGTACATAATTCGGCGCAGATAATAACAGCGCTACTGGGTAAACATTAAATTGCTGTGTTTTTTCCTGGGTCATATAGCGCTGGGGTGTGTGCTGGCATACTCTCTCTCTGTCTCTCCAAAGGGCCTTGTGGGGGAATTATCTTCAGATGAGCATTCCCTGAGTGTGTGGTGTGTCGGTACGTGTGTGTCGACATGTCTGAGGTAAAAGGCTCTCCTACGGAGGAGATGGAGCAAATGTGTGTGTGTGTGAGTGGTGTCTCCGTCGACAATGCCGACACCTGATTGGATATGTGAAATAAAGTGCTGAGGTAAATTTATTGCACAAAAGATTAGAGAACAGACAGTGAATCTACACAGGTCTGTCCCTATGTCGCAGAGACCTTCAGAGTCTCACAATGCTCACTATCCAAAATAATAGACACTGATATCGACACGGAGTCTGACTCCAGTGTCGACTATGATAATGCAAAGTTACAGCCAAAACTGGCAGAAAAGTATTCAATATATGATTATTGTAATAAAAGATGTTTTGCATATCACTGATGACTCATCTGTCCCTGACACGAGGGTACACATGTTTAAGGGGAAGAAAGCTGAGGTAAATTTCCCTCCTCTCATGAAGAAAAAGAGCGGGAATCTCCAGACAAGAAGCTGCAGCTTCCCCAAAAGAATTCTCAGGGAGTATCCTTTCCCTACTAGGGCCAGGATACGATGGGAATCTTCCCCTAGGGTGGACAAAGCTTTGTCACGTTTACCCAAAAGGTAGCGCTGACTTAACAGCTATCCTCAGGGATCCTGCAGATAGCTTGCAGTGAAAGTACTTTGAAGTCCATTTACACACATTCTGGTACACTACTCAGACCGACGATTGTGTCGGCATGGGTTTATAGCGCTGTAGCAGCGTGGACAGATACCTTATCAGCAGAGATTGAAACCCTAGATAAGGATACCATGGTATTGACCCTAGTATATGTATGTATGTATGTATGTATGTACATATATATATATATATATATATATATATATATATATATATATATATATATGACAGCATCTTATATATATATATATATATATATATATATATATATATATATATATATATATATATATACATATGTGTGTGTGTGTATAAGATGCTGTTATATATATATATATATATATATATAATGCCCAACGAGACATTAGTCTACTGGGTTCTAGAGGCAACGCTATGTTGATTTCTGCTGGAAGTGTCCTGTGGAACATGCAATGGACAGGTGATGCCGACTAAACGAGGCATATGGAAGGTTTACCTTACAAGGCTGAGGAATTGTGTGGAGAAGGGCTCTCGGACCTGGTCTCCACAGCTATAGCTGGTAATTCTGATCTTTTGCCTTATATGCCCTCACAGCCTAAGAAAGCACGACATTATCAAATGCAGTCCTTTCGGTCGCAGAATAACAAGAAAGTACGAGGAGCGTCCTTTCTTACCAGAGGTAAGGGCACAGGGCACAGCTAGTTCCCAGGAACAGAAGTCCTCCCCGGCCTCTACTACATCCAACGCATGACGCTGGAGCTCCGCTAAGGGAGTCCGCCGCAGTGGGAGCACGTCTTCGACTCTTCAGCCACATCTGAGTTCACTCACAGGTGGTTCCCGAGGCAATAAAAAAATTGTTTCTCAGGGTTACAAGCTGGAATTCGAAAGGTGCCTCCTCGCCGGTTTTTTCTTATCGGACCTACCGGCTTCTTCCCCAGGAAGGGAGATAATATTAAATACAATTCACACATTGTATCTCCAACAGGTGGTGCTCAAGGTTCCCCTCCTGCAACAAGGAAGGCGATATGACTCAACCTTGGCTGTAGTCCCAAAACCGTACGGTTCGGTCAGACCTATTTTTAAAATTGAAATCTCTGAACCTATACGGGAAAAGGTTCAAATTTAAAGTGGAATCGCCCAGAGCGATCATCGCCAGCCTGGAAGGGGGGGATTTGATGGTGTATCTAAACATAACGGCTGCATGCCTTCATGTTCCCATTTATCCACCCCATCAGGCGTACCTGACAATTGCGGTACAGGATTGTCATGACCAATTTCAGGGTAATTGGCGGAAATAATGGTGCTCCTACGCAAGCAAGGAGTCACAGTTGTCCCATACTGGGACGATCTCCTAATAAGGGCGAGATCAAAAGAGCAGTTGTTGAACAGCGTGTCACTTTCGCGGAAGGTGTCACAGCAACACGGCTGGATTCTCAATTTCCCGAGGTCACAGTTGGTTCCTATAACTCGTCTGCCCTTCTTGGGTATGATTCTGGATACAGACCAGAAATGGGTTTACCTTCAGATAGAGAAGGCCCAGGAACTCATGACTCTAGTCAGGGACCTATTGAAACCAAGACAGGTGTCAGTGCATCACTGCACTCGAGTCCTGGGAAAAACATTCCCTTCAGCAGGTTCCATGCGAGGACTTTCCAATGGGACCTACTGGACAAGTGGTCCGGGTCACATCTACAGATTCATCAGTTGATCACCCTATCCCCCAGGGCCAGGGTATCTCTCCTGTGGTGGCTGCAGAGTGCTCACCTTCTAGAGGGCCGCAGATTCGGCATTCAGGACTAGATCCTGGTGACCACGGACGCGAGCCTCCGAGGCTGGGGAGCAGTCACACAGGGAAGAAATTTCCAAGGTCTTTGGTCAAGTCAAGAGACTTGTCTTCACATCAACATATTAGAACTAAGGGCCATATTCAACGCCCTACGTCAAGTGGAGACCTTTCTACGCGACCAACCGGTTCTGATCCAGTCAGACAACGTCACCGCAGTAGCTCAGGTAAACCGCCAAGGCGGCACAAGGAGCAGAGTGGCGATGGCAAAAGCCACCAGAATTCTTCGATGGGCGGAGAATCATGTAAGAGCACTGTCAACAGTGTTCATTCCGGAAGTGAACAACTGGGAAGCAGACTCCCTCACCAGACATACGTCCTGGAGAGTGGAGACTTCATCAGGAAGTCTTCGCACAGATTGCAGTTCGGTGGGGACTGCCACAGATAGACAGGATGGCGTCCCGCCTCAACAAAAAGCTGCAGAGTTATTGCGCCTGGTCAAGAGACCCTCAGGCAATAGCTGTAGACGCCCTAGTGACACCGTGGGTGTTCCAGTCAGTCTATGTATTTCCTCCTCTTCCTCTCATACCCAAGGGTTGAGAATAATAAGAAAAAGGAGGAGTGAGAACAATCCTCATTGTTCCAGATTGGCTACGAAGGATCTGGTATCCGGATCTGCAGGAAATGCTTACAGAAAATCCGTGGCCTCTTCCTCTAAGGCAGGACCTGTTGCAACAGGGCCCATGACTGTTCCAAGACTTACCGCGGCTGCGTTTGACGGCATGGCGGTTGAACGCCGGATCCTAGCGGAAAAAGGCATTCCGGATGAGGTCATTCCTACGCTGATAAAGGCTAGGAAGGACGTGACATCTTAACATTATCACCGTATATGGCGAAAATATGTTTCTTGGTGTGAGGCCAGGAATGCTCCTACGGAAGAATTCCATCTGGGCCGTTTCCTTCACTTCCTACAAACTGGAGTGAATTTGGGCCTAAAACTTAGGCTCCATTAAGGTTCAGATTTCGGCCCTATCCATTTTCTTTCAAAAAGAGTTGGCTTCTCTACCAGAAGTTCAGACGTTTGTAAAAGGAGTGCTGCGTATTCAGCCTCCTTTTGTGCCTCCGGTGGCACCTTGGGATCTTAACGTGGTGTTAAGTTTCCTAAAGTCACACTGGTTTGAACCACTTCAAACGGCGGAGTTAAAATATCTCACGTGGAAGGGGGTCATGTTATTAGCCTTGGCTTCGGCTAGACGTGTGTCAGAATTAGCGGCTTTGTCACATAAAAGCCCCTATCTGGTTTTCCATCTGGATAGAGCAGAATTGCGGACCCATTCACAATTTCTGCCAAAAGTGGTATCATCTTTTCATATGAACCAACCTATTGTGGTGCCTGTGGCTACACGTGACTTGGAGGATTCTGAGTTACTTGATGTAGTCAGGGCTTTGAAAATTTACGTGGCCAGAACAGCTAGAGTCAGGAAAACTGAAGCGCTGTTTGTCCTGTATGCATCCAACAAGATTGGTGCCCCTGCTTCAAAGCAAACTATTGCTCGCTGGATTTGTAACACGATTCAGCAAGCGCATTCTACGGCTGGATTGCCGTTACCAAAATCGGTCAAGGCCCATTCCACTAGGAAGGTGGGCTCTTCTTGGGCGGCTGCCCGGGGGGTCTCTGCACTACAGCTGTGTCGAGCTGCTACTTGGTCGGGTTCAAACACTTTTGCAAAATTCTATAGGTTTGATACCCTGGCTGAGGAGGACCTCCTGTTTGCTCAATCGGTGCTGCAGAGTCATCCGCACTCTCCCGCCCGTTTGGGAGCTTTGGTATAATCCCCATGGTCCTTACGGAGTCCCCAGCATCCTCTAGGACGTTAGAGAAAATAAGATTTTACTTACCGGTAAATCTATTTCTCGTAGTCCGTAGAGGATGCTGGGCGCCCGTCCCAAGTGCGGACTTCTTCTGCAATACTTGTATATAGTTATTGCTTTGATAAGGGTTACGTTATAGTTGCATCGGTCTTGCACGGATGATATGTTGTTTTCATACTGTTAACTGGGTAGTTATCACAAGTTATACGGTGTGATTGGTGTGGCTGGTATGAATCTTGCCCTTGGATTAACAAAATCCTTTCCTTGTACTGTCCATCTCCTCTGGGCACAGTTTCTCTAACTGAGGTCTGGAGGAGGGGCATAGAGGGAGGAGCCAGTGCACACCAGGAACTAAATTCTTTCTTAAAGTGCCCATGTCTCCTGCGGAGCCCGTCTACCCCCATGGTCCTTACGGAGTCCCCAGCATCCTCTACGGACTACGAGAAATAGATTTACCGGTAAGTAAAATCTTATTTTCCCTTAAGGTGGTGTTCTTGCTGGCTATTGCCTCTGCTAGAAGAGTGTCTGATCTGGGTGCCTTATCTTGTAGTTCACAGAAATAGTAAGGTATTGAGGATCTGCGCAAACGTTATCGGTGCAGCTAAAATCTAAAGATCACAGTGCATATCCCCTTGCACCACAAAATGTAACAGATATAGCATAAAAATAGAAAGATAGATCAAAGCGCTCCAATAACACCCAAGTTTTATATGTGCACACCAATGGGTGAAAAAATATAAATAAATAGCAGTACCGTGTTAGATAATAATAGTATACAATTTTCAAGCTTTGCAATGGATTGTAACTCCTTCACCTATAAAAAGAGCTTTTTAAGGCTCATAAAAGGAGTAGAGAGAAAAAGTGCAATAGTGCAAATTATCTTCTTTACAACAAAAAATGTATTTGATCCATCACATTTATACCTAACAGAAGTAGTCACAGGCGTATAGTTATCCTCATAGGCAACAACAGCAGCAGCAGTAAAGATGACCACAGATAGACGCTCCGCAGGCGTATATTTCGATAATAAGGTGTAACCTCTTCACACCTATATGAGCATAAATCGCTCGTAGGAGGTATAAATGATAGAGAAGGTGCAATAGTGCAATTAACCTTTTAAAAGCATATACATTTATTTTAAAATATCACACTTACACCAAGACAGACGGTTAAAAACATATAGAAATGTATCTCCAATGGCTTCAGCAGCAGCTGGTAATAGGGTCCTGTATGCTCCAGATGGAAAATGGAACCAAGGATAAGGGCTCCGGAAACCGTGATCCAGGTCAGCAACCCGATGCCAGCTACAGATGCAAGTCCACAAGGAATGATACAGCAGGGAGACACATACATAAGCGTATAGAGGCATAGAGGGAGGTATATAAGGCATAGAGGGAGGAGCCAGTTCACACCCTTTCAAAGTCCCATGTCTCCTGCGGATCCCGTCTTTACCCCATGGTTCTAATGGTGTCCCCAGCATCCTCTACGGACTAAGAGAAAAGGATTTACCGGTAGGTATTAAAATCCTATTTTTCTCCGGCAGGGTCCACAGGTTATCCACAGGATAACAATGGGATATGATGGAGCGACAGCGGATTGGCACCAGACGATCACAAGCTTTCAGTCCTCCCAGGATGCAACGGGCCCGTCCATATATCCCCGCCCACTGGCTCAGGCAAATCAGTTTTTTGTTTGGTGCGGCAGGAGCCGGACCATGGTCACAGGGCTGCGGTGTTTGGCAGCCCTAAGCTTTCTCATTTTATTTTTATAGTCTTACTATGTTTCTGAGTGATCTTTCCTAACAGCGTCTTATATGCATATTGGAAAGAGTCGCTCTCACAACTGTCTGCCGGGTCGCAACAACGCTTACCCACGGTATAAGTGCTGTCTCGACGGGCGTCTGTGTCTGATGTAACTAGCAGGTCCAGCAGACGTTACCAGGCTGTGGCCGGAGCACGGGGAGAAGTTAAGGCATCGGTTCCACTTAGAAGGGGAATAACGGACACAGCAGCACTGTATTTGGGGGAGACTAACATATATATTGGTAGATGCTCAATTAGCTTAGTGATATCATTCAGGTTCTCGAAGACTACCAAACAGTAGCTGGCGCGCCACCACCACGGGTGCTCCAGCGCTAGGCCTTAGGGATCTTAAGGCATCAGGATTAGTATGAGGCTGCGATCCCTAGGGTTGATGTCAGCGGTGGAGAGTCAGACGCTCTCCTGGTCGCCCCTCCCCCCAGTTCATGACCAGTTTCCGCCGGTCTCCTGCCATGAACTGATTGCCTCACTTCCGTCTCAGACGCTACCACGAGGGGTCTCGGTCGCAGCATAGGCCGCTGCGTCTGTGTACACTAAGCGCTACCGCGAGGAGACCGGGTTGCAGTACAGGCGTCTGTATGACCGGTGCGTCTGCATGCACAGTGCGTCTGTGTTCATTAAAACGTTCCCGGAGCGGTAGTGTACACTTTTAGCGTCTAGATCCACTCAACATTCGCGAACGTATTGATCGATCTTGGAAGTGGGGTGAGTCTCCCTGTATCCCACTCTACGGAGTACAGCTTATACAGCACTAAATTTCTATCTACTTTTTGTCAGTATGAATAGTTAACTTTAGTGCCTATTGCATATGAGTCTTTGTACATTACTGTGGTTTTCTTCGCAATGCGTCTGAATACGTTGTAATATGTACTCTTACATACTTTGAAATGTGTTTGTAGTTGATAATATGCTCATATGACTAATATATAACGTGACTGACTGCTAGTGTGATTGCTGACTTTATACAGGTTGAGTATCCCATATCCAAATATTCCGAAATACGGAATATTTCGAAATACGGACTTTTTTTGAGTGAGAGTGAGATAGTGAAACCTTTGTTTTTTGATGACTCAATGTACACAAACTTTGTTTAATACACAAAGTTATTAAAAATATTGTATTAAATGACCTTCAAGCTGTGTGTATAAGGTGTATATGAAACATAAATGAATTATGTGAATGTACACACACTTTGTTTAATGTACAAAGTTATAAAAAATATTGGCTAAAATGACCTTCAGGCTGTCTGTATAAGGTGTATATGAAACATAAATGCATTCTGTGCTTAGATTTAGGTCCCATCACCATGATATCTCATTATGGCATGCTATTATTCCAAAATGCGGAAAAATCCGATATCCAAAATACCTCTGGTCCCAAGCATTTTGGATAAGGGATACTCAACCTGTATATGTTTGTCAGTGGTTTCTTCTGAGCCTCAATGCTGGTGCATGGGTTGGGGTCAGATTGATATCACTTTAAATATAGTAAAGTGATTACAGTCACAAATTGTATAGTACACTGTGAAAAGCTGATTATTTATCATGTCTAAGAGCGGCAAAGGTGATGAGGTTACATTAACAGTAACACCAATACTCATAACATGTTTGTCCTGCAAAGTGGGATTACCCTCTCAGGATCTGGCACATGATGGGTTATGTACGAATTGTTTTGCGTTTCAGCAGATTGCAAGGCAGATCCCTGTTCAACGGCAGGTAGATCAACCTTGGGCTATGTTTGCACAGACGTCCAGTATAGCTGAACAGGTAGTCCCCTACAGCTTCAATCTCAGGAGTAGGGTACACTATTAACCCATACATGCAGCGCCCTTCTTACGGTATCGCCCCAACAGCTTCTCCAAGTAAACAAGCTGATAAACAGAGGTCAAATATAACATCAAATTCACAGGCTACACAGGATGATACATCAGATGATGATAGCTCTATATACTCACCTTCTACTTGTTCTTCATATGCTGAAGCAATCAGCTCAGAGGATATAGCTGAATTAATTGGAGCAATGAAGGCTATTCTGTCCCTAGAGGATTCAGCAGAGCCGGTGTTAAAAACGAAGGCACCTGTGTTTAAACGTCCCAAAACAGTTAGGGTCGAGTTTCCAGGGTCAGATCAGCTGACGGAAATCATGGAGGAAGCTTGGGCTACACCCAATAAAAAATATAGAATTCCAAACAAATGAGATTCCTATTACCCTTTTCCAACTGGGGACTGTTTAAAAAGAGAAGTGCCTCCTAAGGTAGATACGCACGTCATTCCATTAGTGCGAAAATCTATATTGCCTTTACCGTCCACATCATTAAATGATGTCACAGACAGAGAAAATATGGTTTTCAAAAACCCATCCACTCTTCTGTCAGGGGCAGTCATAAGGCCAGCTATGGCTTCAGCTTGGATGGCAAAGGCGGTAGCTGAATGGGCTGACGTACTGGAAGACGGGCTTTCGGTACCTGCTAGGGAACAGGAATCCCATATAGCTCACATGAAGCAGGCTGCGGTATTCTTAGAAGCGGCAATAGATATGGGTACTATATCTTCCAAGGCGTCAGCCTTAACGGTAGTTGCTCGCAGAGCAATTTGGCTACGTACATGGAAAGCTGATTCAGAATCTAAGAAGGTTCTGGAATCTTTGCCTTTTGTTGGGAATATTCTGTTTGGTAAGGAATTGACAGATATTCTGGAGTCAGAAGCAGAATACAAGAAGTTCAGGTTTCCTGCCGATTATAACCCCAGGCCTAGGGGTTCGGTTTTCCGGCCATTTCGGTGGCATGGAAAAACAAAAGGAAAAAGTGATTCTAAGCAGCCCCAATACAATAAGTTTGGTAAGGCAAAGAAGCAATGGGCCACCAGAGGGCCAGTTTCCAAACCAGAACATAAGCCATCAGCCTGTTGGTGCGGGCCTCCGCCTGGGGGACCCCAGGGCAGGGGGCTGACTTCTTCAGCTTGCACACATATGGCAGCAGTCGACAACAGATGCTTGGGTGCAAGAAGCAGTATCTCTGGGTTATGTTTTCCCTTTCAAGAAGCAGCCGAAGGTTCTTCTGCACCAGTCCGTCTCGTATAGAGGTGAAGGCCAGAGCCCTGCAAGAAGCAGTTCAGAAATTGCTTCAGTCAGGAGTAATTATTCCAGTTCCCCCTGTACAACGGGGACAGGGTTTTTACTCCAACCTGTTTTTGGCTCAGAAGCCAAATGGGTCATTCCGGCCAATTCTCAATCTCAAAATGTTAAACAAATACATTTGGGTACCACGGTTCCACATGGCCATAGAACCAGGAGATTACATGGTATCTCTGGATATACAGGATGCTTACCTGCATGTTCCTATAGCATTGTCTCATCAGTGTTACCTCAGGTTCGCCATCCTCCAGCAAATTTTCAGTTCCAGGCCTTACCCTTTGGGTTAGCCACAGCCCCCAGATTATGGTGGTTATGGCAGTTTATCTCCACAAGCAGGGGATAAGAATTTTTCCATACCACGACAATCTTTTAATCCTGGCATAATCCCAGGAATTGCTCTTGAGCCATCTCCAACAGACAATAACTTGTCTACAGAAGCACGGATGGCTCATAAGTTGGGCAGAGTCATCTCTGATTCCGTCACAACGGATGATTCACTTGGGGGCTGTATTGGATTCAAGTCTGCAGAAAATATTTTTACCTCGAAACAATATATCCAAGGTGCAGTTAATGACTCGGGAGTTGTTACACAGTCAAACAATATCAATTCACGCAGCAATGCGAGTGATGGGTTTGATGGTGTCAACATTCGACATGGTGGAGTATGCACAATTCCACTCAAGACCTCTGCAGTGTCTGATTCTGGCCAGATGGAATGGAGTACATCAGACAATAAAGAAACAGACGATGGTACTTCCAGTAAAGGTAAAAAGGTCATTATTCTGGTGGCTTCAGATATCCCATTTAGGGAAGGGGAGACCCTTTTGGATATCAGATTGGGAGGTCCTGACAACAGATGCCAGTCTTCAGGGCTGGAGAGCAGTGTCCGGAAAATTATGGTTCCAAGGACAGTGGACCACAGAAGAAAGTTGCCTGCCAATAAACCTGAACTTCGGGCCATATACATGGCACTGATTCAGGCAAAGGACACTCTGCAAGGAAAACCAGTCCAGATCCGCTCGGACAATGCAACGACAGTAGCGTACCTCAACCATCAGGGAGGAACTCGCAGCCAAAAAGCAATGAAGGAGGTAAGTCACATACTAAAGTGGGCAGAACTCCATCTCCCAGCATTGTCCGCAGTGTTCGTTCGGGGAGTCCTAAACTGGGTAGCGGACTCTCTGTCGACACACCATTCAAGCAAGCGAATGGGCTTTACACCCGGAAGTATTTCAGACTCTAGTAGACAAGTGGGGGTTGCCAGAGGTAGATCTCATGGTGTCCTGACTGTACAACAAAGTACCAGCATACGGGTCAAGAACAAAGGATCCCAGAGTGATCCTTGTGGACGCACGGTCAGTGAAATGGAACTTTCATCTGTCATATCTGTATCCTCCGATCTCCCTGTTACCCAGGGTGGTGAGGAAAATAAAGCAAGCAAAGGGTGCTGTGATTCTAATAGCTCCGGCTTGGCCCAGAAGGCACTGGTACATAGATATGCAGAGGATGTCGATGGATGCTCCAATTCTGCTCCCTCAACGTACAGATCTACTGATGCAGGGTCCTTGTTATCACAGGCAACTGGATCGACTGTCTTTGACAGCGTGGCTATTGAAACCTCTATCCTGAAGTCGAGAGGTTTCTCACAACAGGTAATTCAAACTATGCTCCGAGCAAGGAAACCCTCCTCAGCTCGTATTTATCACCGAATATGGCAAGCCTATATTCATTGGTGCAGTGAAAGAAGTATGGATCCAAAATCTTTCAGCGTATCCAGAGTCTTAGAGTTCTTTCAGGCAGGAATGGATAAGGGTTTGAAGGTGGCTTCCTTGAGAGTGCAAGTACCAGCATTAACTGTATGGTTTCAAAAGAAAATTGCCAATTTACAGGATGTGCGTACTTTTTTCCAGGGAATGCTTTGCATTCAACCGCCTTTTGTTCCTCCTGCAGTGCCTTGGGACTTAGGTCTAGTCCTCAAAGCCCTTCAAGTTGCTCCGTCTGAACCACTTAATAAAGTGGATCTTAAATAGTAGACAGCTAAAGTTCTCTTTCTACTGACTATGACATCAGCTAGAAGAGTGTCAGATTTAGGAGCGCTGTCATGTAAATCTCCTTTTCTGATTTTTTTTTTTTTTTTTAATCCAGACAAAGCAGTTCTCAGAACTAGGTCTGGTTATCTTCCTAAGGTGGTATCTAAATTTCACCTTAACAAAGAAATTGTAGTCCCGGCTTTTCAGGTATCAGGACTTTCTGCGGGAGAAGCGTTGCTGGACGTAGTGCGGGCATTAAGGATCTTCGTGGATCGTACCAGTGCCATCAGAAAGACAGATTCTCTCTTCATTCTCTACGGATTTCACAAGAGGGGATGGCCTGCTACTAAACAGACGCTAGCAAGATGGCTTTGAATGACGATTTCAGAAGCATATTCTCGTGCTGATCTCCCTGTTCCGGCTAATGTCTCTGCTCACTCTACACATAAGGTAGGTCCTTCATGGACAGCACAACATGGTGCTTCAGCAGAACAGATATGTAAGGCAGCCACATGGTCTTCCATTAACACATTCATTATGCATTATGCCTTGGATACTTTTGCCTTTCATGACGCTGAATTCGGGCGTAAGGTTCTCCTGTCCAATCAGGAGCGTCCCCACCACTAAAAATTGCTTTGGGAAATCACATTGTTATCCTGTGGACATAGGAGAAATACCATATCAACGGTAAGTTCTTACCATAACGTATATTTTGTGGCCACACCTCTTCCCCATAAGGCAGGCATTCCCAACCGCGGTCCTCAAGGCACACCAACAGTGCAGGTTTTAGTGATATCCAGGCTTCAGCACAGATGTTTAAATCAAAGTAACTGAGGTACTAATTAAGTCACCTGTGTTCTAGGCTGGATATCACGAAAACCATGACTGTTAGTGTGCCTTGAGGACCGAGGTTGGGAAACACTGCCAATAAGGCATGCCCCTAAATTTGTGATGCGCGCCTACTGCGTGTATTGTCCCTGTTGTAAATTTGAGGAGAAGAGGGGTCACCAATTTTCTTTCTGGCACAGGGCACCAAAATGTCTAGTTACGGCTCTGATTGCATGAGACACCTATGTGCAGAAGCCAGGGTGCTATTTTGTTAGTAGTGACGTGAAACTCTTACTATATACCTACTGATAACGTCTCACTGTTACTGTGGTCATATTTTGAAACAGGTTGGTATTTAATGTATAGTTCTGTTTTTATTGTGCATATTAAGCGTTCCACTTCAGCCAGCTAGCACAGACAGCACCAATGCCTTTTGTGTCAAATAGACAGGCAGTAACTTTCCTGAGCCCATCTGGAGCTGAGCAATGTACAGAGTGGCATAAAGGTGGAGAATGCAGAGTATAATATGTTGTGGGAGCTGGTGAAGTTATTGATGGAATAAAATTGGAAGTCCTCATAGCCGTAAACCTTTTTATACTATGTGACTAGTAATTAAGGGACAGATTATATTAGACCAATAAAGTTGAAAACATTGCATTTACTTTTTTGTTCTTCATGGTAATAGATCTGAAGCTAAACCGTTTTTTCATTCATCCACAGTGCAATGTACACATTGGAACCACCTGAAGAAATGAGGATCAATACTGAGGCCTCTCCTCCTCCTACTACTCCTCCTCCTCCTCCATTTACCAGGTAGTAGTACAGCAAGCATACTGGCTGAAATGATCTGTCCATCTTTCTCTCTCGTCCATCTGCCAGGGAGCCTGATGCTGTCTCGTGGTGGTACTCTCTCTCAATCCATCATTCTGTTTCAGAGACAGGGTCTTAAGTGTCATCATTTATTTATAACCTTCCAGCCTGCACAGATGACTGCTCTGGGCAAATCCAGCTGTCAGCTAGGGTAAATATAGAGAAACTCCTAGGTGAACGTGAAAGGGTTATGTCTGACATCAGTTGTTATTAGGCGGAAAAGGGGTTACGTGGCCGTCTCTGTTCTGATGAGATGGAAGTGATGCCTACCACTCGTTCCTTCTTTGGGATGTTGGCAATTCCATGTTCCAAACAAATATGTTCTACACAAAATCTCATAACTATACAATTTTTGTGTGATGCCTTTTTATGAAGCCACCTAGTGGCACAGACCTGTACTGTGCAATGTCTGGTTAACACGAGAAACAGTTGAGGCACTCACAATGTTCACGTCAAATCCTGCTTCTTCCTAAAGGTGTTTTCCTGAAGTCTCCAGCAGTCCCACCCTGCTCTTTTGCATACTTGCTTGATTCATACTGTCTGTAGTTTTGTTGATGTCTCTCCCTGTACATACACATGCTCACTACAGAGCAGAGGGGTAGGAGTAGCAGCTTTTTCCTGTGTGACTCTAGTAGATGGGGCAGCATTGAACTGATTGAGGCTTCAGGAGATCAGTCACTAGGTAACTAAGGGGCAGATGTATTAAGCCTGGAGAAGTGATAAAGCAGTGATAAGTGCAAGGTGATAACGCACCAGCCAATCAGCTCCCAACTGTCATTTTACAAACCCATAATGATTGGCTGGTGCGTTATCACCTTCCACTTATCACTGCTTTATCACTTTTCCAGGCTTAATACATCTCCCCCTAAGAGACTAGGGGGAGATGTACTAAGCAGTGATAAAACTGGAGAAGTTTCCCATGGCAACCAATCAGCATTGAAGTAACATAATTTGTATATTATGAAATTATACAGGGTAGCTGATTGGTTGCCATGGGCAACTTCTCCAATGGCTCATTTCTCCACTGTTATTAATACTTGGTACATCTCCGCCTTATTCAGTAAACCTCCAGGAAATACTAAAATGTTTGGGATTGTCGTCAGTGTTTTATGACATCTGATATGGATGTGTCTGATCATTGGTAAAGGAGATGTCCGCATTATAAGGCAGTCTTTCCTTTTAGCCACAACAGCCCTAAATATTACTTACTGATTTGCTGATACTGCTTTGATCTCCTATACTGTGAACAGAATTTCATGTGTTATTACAGCTTGTGATTGGTCCTCCCCAACACAGTCTCTCCCCCCTCCTTTCACATAAGCAGAGTAGCACCTGGAAAGGATTCAGTACTGTCGGGATCCCAGCGGTCAGTAGACTGATGCCAAAATCTAGACATCGAGCACAGCGTGTACCCTTGCGGGATCACTGCACAGTGATGCTTCCTGTATAGGGGGAGATGCCACCTAAGCAAATGTTTCTCTAGGTGTATATGTAGCTTTAATATAACCAAGTCTAGGATTAGACTGAAGCTGGGTATAAACTGGAGCGATATCTGCCAGAATCAGAATGACATATCGGCCGCATCGTACAGTATGTACAGCCAATGTGAGCGCATGTCATTTTTTCAGGTTGGCTGTGCTGTGCAGCCAACCAGATGATATCACATGTGGATGTAATGAAAGACAGAACTAGGGATCGTATCATTCTTTATTACATAATTCTGGTGTATACCGTGGATACATTATGTCAGGCCATCGTTATTATAACAGCACTTAGTTATTTACTTAAGCCGGGTTCACGCTGGAGTGACGGGCATTAGTTCCAAAATCGGAACAAATGCCCATGAGCGGGGATTGCCCGTACACATTGGCACAGTGTTAATGAAGAACGGAATGATCATGTTTTGTCCTTGATAAGCATAAACAAGGATGCTAGTGATATTGCTAGATTTGATATGCAGCACATCAAACCTAGCGATATCGCTAACAACCACAGGAGCACGCATATCACCTGTACACACTGAGCGATGTAGGCGATATGTCTTTCTGAAGCGGCATATCGTGCCGACATCGCTCCACTGTGTACCAAGCTTTTAGACTTGAAAGTTAAAAATGGAGCAATTAAGACATTTACTGCAAGTTAGTCTATGCAAAATATGTTTTTATTATTGTTATTAATGTGTCATTTTTTTATGTTTAGAAATCTCACCATTGAAATGAAGACCCCACTTACTGCACAGCAGTCAGAGTGTAATCCGGTGGGGGCGCTACAGGTAGATGTTGTTGTTCCTTTTCCTCTTTTTGACACATGAGGCATCAGCACATCCTTTATAGTAAAGTGCAAACAAATTTTAATCCAGGAAAAGGTATTTGTCCATAATACAAATGCTTCAGTTACACCAAACCAATATACATTACATGCATATACAGTCAGCATATAAGACCGCATGGGAGACATTTCTCCTGAAAGCCTGTGCTCTCTAGAGCTGGTTGCTATAGCATAGATTGTTTACTGTTGACCGAAAGTGGTATCCGGGACCTGGGAACTCTGAATCTACCCCCTGCAATGTGTCCATGACTATCAGTTCCGGCATCTGACGTCCCTTCCGCTGCGCGGAAGTGACGTCAATACACTTTTTTTATTTCTTTTTTTTTAAATTCCCAACAGGAGCTGGTGGTGCAGAAGGGCTGGCGACTGCCAGAATATACTGTCACACAGGAGTCCGGTCCAGCGCACAGGAAGGAATTCACTATGACGTGCCGGGTGGAGAGGTTTCTGGAAATCGGTATGAAATTAATGAGCTGCTGATGGACAGATGATATTCTCACCTTACTACATGCAGTGTGTGCAGATATATTCATGCGACAGCCATGGGACATAGTTTACCAGAACTGTGTAAACTAATTACACATAGAATACTTTTTGTCTTACTTGAGCAGACAAGGAGACATCAGTCATTTGTGATGCACAAATAACTGTAGCACATGGCAAACACAAATGGAAATAAAGTAACTTGGATACTCAGCCATATAACCCTAAGGCGCCTAGATACAGATAGCTAGGATGATTGGCTAAGGAGGAAAGTAAAGGTCCCATACAAGGTGCAGATGTGATTGCCAGTAAGTCTTGTACCCTATTGGCTACAAGTCGTCGCACATCCGTATAGAGCCCCACATCCCCCTTTCCAAAAGAGTAGATTCTGATCTGCTGGATGGTAATCTCTGCTTGTGCCGGTGTATTTGGCTATTGTCGGACTATGTTGGCAATGCCTTATGATCCTGCACCTCTGTGGTAAAGCAGCATGATCAGCCAGTGTGTGACCAGACGTACTGGCTTACATGTGTGTAGAGGAGAGTTTTTCTTGTGTATTTCCTTTACAAATGATTGCTGTGCCACTACTTTTAATAGTTTTTATATGAAATATTGTCTTTTTTTTTTTTTTTTTTTTTCCAAGTCTCAAAAGCTATTTAATTTCTTTTTTGCGATTGCTATGTGTAAGCCCTTTATCAAACTGCAAGATCCTCCAGAACTGCCAGTGGGCATAAATTAGATTGTCGGTAAAAGTATACAGTGCTTGTATTCATGCACCACTACATTGCTCCACATTAGTATTCCAGGGTCCATGGGCAAAGCTCATTCTCCATACGTACGAAATCATCCAGACAGGTTTAATTGAACTAAAATATCTACTTTGTAAATCTACTTGTACACTGTGTGCTAAGTTTATTTATTGTGGAGTTTAATATGTCTGTCTCCTGCGGATGGTGCAGTAACAGAGAATTCTAGCAAAGTTTATTTCTCTTACGTCCTAGAGGATGCTGGGGACTCCAAAAGGACCATGGGGTATAGACGGGATCCGCAGGAGACATGGGCACACTATAAGACTTTGAATGGGTGTGAACTGGCTCCTCCCTCTATGCCCCTCCTCCAGACCTCAGTTAGATTCTGTGCCCAGAGAGACTGGACACACACTAGGGGAGCTCTCCTGAGTTTCTCTGAAAAGACTTTGTTAGGTTTTTTTATTTTCAGGGAGACCTGCTGGCTACAGGCTCCCTGCTTCGTGGGACTGAGGGGAGAGAAGCAGACCTACTTCTTCTGAGTTCAAAGGCTCTGCTTCTTAGGCTACTGGACACCATTGGCTCCAGAGGGTTCGATCACTTGGTGCGCCTAGCTGCTTGTTCCCGGAGCTGCGCCGTCAACCCCTCTCACAGAGCCAGAAGAAAGAAGCCGGGTGAGTATAAAGAAGATCAGAAGACTTCAGTGACGACAGAAGACTTAAGTAATGAGGTACCGCGCAGCGGTCGCGCTGCGCGCCATGCTCCCCCACACACTTCGGGCGGCAGGGCGCAGGGGGGGTGCCTTGGGCAGCATGATTACTGAAGTTCAGCACTGGCCAGAATATATATATTAGAAGTGCCTAGGCACTAAATATAGCCCCCGCCAGTATAAATATTTAAAATTTGAGCGGGACTACAGTGCGCCGGTGAGGGGGCGTGGCTTAGCCCTCACAGCTTACCAGCGCCATATAAAACCAGTGGCGCAGACAGGAGGAACATGCATATGATAACAACCATCACAACCTGATTAACTTGTTCATAGATTCTAGTGTTGCTTCGTTAGTGAATGTATCCATCCTCGATATTGACCTCAAAAAGAGAATGATTGATAGTGCAACACCGTTTGATAACAAAAAAGATCCCAATTTTTCTTAATGTTCCACTCACATGAAGGGACTTAGAAATCGCATATATTGAATTCCACAATATAGCCAAAATCGTACTTCTTTCCCGTATTTCTTTAGGTCAATACCTCGGGAGAAATATCATTAGTGCAACACTGTGAGATTTTTTAACACAGTTTTAATTTTTTAAAAGCACACTCACATTACACATAAAAGTTTGAGGTCAATATCGAGGATGGATACATTCACTAACGAAGCAACACTAGAATCTATGAACAAGTTAATCAGGTTGTGATGGTTGTTATCATATGCATGTTCCTCCTGTCTGCGCCACTGGTTTTATTCAGTTTGTATCTTTGCACTTGTCTTTTTGGGCTTTGGTGAAATCTCTTGTTTAAAACTGGGCTGCACTCAGTGGGTTTATTGCGCAAAAATTGTTTATTCCCTCTCTACAGTTACCAGCGCCATATGCTGGCCCGGACCTCCACTCTCCTGCACAAGTAACAGGGAGCAAAACGGGGGGGGGGGCACAATCATTTGGTGCGATTAACCCATTAATGACGGCGCAAACAGGTCTGAGGCACTGTGTATTTGCTCTCCGTACCGGGATAGGCCCTGGGGTGTGAGCTAGTAAACTCCCTCTGTGTTTCTCTAACCGGCTTTCCTGTAGGTCTGTCCCCTATAGCCAGTGTGTTTGTGCGTGTCGGTACGTGTGTGTCGACATGTCTGAGGCTGAGTGCTCCTCCCCGGAGGAAGTTGCAGTGGGGGCAGATAAGGCGCTGGGAGTGACTCTGTTGGCACCGCCGACTGCTGATTGGGTGGATTTGTTGAGTACATTGAATGCAAATGTGGCGTTATTGATTAAAAGGCTGGATAAATCTGATTCTCAGACACAAACGTGGAGAAAATCCTTGGAGGACGCCTTGTCTCAGGTACAGGCCCCCTCAGGGTCACAAAAGCGTTCATTTACCCAGATGGCGGATACTGATACCGACACGGACTCTGATTCCAGTGTCGACTATAGTGAGGCCAGTTTAAATACAAAACTGGTTAAGAGTATTCAGTACATGATTGTGGCAATTAAAGATGTTTTACATATTTCAGAAGTGCCTACTGTTCCTGATACAAGGGTTTGTTTGTATAAGGGAAAAAAGCCTGAGGTGACGTTACCCCCTTCTCATGAGCTGAACGCTCTTTGTGAAAAAGCTTGGGAATCTCCTGACAAAAGAAGGCAGATTCCCAAGAGAATTCTAATGGCACATCCTTTCCCCTCTGATGACAGGGAAAAGTGGGAGTCATCTCCCAATGTGGACAAGGCTCTATCACGACTGTCCAAGAAGGTGGCGCTTCCGTCTCCTGACACTGCTGCCCTAAAGGACCCTGCGGATCGTAAGCAGGAAACGACCTTAAAATCCATTTATATCACTACAGGTGCGCTGCTCAGACCGGCCGTGGCGTCGGCATGGGTGAGTAGTACTATTGGCAAGTGGGCAGATAATTTGCCATCTTACATGGATACCCTGGATAGGGATAGCATTCTTTTGACTCTCGGTTATATCAGGGACGCTGCAGCTTACCTAAAGGATGCGGCAAGGGATATTGGTCTCTTGGGATCAAGGGCCAATGCCATGGCAGTCTCGGCCAGGAGAGCGCTGTGGATTCATCAATAGAATGCTGATGCCGACTCTTAAGAAAGCTATGGAAGCTCTTCCTTATAAAGGTAGGGTCTTGTTTGGTGACAGCCTCGATGACCAGGTGTCTACAGCTACAGCGGGTAAGTCATCCTTTCTTCCTTATGTTCCGGCACAACAGAAAAAGACGCCTCACTATCAGATGCAGTCCTTTCGGCCTAATAAATACAAAAAAGGGAGAGGGTCGTCCTTCCTTGCCTCTAAAGGTAGAGGACGGGGGAAAAGGTCTTCTGCTGTGCCAAACTCCCAGGAGCAGAAGTCCTCCCCGGCTTCTGCCAAGTCCACCGCATGACGCTGGGGCTCCTCTACGGAAGTCCGTACCGGTGGGGGCGCGTCTCCAACTCTTCAGTCAAGTCTGGTTTCACTCGGGCCTGGATCCTTGGGTGTTAGACATAGTGTCCCAAGGGTACAAGCTGGAGTTTCAGGAGGTGCCCCCCCCCCGCCCCCCACCGATTTTTCAAATCAGCCTTGCCAGTTTCTATCCCAGAAAGGGAAGTAGTGTGTGCTGCGATACAAAAGCTGTGTCAACAGCGTGTCATTGTCACGGTACCCTCGTCTCAACGGGGAGAAGGGTTTTATTCAAGCCTATTTGTCGTACCAAAGCCGGATGGCACGGTCAGACCGATCCTGAACCTAAAATCCCTCAATCTGTATTTGAAAACTTTCAAGTTCAAGATGGAATCTCTTCGGGCAGTGATCTCCAGTCTGGAAGGGGGTGATTTTATGGCGTCAGTCGACATAAAAGATGCCTACTTACATGTTCCAATATATCCCCCACATCAAGCTTTCCTGAGGTTTGCGGTTCAGGATTGTCATTACCAATTTCAGACGTTGCCATTTGGTCTTTCCACGGCCCCGAGGATCTTCACCAAAGTAATGGCAGAAATGATGGTGCTCCTACGCAAGCAGGGTGTCACAATTATCCCGTACTTGGACGATCTCCTGATAAAGGTGAGATCAAAGGAGCAGTTGCTAAGAAGCGTGGCACTCTCCCTGACAGTGCTGCAACAACATGGTTGGATTCTAAATTTGCCAAAGTCACAGTTGATTCCGACAACTCGGCTGTCTTTCTTGGGCATGATCCTGGACACGGAACTGCAGAGTGTTTCTCCCTGGGGAAAAAGCTCTGGAAATCCGGACCATGATCAAGGAGATTCTGAAACCGGCAAGAGTGTCGATCCATCAATGCACTCGGGTGCTGGGGAAGATGGTTGCAGCTTACGAAGCCATTCTGTTTGGCAGGTTTCATGCCCGGGTGTTTCAGTGGGACCTGTTGGACAAGTGGTCCGGGTCTCACCTGCACATGCACCGGAAAATAAGTCTATCTTCCAGGACCAGAATATCTCTCCTGTGGTGGCTTCAAAGTTCTCACCTCCTAGAGGGACGCAGGTTCGGAATCCAGGATTGGGTCTTGGTGACCACGGATGCCAGTCTCCGAGGCTGGGGAGCAGTCACACAGGGACAAAATTTCCAGGGAAAATGGTCAAGCCAGGAAGCTTGTCAGCACATAAACGTTCTGGAATTAAGAGCCATCTAAAATGGCCTTCTGCAAGCGGAACACTTTCTTCGAGGTCTACCTGTCCTAAATCAGTTGGACAACGTAACAGCGGTGGCGTACATAAACCGCCAGGGCGGAACGAAGAGCAGAGCGGCAATGGTGGAGGCCACAAAAGTTCTCCGCTGGGCAGAAAAACATGTAAGCGCTCTGTCAGCAGTCTTCCTTCCGGGCGTGGACAACTGGGAAGCAGATTTCCTCAGCAGACACGATCTCCATCCAGGAGAGTGGGGTCTTCATCAAGAGGTTTTTGCAGAAGTGACAAGTCGTTTGGGAATTCCTCAAACAGACATGATGGCGTCTCGCCTCCACAAGACGCTTCAGAAATATTGTTCCAGGTCAGGGGACCCCCAAGCCAGTGCAGTGGACGCCCTGGTGACTCCATGGGTGTTTCAGTCGGTATATGTGTTCCCTCCACTTCCACTCATTCCAAAAGTGATAAGGATCATAAGTAGAGCAAGGGTTCAGGCGATACTCATTGTTCCAGATTGGCCACAGAGGGCCTGGTATCCGGATCTTCAGGAATTGCTCATAGAAGATCCCTGGCCTCTTCCTCTCAGAGAGGATCTGTTACTGCAGGGGCCGTGCGTCTTCCAGGACTTCCCGCGGTTGCATTTGACGGCGTGGAAGTTCAACACCAAATCCTAGCTCGAAAGGGTATTCCCGGGGAAGTCATCCCCACTCTCCTTAAGCCTAGAAAGGAGGTCACGGCGAAGCATTATCACCGTATTGGGAGAAAGTATGTGTCTTGGTGTGAAGCCAAGAAGGCTCCTATGGAGGAGTTTCAGCTGGGTCGTTTCCTCCATTTTTTGCAGGCAGGTGTGGATGCGGGCCTGAAATTAGGTTCTATTAAAGTGCAGATTTCAGCTTTATCTATTTTCTTTCAGAAAGAATTGGCCAGCCTTCCAGAAGTTCAGACTTTCGTGAAGGGAGTACTGCACATCCATCCTCCGTTTGTGCCACCCGTGGCACCGTGGGATCTTGACGTGGTGTTGCAATTTCTTATGTCTCACTGGTTTGAACCTTTACGAAAGGTTGAGTTAAAATTTCTCACTTGGAAGGTGGTCATGCTTTTGTCCTTGGCGTCCGCAAGACGGGTGTCGGAATTGGCGGATTTGTCTCACAAGAGCCCCTATTTGATTTTCCTTGAGGATAGAGCGGAATTGCGAACGCGTCAACAATTTCTGCCGAAGGTGGTTTCTTTGTTTCACATTAACCAACCTATTGTGGTACCTGTGGCTACGGATGCCTTGGCTGTTTCAAAATCTCTTGATGTAGTCAGAGCTTTGAAAATTTATGTCGCCAGTACGGCTCAAATTAGGAAATCGGAGGCTCTGTTTGTCCTGTATGCTCCCAACAAAATTGGGGCTCCTGCTTCCAAGCAGACTATTGCCCGCTGGATCTGTGATACGATTCGGCATGCTCATTCTACGGCTGGATTACCGTTGCTGAAGTCAGTGAAAGCCCATTCTACTAGGAAGGTGGGCTCATCTTGGGCGGCTGCCCGAGGAGTCTCGGTGCTCCAACTTTGCCGAGCAGCTACGTGATCGGGTTCAAACACTTTTGCTAAGTTCTACAAGTTTGATACCCTGGCTGATGAGGACCTCATGTTTGCTCAATCGGTGCTGCAGAGTCGTCCGCACTCTCCCGCCTGGTCTGGAGCTTTGGTATAGACTCCATGGTCCTTTTGGAGTCCCCAGCATCCTCTAGGACGTAAGAGAAAATAGGATTTTAATACCTACCGGTAAATCCTTTTCTCCTAGTCCGTAGAGGATGCTGGGCGCCCGTCCCTGTGCAGACTGTTTTTGCAGTAGTATTGATAGTTATTGCTTCGGTTACATGGAGGTTGTGTATCGGTTATGTTCAGCTTGTTGCTGTTTTTAGTTCATGCTGTTACCTGGTATTGCTTAAAAGCCATGTTGTACGGTGTGTTGTGTTTCTCACCCTTGGTTAACAGAAATCCTTTTCCTAGAAATGTCTGTCTCCCTGGGCACAGTTCCTATAACTGAGGTCTGGAGGAGGGGCATAGAGGGAGGAGCCAGTTCACACCCATTCAAAGTCTTATAGTGTGCCCATGTCTCCTGCGGATCCCGTCTATACCCCATGGTCCTTTTCGAGTCCCCAGCATCCTCTACGGACTAGGAGAAAAGGATTTACCGGTAAGTATTAAAATCCTATTTTAATTTAACTCTGCGAGTCTTGGATCTAATTGGACAAATACACTTTTTTCTTTTTCTTTTTTTCTTTAAAGGCTCAGAAGAGCCTCAGACTTTCTGGCCTCATTCACCCCACCTGCCACTCCCTGACCTGCAGATCCTCCCACGTACAGTCATGGTTCTCAGCATGTTTTGGGAAAGTCTCATGAAATAGGCGGTAAACAGACAGAGCTACAGAGGTCATATAAAGGTGTTGTGAGGAGGTGAGAGAAGAGTAGCAGAGACACATTGGTTTCTTCGCTCTCCTATATACTAGAACCCTTTGAGCACTTAGTTTGCATAGGTGAAATGTTTGCCTTTATTGGTCCTTTAGGTTCTGTAATAAAATGTCGCTGGGAATGGTTTTGTGGGGTTATGGATTTTTGTTTCTATGTATAAATCGGAAGTACGATGTTTGGGGTAAGGTTTTGCTGTGCATTATGGATTAATGCTACACAGGATTACACATACTTTATTTCGACAGGTAGTGGCACATCTAAAAAATTGGCAAAGAGGAATGCTGCAGCTAAGATGCTTCTACAAATTCATAGAGTACCCACAGAACACCGGGAGAATGGGGAACCCGAGCCTGAGGAAGATCAGTTTGCAATGGTAATTATGTGGTTATATCTAAATTAATATAGTTCATCAATATCAGAATAAATATAATCCAAAACGGTTACATGGCTATGATGGTGCAGTAGAATTGGGGTAGTGTAGAGAAGCCGAATCAGTGTAGTGTGGTAGGCTTGCAGTCTCCTAGTTAATAAAAATGCTTCTTGCAGATTATTAGATTTGTACACATGGCGCTCCTAACACTGGCCCTCATTCTAAGTTGATCGCTCGCTAGCTGCTTTTAGCAGCAGTACAAATGCTAAGCCTCCGCTCTCTGGGAGTGTATCTTAGCTTAGCAGAAGTGCGAACGAAAGGATCGCAGAACGGGGTTATTTTTTTTTTTTTACAAGCAGTTTCAGAGTAGCTGCAGACCTACTCCTTCCTTGCGATCACTTCAGTCTGTTTAGTTCCTGTTTTGACGTCACAAACACGCCCTGCGCTCAGCCAGCCACTCCCCTGTTTCCCCAGGCACGCCTGCGTTTTTACCTGACAAGGCTGCGTTTTTTAGCACCCTCCCGGAAACCGGTCAGTTACCTCCCAGAAACGCCCCATTCCTGTCAATCACTCACCGATCAACAGAGCGACGGAAAAGAGTCGCTCGCCTTTGTGTAAAACGGCATAGTTTTTTGTGAAAGTACGTCGCGCGTGCGCACTGCGGCCCATACGCCAGCGCAGAAATGCCGATTTTTAGCCTGATCGCTGTGCTGCGAACAACGGCAGCTAGCGATCAACTCGGAATGACCACCACTCTTACAGATCTTCAAGGCTACTGATGAAAATCTTGTAAACCCCAGAGAAGTCAGTAACGGAATTCACAGGAACCATTACATCTTCAGATCAGCAAGCTCTGCAGAGTACCACTCTTGCCAAACCTTGTGCTTTTAGGCTCTACCATAGTTAATTTCAGACAGTACTATTACATAAAGAAAAAATTATAATTATGTCACACCTATTATAGCAGAGGAGAAAAATATTTTATATTAACTTCAGTGTTACCCATATAAGCAGGTCAAAAGTCCAATCATTTACACATATTGGGCATCCCATTGAAACAATATATTTGGTAGAATAAATCTATGCATATGTGAGGTTGTACTTGATAGGTGAGATAGAAAAAGGGCAGAATCATGGTTACGTTACTATATTCATCCCCCCCCCCCTCCAATTCAATATATGTATACCGTTACATACATGTGCAAAACTGGTGCAGACCCGTTTACATTGAAAAGGTTATCTTTTAATTCTCAGGATTCAGAAGTCATTGTATGATGAATGCAGTCATTTTCAGGAAGATCACTCATAAACTGAAGTGAGGAAATTGACATTTTTGTTGGTGCCCATTTATACAGATCTTTCATGGCACCTTACCCACTTAACTGGTTAATATTTATAACAAATAAAAAGCTCAAATTGATATTTTTAATCACTGAATTGGACTAAGGACATCTATTTAAAGCCTTTATAAAAAAATTATTTAAAAAAATAAATAATTTAAACATTGATTTAAACTTCAATGTTCGGACAATCATGACATTTTCACGGTTGCTGCTACTCTCTGCAGCTGCTGGGTGTACCCAGGAAAGCTGAGGACTGCTCCTCGCTGTAGCCGCTGGGTGTACCCAGGGAAGCTGAGGACTGCTCCTCGCTGTAGCCGCCGGGTGTACCCAGGGAAGCTGAGGGCTGGTCCTCGCTGTAGCCTCCACATTTAGACTGGGTAGCTGACTGCTGCTCCTCGCTGTAGCCTCCAGATTTAGACTGGGTAGCTGACTGCTGCTCCTCCCTACAACTGCCAGGTGTACCCAGGGAAGCTGAGGGCTGCTTTTCTCTGTAGCTGCTGGGTGTACACAGGGAATCACATAAAGGGGGTAATTCCAAGTTGATCGCAGCAGGAATTTTGTTAGCAGTTGGGCAAAACCATGTGCACTGGAGGGGAGACAGATAAAACATGTGCAGAAAGAGTTAGATTTGGGTGGGTTATTTTATTTCTGTGCAGGGTAAATACTGGCTGCTTTATAGTTACACTGCAATTTAGATTTCCGATTGAACACACCACACCCAAATCTAACTCTCTCTGCACATGTTAAATCTGTCTCCCCTGCAGTGCACATGGGGGGTAATTCCAAGTTGATCGCAGCAGGATTTTTGATAGCAATTGGGCAAAACCATGTGCACTGCAGGGGAGGCAGATAAAACATGTGCAGAAAGAGTTAGATTTGGGTGGGTTATTTTATTTCTGTGCAGGGTAAATACTGGCTGCTTTATTTTTACAGTGCAAATTAGATTGCAGATTGAACTCACCCCACCCAAATCTAACTCTCTCTGCACATGTTATATCTGCCTCCCCTGCAGTGCACATGGTTTTGCCCAATTGCTATCAAAAATCCTGCTGCGATCAACTTGGAATTACCCCCCATGGTTTTGCCCAACTGCTAAAAAAAATTCCTGCTGCGATCAACTTGGAATTACCCCCAAAATACAAAGAGGAAAGATGACTCTTTTTCATGGGGCACTCTTAGAAAGAAAAGAAAAAATGTTAACCTTAACTTTTAATTAGATTTTAAAGATTTCTCTTACATCCTAGGGGATAGTGGGAATCCATTTAGTACTATGGGGTATAGACGGGTCCACTAGGAGTCATGGGCACTTTAAGAAATTGATAGTGTGCGCTGGCTCCTCCCTCTATGCCCCTCCTACCAGACTTAGTTTAGAAAATGTGCCTGGAGTAGCCGGTCACGTCTATGGAAGCTCCTGAAGAGTTTTCTGCATTTATTTTCTGTTTGTTATTTTCAGGCAGGACTGGATGGTACGAGCCTGCCTGCTTTGTGGGACTTAGGGGGGGAACGGCCCAACCTCTCTCAGTGTTAATGGTCCCATTTCCCGCTGACAGGACACTAGCTCCTGAGGAAACTTTTTGCAAGCCCCACCACGGCGAGCGTACATTCCCGCAGCACGCGGCCACCCCTAAGAGCCAGAAGAATGAAGAGTGGTGTGTACTAAACCGGCATCCCGGTTAGCGGGTCACCGGCCATTATGGCGGCTTCAGGGTACGGAGACGCACAGCTTCTAAACGGGGCGGACTGCGTCTCCCGCTGTGTACGGACACAGACGCTGAACAGCGGACACAGTACCCAGACTGACAACATAACCGTAAAAGGAGTCTGTCTCCATTTTATGCACAAGACACATACAGCCAGTATAAAAAAGTGCGGACTCAATGTAGTGTCCCTTCCCAAGCTAGTGAGGCAGAACCAGCATGGCTGCACTCCATTAGGGGAATGATTTCCACAATCTCTACTAAGTTATCTCGGAATGAGAAAGAGACACAATACTTAAGACAATCTATGACTGAGTTTATGAAAAGAGACTCGGTACCCAAACCAGCGTCTCAGTCCCCTGCCATTTGTCCGCAAAAAATAAGAATTTACTCACCGGTAATTCTATTTCTCGTAGTCCGTAGTGGATGCTGGGACTCCGTAAGGACCATGGGGAATAGCGGCTCCGCGGGAGACTGGGCACAACTATAAAGAAAGCTTTAGACTACTGGTGTGCACTGGCTCCTCCCACTATGACCCTCCTCCAGACTTCAGTTAGGATACTGTGCCCGGAAGAGCTGACACAATAAGGAAGGATTTTGAATCCCGGGTAAGACTCATACCAGCCACACCAATCACACCGTATAACTCGTGATACAATACCCAGTTAACAGTATGATAACAACTGAGCCTCTCAACAGATGGCTCAACAATAACCCTTTAGTTAAACAATAACTATATACAAGTATTGCAGACAATCCGCACTTGGGATGGGCGCCCAGCATCCACTACGGACTACGAGAAATAGAATTACCGGTGAGTAAATTCTTATTTTCTCTGACGTCCTAAGTGGATGCTGGGACTCCGTAAGGACCATGGGGATTATACCAAAGCTCCCAAACGGGCGGGAGAGTGCGGATGACTCTGCAGCACCGAATGGGCAAACTCTAGGTCCTCCTCAGCCAGGGTGTCAAACTTGTAGAATTTTGCAAATGTGTTTGACCCCGACCAAGTAGCTGCTCTGCAAAGTTGTAGAGCCGAGACCCCTCGGGCAGCCGCCCAAGAAGAGCCCACCTTCCTCGTGGAATGGGCTTTCACTGATTTAGGATGCGGCAGTCCAGCCGCCGAATGTGCAAGCTGAATCGTACTACAGATCCAGCGAGCAATAGTCTGCTTTGAAGCAGGTGCACCCAACTTGTTGGGCGCATACAGGATAAGTAGCGAGTCAGTCTTTCTGACTCCAGCTGTCCTGGAAACATAGACTTTCAGGGCCCTGACTACGTCCAACAACTTGGAAGCCTCCAAGTCTTTAGTAGCCGCAGGCACCACGATAGGTTGGTTCAGATAAAAAGCTGATACCACTTTAGGGAAAAACTGGGGACGAGTCCTCAATTCTGCCCTATCCATATGGAAAATCAGATAAGGGCTTTTACATGACAAAGCCGCCAATTCTGATACCCGTCTGGCCGAAGCCAAGGCCAACAACATGACCACTTTCCACGTGAGATATTTCAAATCCACGGTTTTTAGTGGCTCAAACCAATGTGACTTTAGGAAATCCAACACCACGTTGAGATCCCAAGGTGCCACTGGAGGCACAAAAGGGGGCTGAATATGCAGCACTCCCTTAACAAAAGTCTGAACTTCAGGTAGTGAAGCCAGTTCTCTCTGGAAGAAAATCGATAGGGCCGAAATCTGGACCTTAATGGAACCCAATTTTAGGCCCATAGTCACCCCTGACTGCAGGAAGTGCAGAAATCGACCCAGCTGAAATTCCTCCGTTGGGGCCTTCCTGGCCTCACACCACGCAACATATTTTCGCCAAATGCGGTGATAATGGTTTGCGGTAACTTCTTTCCTAGCTTTAATCAGCGTAGGAATGACTTCCTCCGGAATGCCCTTTTCCTTCAGGATCCGGAGTTCAACCGCCATGCTGTCAAACGCAGCCGCGGTAAGTCTTGGAACAGACAGGGCCCCTGCTGTAGCAGGTCCTGTCTGAGCGGCAGAGGCCATGGGTCCTCTGAGATCATTTCTTGAAGTTCCGGGTACCAAGCTCTTCTTGGCCAATCCGGAACAATGAGTATAGTTCTTACTCCTCTTCTCCTTATTATCCTCAGTACCTTTGGTATGAGAGGAAGAGGAGGGAACACATAAACCGACCGGTACACCCACGGTGTCACTAGAGCGTCCACAGCTATCGCCTGAGGGTCTCTCGACCTGGCGCAATATCTTTCTAGCTTTTTGTTTAGGCGGGACGCCATCATGTCCACCTGTGGCCTTTCCCAACGGTTTACAATCATTTGGAAGACTTCTGGATGAAGTCCCCACTCTCCCGGGTGGAGGTCGTGCCTGCTGAGGAAGTCTGCTTCCCAGTTGTCCACTCCCGGAATGAACACTGCTGACAGTGCTAACACGTGATGTCCGCCCATCGGAGAATCCTTGTGGCTTCTGCCATCGCCGTCCTGCTTCTCGTGCCGCCCTGTCGGTTTACATGGGCGACCGCCGTGATGTTGTCTGACTGGATCAGTACCGGCTGGTTTTGAAGCAGGGGTTTTGCCTGACTTGGGGCATTGTAAATGGCCCTCAGTTCCAGAATATTTATGTGCAGGGAAGTCTCCTGACCTGACCATAGTCCTTGGAAGTTTCTTCCCTGTGTGACTGCCCCCCAGCCTCGAAGGCTGGCATCCGTGGTCACCAGGACCCAGTCCTGTATGCCGAATCTGCGGCCCTCTTGAAGATGAGCACTCTGCAGCCACCACAGCAGACACACCCTGGTCCTTGAAGACAGGGTTATCAGCCGATGCATCTGAAGATGCGATCCGGACCACTTGTCCAATAGGTCCCACTGAAAAGTTCTTGCATGGAACCTGTGATGCACCGACACCTGTTTTGGTTTTAGGAGGCCTCTGACTAGAGATGACAGCTCCTTGGCCTTCTCCTCCGGGAGAAACACTTTTTTCTGTTCTGTGTCCAGAACCATCCCCAGGAACAGTAGACGTGTCGTAGGGATCAGCTGTGACTTTGGGATATTTAGAACCCAGCCGTGCTGTTGTAGCGCCTCCCGAGATAGTGCTACCCCGACCAACAACTGCTCCCTGGACCTCGCCTTTATCAGGAGATCATCCAAGTACGGGATAATTAAAACTCCCTTCTTTCGAAGGAGTATCATCATTTCGGCCATTACCTTGGTAAAGACCCTCGGAGCCGTGGATAGACCGAACGGCAACGTCTGGAATTGGTAATGACAATCCTGTACCACAAATCTGAGGTACTCCTGGTGAGGATGGTAAATGGGGACATGCAGGTAAGCATCCTTGATGTCCAGTGATACCATGTAATCCCCCTCGTCCAGGCTTGCAATAATCGCCCTGAGCGATTCCATCTTGAACTTGAATTTTTTTATATATGTGTTCAAGGATTTCAAATTTAAAATGGGTCTCACCGAACCGTCTGGTTTCGGTACCACAAACATTGTGGAATAGTAACCCCGTCCTTGTTGAAGTAGGGGCACCTTTACTATCACCTGTTGTGAATACAGCTTGTGAATTGCCCGTAACACTGCCTCCCTGCCTGAGGGAGTGGTTGGTAAGGCAGATTTGAGGAAACGGCGGGGGGGGAGACGTCTCGAATTCCAGCTTGTTGAGATACTATTTGAAAGATCCAGGGATCCACCCGTGAGCGAGCCCACTGATTGCTGAAATATTTGAGACGGGCCCCCACCGTACCTTGCTCCGCCTGTGGAGCCCCAGCGTCATGCTGTGGACTTAGAGGAAGCGGGGGAGGACTTTTGCTCCTGGGAACTGGCTGTATGCTGGAGCTTTTTCCCCCTACCTCTGCCTCTGGGCAGAAAGGACGCGCCCTTAACCCGCTTGCCCCTATTGGGCCGAAAGGACTGTACCTGATAATACGGTGCTTTCTTTGGCTGTGAGGGAACATGGGGTAAAAATGTAGACTTCCCAGCCGTTGCTGTGGAAACGAGGTCCGAGAGACCATCCCCGAACAACTCCTCACCCTTATAAGGCAGAACTTCCATGTGCCATTTGGAATATGCATCTCCTGTCCACTGCCGAGTCCATAACCCTCTCCTGGCAGAAATGGACATTGCACTACTTTTGGATGCCAGCCGGCATATATCCCTCTGTGCATCCCTCATGTATAAGAGTGCGTCTTTAATATGCTCTACGGTTAGCAATATAGTGTCCCTGTCTAGGGTATCAATATTTTCCGACAGGGAATCTGACCACGCAGCTGCAGCACTGCACATCCATGCTGACGCAATAGCTGGTCTCAGTATAACACCTGTGTGTGTATATAAAGACTTCAGGATAGCCTCCTGCTTTCTATCAGCAGATTCCTTCAGGGCGGCCGTATCCGGAGACGGTAGTGCCACCTTCTTTGACAAGCGTGTGAGCGCTTTATCCACCCTAGGGGATGTTTCCCAGCGTGACCTATCCTCTGGCGGGAAAGGGTACGCCATTAGTAACCTCTTAGAAATTACCAGTTTCTTATCAGGAGAAGCCCACGCTTCTTCACACACGTCATTTAACTCCTCAGATGGAGGAAAAGCTACTGGTAGTTTTTTCTCTCCAAACATAATACCCTTTTTTGTGGTACCGGGGGTAACATCAGAAATGTGCAACACATTTTTCATTGCCTCAATCATGTAACGTGTGGCCCTATTGGAAGTTACATTAATCTCATCGTCGTCGTCACTGGAGTCAGTATCCGTGTCGACATCTGTGTCTGCCATCTGAGGTAGCGGGCGTTTTAGAGCCCCTGATGGCTTTTGAGACGCCTGGGCAGGCACAGGCTGAGAAGCCGGCTGTCCCATAGTAGGTATGTCGTCAAACCTTTTATGCAAGGAGTCGACACTGTCGCGTAATTCCTTCCACAGAACCATCCACTCAGGTGTCGACCCCGCAGGGGGTGACATCACATTTACAGGCATTTGCTCCGCCTCCACATAAGCCTCCTCATCAAACATGTCGACACAGCCGTACCGACACACCGCATACACACAGGGAATGCTCTGACAGAGGACAGGACCCCACAAAGCCCTTTGGGGAGACAGGAGAGAGTATGCCAGCACACACCAGAGCGCTATATAATACAGGGACTAACTGAATTATATCCCCTTATAGCTGCTATATATATATATACATATATATATATATATATATATATATATATATACATATATATATATATATATATATATATATACATATATATATATATATATATATATATACTGCGCCTAAATTTAGTGCCCCCCCTCTCTTTTTTTTACCCTTCTGTAGTTGTAGACTGCAGGGGAGAGCCAGGGAGCTTCCTTCCAGCGGAGCTGTGAGAAAAATGGCGCCAGTGTGCTGAGGGAGTTAGCCCCGCCCCTTTTTCGGCGGACTTATCCCGCGTTTTTTTTGAAACTCTGGCAGGGGTATTAATTTACACCTATATAGCCTCTGGGACTATATATGGTGTATATTTGCCAGCCAAGGTGTGTAATATTGCCCTCAGGGCGCCACCCCCCCCCCCCCCCCCAGTGCCCTGCACCCATCAGTGACCGGAGTGTGAGGTGTACATGAGGAGCAATGGCGCACAGCTGCAGTGCTGTGCGCTACCTTGGTGAAGACCGAAGTCTTCTGCCGCCGATTTTCCGGACCTCTTCATGCTTCTGGCTCTGTAAGGGGGACGGCGGCGCGGCTCCGGGAACAAACATCAAGGTCAGGTCCTGCGGTCGATCCCTCTGGAGCTAATGGTGTCCAGTAGCCTAAGAAGCCCAAACTACCACCTGTTAGGTAGGTTCGCTTCTTCTCCCCTTAGTCCCTCGCTGCAGTGAGTCTGTTGCCAGCAGATCTCACTGTAAAATAAAAAACCTAAATATACTTTCTTTCTAGGAGCTCAGGAGAGCCCCTAGTGTGCATCCAGCTCAGCCGGGCACAAGATTCTAACTGAAGTCTGGAGGAGGGTCATAGTGGGAGGAGCCAGTGCACACCAGTAGTCTAAAGCTTTCTTTATAGTTGTGCCCAGTCTCCTGCGGAGCCGCTATTCCCCATGGTCCTTACGGAGTCCCAGCATCCACTTAGGACGTCAGAAAAACTCCCTTTGGCCCATATCCTGCAGTCTGACTCTGATCATGAAGGGTCAGACATGGAGGAGTATGAGGTGGACTCAGAGGTGGGGGAGGGTACTCTGTTGCAGGGAATAGAGGCTTTTATAGAAGCCTCCAGATGAGTTCTGAATATCCCTGATAAGGTGACAGAGGAGAGTGAGGAATCTTTTTAATATAAAAAAAAGAAATCCTCAGCCACTTTTCCTGTGTCAAAGGAATGAAGAACCATGTGTTAATCTGGATAGGAAATTCCAAATCCCTATACGATTATTATCATCCTTTCCTTTCCTCCTGAGGATAGGAAAAAATGGGAAAATCCGCCAATAGTGGATGCATCAGTATCCAGGCTCTCACAGAAAATTGTATTGCCTGTCCCGGGTGCAGCCTCCATGAAAGATGCGGCTGACCGCAAAATTGAGACTATGCTCAAATCTTTATATACAGCTGCAGGGATGCCCCAGAGACCCACTATAGCATGTGGGTGGATTACGCAAGCCATTGCTAATGGTTGGATAACCTAACTGAGGGGTTAGATACCTCAAGGGGAGATTGTTTTGCTCCTGCAACATATACAGGACTCCTCAAACTTTATGGTGGAAGCCATAAAAGAAATAGGCTTGCTTAATGCACGCACTACAGCTATGGCAGTATCTGCACGCAGGGGTCTATGGCTACGTGAGTGGACAGCGGATGCTGACTCCAGGAAAGGCGTGCAAGGCCTACATCTCACAGGCGAGGCCTTATTTGGAGATGAACGAGACAAATGAATCTCCAAAGCTACTTCCTTCTGCAGCTCCCCCAGCTAGGAAGGCCTACTCGGGACCCAATTTACAGTCCTTTCGGACTGCCAAGTTTAGGGGCAAGCCCAGAGGTTCTTCTACCGCCACCAGAGGCGCTAGAGGTAAACCACGCAAACCAGCAACTGCCGGTTCACAGGAACAGGGCTCAAGCTCTGCTTCTTCAAAACCTTCAGCATGATGGTGGACCGAGATGCCTGGAAGACTGGCTGGTGGGAGCCCGGCTAAAATTCTTCAGTCACATCTAGAGAACATCGTGCCAGGATCCCTGGGTCATAGATCTTTTTTCCCATGGCTGCAGACTGGAGTTCCAGGAGCTCCCACCTCAGATTCTTCAAATCAGGCTTGGAAGTTGAACGGCTGATTCTAGCCAGGAGAGGTATTCCTGACAAGGTCAACCTGACTATGATCCAAGCCAGGAAGGGGGTAACGTCTAAACATTACCACCGTATCTGGAGGAAATATGTATCTTGGTGTGAGGCAGACCATATTCTACGGTGGAATTTCATCTGGGACGTTTCCTGCTTTTTCTGCAGTCGGGAGTGGATGTGGGCCTACGTCTAGGCTCCATAAAAGTCTAGATTTTGGCCTTGTCTATTTTCTTTCAGAAACAATTGGCTTCTCCCCCTGAGGTGTTTTGCAGATCCAACCTCCCTTTGTGCCTCCCACGGCACCTTGGGATTTCAATTTGGTGCTGCAGTTTCTCCAATCGGACTGGTTTGAACTGTTACAGGAGGTTGATGTAAAGTACCTTACGTGTTAGACTGGCACACTGTTGGCCTTGGCTTCAGCAAGACGTGTGTCGGAGCTAGGGGCGTTGTCTCACAAGAGCCCCTACTTAATTTTCCATGAGGACAGTGCTGAACTCAGAACTCGTCAGCAATTTCTTCCTAAGGTGGTGTCTGTGTTTCACATCAACCAACCTATTGTGGTTCCGGTTGTTATGGACACCTCTTCTACTTCAAAGTCTTTGGATGTTGTGAGGGCTTTGAAGGTGTATGTGAAGAGAACAGCTCATCACAGGAAATCGGGCTCTCTGTTCGCTCTCTATGATCCCAATAAAACTGGGTGTCCTTCTTTAAAGCAGTCAATTGCACGCTGGATCAGGCTCACTATCCAGCAGGCTTGTCTGTTCCAAAATCTGTACAGGCCCACTCTACTAGGTCGGTAGGTTCTTCTTGGGCGGCTGCTCGGGGTGTCTCTGCTTTACAGCTCTGCCGAGCAGCTACTTGGTCAGGTTCGAACACGTTTGCTAAGTTTTACAAGTCCTCTGAGGACCTTCAATTTGGTCAGTCAGTTCTTCAGGAACCTCAGCACTCTCCCAAGCGGTTTGGGACCTTTGGTACTTCCCCCATGGTACTAAATAGATTCCCAGTATCCCCTAGGACCCAATAGAAAATAGGATTTTAATTACCTACCAGTAAATCCTTTTCTCGTAGTCCGTAGGGGATACTGGGCGCCCACCCGGTTCTTTGTTCCTGCACTGTTACTTGGTTAAGTATTCTGGTTTGTTCAGCTGTTGCTGTTCCTGTTTCAAGTTTGGTTAGCATGGCTTTCCTCTTGTTCTGTGTGTGCTGGTTAGTAATCTCACCACTTTCTTTACTTGTCCTTCTCTCCAAGTATGTCCGTCTCCTCGAGCACAGTTTCCTAGACTGAGTCTAGTAGGAGAGGCATGGAGGGAGGAGCCAGCACACACAATCAATTTCTTAAAGTGCCCATGGTTCCTAATGGACCCGTCTATACCCCATGGTACTATTTGGATTCCCAGTATCCCCTACGGACTACGAGAAAAGGATTTACCGGTAGGTAATTAAAATTCTATTTCTCTGACGTCCTAGTGGATGCTGGGAACTCCGTAAGGACCATGGGGAATAGCGGCTCCGCAGGAGACTGGGCACAACTAAAAGAAAGCTTTTAGACTACCTGGTGTGCACTGGCTCCTCCCACTATGACCCTCCTCCAAGCCTCCGTTAGATTTCTGTGCCCGGCCGAGCTGGATGCACACTAGGGGCTCTCCTGAGCTCCTAGAAAGAAAGTTTATTTTAGGTTTTTTATTTTACAGTGAGACCTGCTGGCAACAGGCTCACTGCATCGAGGGACTAAGGGGAGAAGAAGCGAACCTACCTGCTTGCAGCTAGCTTGGGCTTCTTAGGCTACTGGACACCATTAGCTCCAGAGGGATCAACCGCATGGAACTGGCCTTGGTGTTCGTTCCCGGAGCCGCGCCGCCGTCCCCCTTACAGAGCCAGAAGCAAGAAGAGGTCCGGAAAATCGGCGGCAGAAGACATCAGTCTTCACCAAGGTAGCGCACAGCACTGCAGCTGTGCGCCATTGCTCCTCATGCACACTTCACACTCCGGTCACTGAGGGTGCAGGGCGCTGGGGGGGGCGCCCTGAGCAGCAATAAAAACACCTTGGCTGGCAAATATATCACAATATATAGCCCCAGAGGCTATATATGTGATAAATACCCCTGCCAGAATCCATAAAAAAGCGGGAGAAAAGTCAGCGAAAAAGGGGCGGAGCTATCTCTCTCAGCACACTGGCGCCATTTTCTCTTCACAGTATAGCTGGAAGACAGCTCCCCAGGCTCTCCCCTGTAGTTTGCAGGCTCAAAGGGTTAAAAAGAGAGGGGGGGCACTAAAGTTAGGCGCAATATTGTATATACAAGCAGCTATTGGGAAAAATTCACTCAATATAGTGTTAATCCCTAAATTATATAGCGCTCTGGTGTGTGCTGGCATACTCTCTCTCTGTCTCCCCAAAGGGCTGTGTGGGGTCCTGTCCTCAGTCAGAGCATTCCCTGTGTGTGTGCGGTGTGTCGGTACGGCTGTGTCGACACGTTTGATGAGGAGGCTTATGTGATGGCAGAGCAGATGCCGATAAATGTGATGTCGCCCCCTGTGGGGCCGACACCAGAGTGGATGGATAGGTGGAAGGTATAAACCGACAGTGTCAACTCCTTACATAAAAGGCTGGATGACGTAACAGCTATGGGACAGCCGGCTTCTCAGCCCACGCCTGCCCAGGCGTCTCAAAGGCCATCAGGGGCTCAAAACCGCCCGCTCCCTCAGATGGCAGGCACAGATGTCGACACGGAGTCTGACTCCAGTGTCGACGAGGTTGAGACATATACACAATCCACTAGGAACATCCGTTACATGATCCCGGCAATAAAAAATGTGTTACACATTTCTGACATTAACCCAAGTACCACTAAAAAAGGGTTTTATGTTTGGGGAGAAAAAGCAGGCAGTGTTTTGTTCCCCCATCAAATGAGTGAATGAAGTGTGAAAAAGCGTGGGTTCCCCCGATAAGAAACTGGTAATTTCTAAAAAGTTACTGATGGCGTACCCTTTCCCGTCAGAGGATAAGTTACGCTGGGAGATATCCCCTAGGGTGGATAAGGCGCTCACACGTTTGTCAAAAAAGGTGGCACTGCCGTCTTAGGATACGGCCACTTTGAAGGTACCTACTGATAAAAAGCAGGAGGCTATCCTGAAGTCTGTATTTACACACTCAGGTACTAGACTGAGACCTGCAGATAGTGCTGCTGCAGCGTGGTCTGTAACCCTGTCAAACAGGGATACTATTTTGCGAACATAAGACGTCGTCTTATATATGAGGGATGCCAGAGGGATATTTTGCCGGCTGGCATCCAGAATTAATGCAATGTCCATTCTGTCATGAGGGTATTAGAGACCCGACACTGGACAGGTGATGCTGACTTTAAAAGGCACATAGAGCCTTATAAGGGTGAGGAATTGTTTGGGGATGGTCTCTGGGACCTCGTATCCACAGCAACAGCTGGGAAGAAAATTTTTTACCTCATGTTTCCTCACAGCCTAAGAAAGCACTGTATTATCAGGTACAGTCCTTTCGGCTTCAGAAAAGCAAGCGGGTCAAAGGCGCTTCCTTTCTGCACAGAGACGAGGGAAGAGGGAAAAAGCTGCACCAGTCAGCCAGTTCCCAGAATCAAAATTCTTCCCCCGCTTCCTCTGAGTCCACCGCATGACGCGGGGGCTCCACAGGCGTAGCCAGGTACGGTGGGGGGCCGCCTCAAAAATTTCAGCGATCAGTGGGATCGCTCACAGGTGGATCCCTGGATCCTTCAAGTAGTATCTCAGGGGTACAAGCTGGAATTCGAGGCGTCTTCCCCCCCCCCCGCCGTTTCCTCAAATCTGCCTTGCCGACAACTCCCTCAGGCAGGGAGGCTGTGCTAGAGGCAATTCACAAGCTGTATTCCCAGCAGGTGATAGTCAAGGTGCCCCTACTTCAACAAGGACGGGGTTACTATTCCACACTGTTTGTGGTACCGAAACCGGACGGTTCGGTGAGACCCATTTTAAATTTTAAATCCTTGAACACATACATAAAAAAATTCAAGTTCAAGATGGAATCGCTCAGGGCGGTTATTGCAAGCCTGGAGGAGGGGGATTACATGGTATCCCTGGACATCAAGGATGCTTACCTACATGTCCCCATTTACCATCCTCACCAGGAGTACCTCAGATTTGGGGTACAGGATTGCCATTACCAATTCCAAACACTGCCGTTTGGACTGTCCACGGCACCGAGGGTCTTTACCAAGGTAATGGCAGAAATGATGATACTCCTTCGAAAAAAGGGAGTTTTAATTATCCCGTACTTGGACGATCTCCTTATAAAGGCAAGGTCCAAGGAGCAGTTGTTGGTCGGAGTAGCACTATCTCGGGAAGTGCTACAACAGCACGGATGGATTCTATACATTCCAAAGTCACAGCTGGTTCCTACCACACGCCTACTGTTCCTGGGGATGGTTCTGGACACAGAACAGAAAAAAAGTGTTTCTTCCGCAGGAGAAAGCCAAGGAGCTGTCATCTCTAGTCAGAGACCTCCTGAAACCAAAACCGGTATCGGTGCATCACTGCACACGAGTCCTGGAAAAAATGGTAGCTTCTTACGAAGCAAAATTCCATTCGGCAGGTTCCATGCAAGAACCTTTCAGTGGGACCTCTTGGACAAGTGGTCGGGATCGCATCTTCAGATGCATCGGCTGATAACCCTGTCTCCAAGGACCAGGGTATCTCTACTGTGGTGGCTGCAGAGTGCTCATCTTCAAGAGGGCCGCAGATTCGGCATACAGGACTGGGTCCTGGTAACCACGGATGCCAGCCTTCGAGGCTGGGGGGGCAGTCACACAGGGAAGAAATTTCCAAGGACTTTGGTCAAGTCAGGAGTCGTCCCTACACATAAATATTCTGGAACTGAGGGCCAGTTACAATGCCCTAAGTCTGGCAAGGCCTCTGCTTCATAACCAGCCGGTACTGATCCAATCAGACAACATCACGGCAGTCGCCCTTGTAAACCGACAGGGCGGCACAAGAAGCAGGATGGCGATGGCAGAAGCCACAAGGATTCTCCGATGGGCGGAGAATCACGTCTTAGCACTGTCAGCAGTGTTCATTTCGGGAGTGGACAACTGGGAAGCAGACTTCCTCAGCAGACACGACCTACACCCGGGAGAGTGGGGACTTCATCCAGAAGTCTTCCAACTGTTGGTAAACCGTTGGGAAAGGCCACAGGTGGACATGATGGCGTCCCGCCTAAACAAAAAACTAGATATTGCGCCAGGTCAAGGGACCCTCAGGCAATAGCTGTGGACGCTCTAGTGACACCGTGGGTGTACCAGTCGGTTTATGTATTCCCTCCTCTGCCTCTCATACCAAAGGTACTGAGAATAATAAGAAAACGAGGAGTAAGAACGATACTCGTTGTTCCGGATAGGCCAAGATGAGCTTGGTACCCAGAACTTCAAGAAATGATATCAGAGGACCCATGGCCTCTACCGCTCAGACAGGATCTGCTACAGCAGGGGCCCTGTCTGTTCCAAGACTTACCACGGCTGCGTTTGACGGCATGGCGGTTGAATTCCGGATCCTAAAGGAAAAAGGCATTCCGGAGGAAGTCATTCCTACGCTGATAAAAGCCAGGAAAGAAGTAACCGCAAACCATTATCACCGTATTTGGCGAAAATATGTTGCGTGGTGTGAGGCCAGGAAGGCCCCAACAGAGGAAGTTCAGCTGGGTCGTTTTCTGCACTTCATACAGTCAGGAGTGACTATGGGCATAAACTTGGGTTCCATTAAGGTCCAGATTTCGGCTCTGTCGATTTTCTTCCAGAAAGAACTGGCTTCACTGCCTGGAGTTCAGACATTTGTAAAGGGAGTGCTACATATTCAGACCCCTTTTGTGTCTCCTGTGGCACCTTGGGATCTCAACGTGGTGTTGAGTTTCCTAAAATCGCATTGGTTTGAGCCACTTAAAACTGTGGATTTGAAATATCTCACGTGGAAAGTGGTCATGTTATTGGCCTTGGCTTCGGCCAGGCGTGTGTCAGAATTGGCGGCTTTGTCATGTAAAAGCCCTTATCTGATTTTCCATATGGATAGGGCAGAATTGAGGACTCGTCCCCAGTTTCTCCCTAAGGTGGTATCAGCTTTTCACTTAAACCAACCTATTGTAGTGCCTGCGGCTACTAGGGACTTGGAAGATTCCACGTTACTGGACGTAGTCAGGGCCTTAAAAATTTATATTTCCAGGACGGCTGGAGTCAGGGAAACTGACTCGCTTTTTATCCTGTAGGCACCCAACAAAATAGGTGCTCCTGCTTCTAAGCAGACTATTGCTCGCTGAATTTGTAGCACAATTCAGCTGGAGCATTCTGCGGCTGGATTGCCGCATCCTAAATCAGTAAAAGCCCATTCCACGAGGAAAGTGGGCTCATCTTGGGCGGCTGCCAGAGGGGTCTCGGCTTTATAACTTTGCCGAGCTGCAACTTGGTCAGGGGCAAACACGTTTGCAAAATTCTACAAATTTGATACCCTGGCTGAGGAGGACCTTGAGTTCTCTCATTCGGTGCTGCAGAGTCATCCGCACTCTCCCGCCCGTTTGGGAGCTTTGGTATAATCCCCATGGTCCTTACGGAGTTCCCAGCATCCACTAGGACGTCAGAGAAAATAAGATTTTACTCACCGGTAAATCTATTTCTCGTAGTCCATAGTGGATGCTGGGCGCCCATCCCAAGTGCGGATTGTCTGCAATACTTGTATGTAGTTATTGCCTAACTAAGGGTTATTGTTGAGCCATCTGTTGAGAGGCTCAGTTATATTTCATACTGTTAACTGGGTATAGTATCACAAGTTATACGGTGTGATTGGTGTGGCTGGTATGAGTCTTACCCGGGATTCAAAATCCTTCCTTATTGTGTCAGCTCTTCCGGGCACAGTATCCTAACTGAGGCTTGGAGGAGGGTCATAGTGGGAGGAGCCAGTGCACACCTGGTAGTCTAAAAGCTTTCTTTTAGTTGTGCCCAGTCTCCTGCGGAGCCGCTATTCCCCATGGTCCTTACGGAGTTCCCAGCATCCACTACGGACTACGAGAAATAGATTTACCGGTGAGTAAAATCTTATTTTTACACTGACATACATATAACATATAAATATAAAAAGCAATTGCTGGTGATAATAGTTAGACCTCTTGATACTTAAAATATTTTCCTATATTGGAATTAAATGGCCTTATGACTGAATTGAAGTCTATGTAATTGATTTATTTGATACAATTATTCCTCTATATAACCTTATTTTATTGCAATATTTGAAGAATAAGCTTTACAAAAATCACATCACAGCCAACCATTGAAAACAATGTTACCATATGTACATAAACATTCATGCCATACCCTTCTTGTGCAGTAGGAAAGTAATGTAACAAGTGTAATGACAGGTTTCAGTCCCAAACCATGATAGATGACTGTAGTATTAAAACAGCTGACTGTGATCCAATACAAGCAATTATACAGATGTTGCTGTGTTAACTTTGTAAATAGAGGATTTAGATCTAGTTGTGGTCGCAAAGAAAAAGTCAGCAGGAAGTGGGACATATATGACATGTACCGGGTTTCTGCTTTTGAAAATCTTCTACATGAGCATCAAATTTCCAATGAGAGAAGCACCTGGTGTACACGCATAAGTCCCAAGGCCTGTATCTGCTGTTAACTCTCGATGTGACCAGTTATAGGCATCCGTTAATGAGAATACAGGGAAAAGGTCCCTAGCTGAAATCCGTGAATCACCTTTATTGCTCAAATTTGATGAGCCCAACGAAAAATAATATGAATAAATATTACATTAGTGTAACATAAATGTCACAATTAGACTAATAGCATCCTTGTTGAACAGTTGAGGTAAGGAAACTCCTTCAATACAATTGTTGATATATCAGACACATTATTATAGAATAGAAAATCTAAGAAAAATAAGTTTCACATGCATGTAGCATCCAGGATTTCTGCTATCTTCAATCATATCTAACGACATCGAATTGAAGAGGAGTGTAGCCTCAGACGCCTATGCAGGATGAAAAGCGTTCTTCTGCTGTCGGTAACTTAATTATTAGTTGCCTGGTGAGAGTGCACAGAAAATAGAAAAAAAGGATGTTATAGAAAGATATGGTGTCTGCAAACTTTTTTTTAGTTATAGTGTTAACTCACTTGTCTTGTATGGGTACAGTATTTGTCTTGTACAGTATTTATTTTAAGGGCTATGACAATCTATATTTCCAATGCAAAATACTGTACTTTCAACCATACAATTTGTATATCCAAGGATCATACAGATGCACCTAATGAGAGCAAGTCCCTGACAAAGCCGCTCAGGCGAAATGTGCACATGTAGTATTGCTGGCTTGGTCCTATATGTCTGACATATACCATTTATAAGTTTGTCGGAAATGAAAATTGGACTTTCTTGCAGCCTGAACATTTTACAAAACCCCCAACAACATGACCTATACCACTACATATACCACTGACTGGGGTATTCAATTAGTGTTGGATCTTCTCCGACACTGAGGATCCGACACTTCACTTTTCTTTCTATAGTATCCATTAGGGATATTGGGGAGACTTAGTACGATGGGGTATAGACGGGGTCCAAAGGAGCCGATGCACTTTAAATTTCTTCACTGGGTGTGCTGGCTCCTCCCCTCTATGCCCCCTCCCACAGGCAGTTTAGAAAAAAGTGCCCTGAGGAGAGGATGCACATCTCTGCAGCTCCAGAGAGTTTTCTTCAATTTATTTTAAACTTTTATTGTTTTCGGTATGCTGTTTGGGCAGCAACATACCTGCACCACGGGAGATAGAGGGGAAAGGGGGGTCACCGGCCTTGCGAGGTATCAGAACCGCTTCCCCGCTGCAGGACCACCGTCCTGATAGGTTGTTTGTTCAGTGGGGCACTGCGCCTTAGCTGTCGCAATCGCAGCACGCCGCACACCCCTAACATATTCCTGAAGGTGATGTCTGTGGTGAGCACAAACCGGGGGGCCCCGCTAGGGGGGTCCCCCGGTTCACAGTGCGGCTGAACGCGGGCGTGGCATACTGGACCCTCCCTGGGGGGGACCCGATAGAGCCCCCCGTGTAAACTGACTTGGGATAGCTTAAACTAGCACTTGTGTGATGTTTTTAAGCAGAATAGGGGACTTCGGCAGTATAAAAATCACTAGTTTCAGCTCCATTCGGGGGGGCGGAGCTACTTCAGAGCGGGAAAAGAGGCATTTTGGCGCCTTCCTCTGCTTAATGCAGCAGCAAGCACACACAGCTTTTCCTGACTCACAAGACAGGCTAGAAAACTGGTACAGGGTGTAGCAAATGGGGAGAGCCGCTATTGTACACAATCTGTGTCCTATACGGGACAGAAATCATTAGTGTTTCACTGCGTTATAGTTAGCTGATAGCCTCATTGGGGTTGTACAGCAGGGGTGTGCTGGTGTCTCTCTCTGTGTGTCTCCTCACATACAGTAAGGGCAGGCTTGCTAAGTATTACTGTCTGTGTGTGTGTATGTGTATGTCATTGTGATTACTGTAAACATGGGTAAACACAAACTATGCAGTGTCTGCCACACCAGATTCTCTCCCTTATCATCTGATTCTGTTTCATGTGAACAATGCAGCCAATCTTCACAGCTCAGTGAGGGGGCTGGGGGATTGGGTCCAGAGCCCTCCTGGTTAGGGGCTCTTAAGACTATGATGTCTGATATGTCATCACAACTCACTGCTAATATTCAGAAAACTCAGCCAGTACAACAGGCTATTGCAGATATAGCTGCTAGGGCAGATGTTACGCAGCCACCCCTGTCTAACTCAGGACCACAAAAACGTGGTTTACCTGCTCTACTCCCTGATTCAGATGAGGAAATACAGGAGGATGGGAATGACTTGGATCCCGTTAGTGGGGATTCCACTTCTGCTCCGGGTATTAAACCCTTCATTCTGGCTATACGGGACATGTTAAAGCTCCCTCTAGAGGACGCTGCGTCACAGCAGTTGTTTTTCTTTACACAAAATAAGCCTAATGTCACTTTCCCTGATTCTGCAGAGTTAGATGACCTACGGTATTTAAAAAAAATTATTATTACAGGTTGAGTATCCCATATCCAAATATTCCGAAATACGGAATTTTGAGTGAGAGAGTGAAACCTTTGTTTTCTGATGGCTCAATGTACACAAACTTTGTTTAATACACAAAGTTATTAAAATTATTGTATTAAATGACCTTCAGGCTGTGTGTATAAGGTGTATATGAAACATAAATGAATTGTGTGAATGTAGACACACTTTGTTTACTGCACAAAGTTATTAAAAATATTGGCTAAAATGACCTTCAGGCTGTGTGTATAAGGTGTATATGAAACATAAATGCATTCTGTGCTTAGACTTGGGTCCCATCGCCATGATATCTCATTATGGTATGCAATTATTCCAAAATACGGAAAAATCCCATATCCAAAATACTTCCGTCCCAAGCATTTTGGATAAGGGATACTCGACCTGTATATGTTGATACTCTGCGGGCACCTATTAACAGAACCAACTGATACCAATTGCATATTATTTATCAGCATAATCAATGGATATACCTTTTTTGGTTATATTGTAAATATCCACTAACCAGCTATTGTGGAACATTCAGCGGACTTGTGTACATATGATTCCACTGGTCAATTTGAAGTGAGAGGGATGAACTGCTGAACGGATACATGCTTTAATATATGCAAGTCCATTTCATTCAATCAAGCTGTTTTCACTTGGTCAGCAGTACCATACAGCTCTTTTGATACCAACAGAACTGCATTGAATGTCTCTGCCTGATACATCTCAAGGGGTGTTTGGAAATATATGCTTTGAACATTTTGTATTCTAGATAATCCCAGGGATCCCAATATTATACTATATAACGAGTATATTTTTGCAAGTGCAATAATCAGTTTACCATATAAAATTTGTTTTATATTGTTTTTTAATGTGCTGTTTGTAATAAAAATCAGTATTTTATGATCGTTTCTGTGGTTCTGATCGCCTACCTGGTAGAATCTACATACTAGAGTTTGCATTTTAGAAGAGGCTGGCTACCTCTTCACCAGGTGGCTGCTGGTCTACAGAGGCGTATCTGCACCTGCATACACAGCGCCAACAAGCCTCAATTTTCTCTTTCTCTAACGTCCTAGCGGATGCTGGGAACTCCGTAAGGACCATGGGGAATAGCGGGCTCCGAAGGAGGCTGGGCACTCTAGAAAGATTTATGACTACCTGGTGTGCACTGGCTCCTCCCACCATGACCCTCCTCCAAGCCTCAGTTAGATTTCGTGCCCGGCCGAGGTTGGATGCACACTAGGGGCTCTCCTGAGCCCTTACAAAGAAAGTATAGTTTTAGGTTTTTTATTTTCAGTGAGACCTGCTGGCAACAGGCTCACTGCAGCGAGGGACTAAGGGGAGAAGAAGCGAACTCGCCTGCTTGCAGCCGGATTGGGCTTCTTAGGCTACTGGACACCATTAGCTCCAGAGGGATCGACCGCAGGCCCAGTCCTTGGTGTTCGGTCCCAGAGCCGCGCCGCCGTCCCCCTTACAGAGCCAGAAGCAAGAAGAGGTCCGGAAAAACGGCGGCAGAAGACATCAGTCTTCACCAAGGTAGCGCACAGCACTGCAGCTGTGCACCATTGCTCCTCATACACACTTCATACTCCGGTCACTGAGGGTGCAGGGCGCTTGGGGGGGGGCGCCCTGAGCAGCAAAAAAAACACCTTGGCTGGCAAAAATACCACAATATATAGCCCCAGAGGCTATATATGTGGTAAATACCCCTGCCAGAATCCAGAAAAAAGCGGGAGAATAGGCCGCGGAAAAGGGGCGGAGCTATCTCCCTCAGACACACTGGCGCCATTTCTCCTTCACAGATCCGCTGGAAGGAAGCTCCCTGGCTCTCCCCTGCAGTCTACACTACAGAACAGGGTAAAAACAGAGAGGGGGGGCACTAAATTTGGGCGCAATATATATATATAATATAAAAAGCAGCTATAGGGGACATAACTCAGTTAGTCCCTGCATTATATAGCGCTCTGGTGTGTACTGGCATACTCTCACTCTGTCCCCCCAAAGGGCTTTTGTGGGTCCTGTCCTCATTCGGAGCATTCCTTGTGTGTGTGCGGTGTGTCGGTACGGCTGTGTCGACATGTTTGATGAGGCAGAGCAGATGCCTTTAGAAGGGATGTCACCCCCTGCGGGGCAGACACCTGAGTGGATGGGCTTATGGAAAGTAATGAGTGCACGTATAGACTCCTTATATAAGAAAATCGACGACATGCCAAATGTGGGACAGCCGACTTCTCAGCTCGTGCCTGCCCAGGCGTCGCATGGGTCGTCAGGGGCTCTAAAACGCCCGCTACCTCAAGCAGACCCAGATGTCGACACTGATACTGACACCAGTGTCGACGACGAGTCAAACCTGATGCCCACTAAGGCCATTCACTGCATGATTGAGGCAATGAAAGAGGTGTTAAACATTTCTGATATAACTACAGGTACCACTAAAAAGGGTATTATGTTTGGAGAGAAAAAACTACCCGTAGTTTTTCCCCCATCAGATGAATTAAATGAAGTGTGTGAAGAAGCGTGGGCTTTCCCTGATAAAAAATTGGTAATTCCTAAGAAGGTACTAATGGCGTTCCCTTTCCCGCCAGAGGATAGGTCACGTTGGGAAACACCCCCTAGAGTGGATAAAGCGCTCACACGTTTGTCTAAAAAGGTGGCACTACCGTCTCCGGATACGGCAGCCCTCAAGGAACCTGCTGATAGAAAGCAGGAGGCGATCCTGAAGTCTGTATATACACACACAGGCATTATACTTAGGCCAGCTATTGCGTCAGCTTGGATGTGCAGTGCTACCGCTGCATGGTCAGATAAACTGTCAGAAAATATTGACACATTAGACAGAGACACGATCCTGTTAACCATAGACCATATAAAAGACTCAGTCTTATATATGAGAGATGCACAGAGGGAAATCTGCCGACTGGCATCTAAAGTAAGTGCATTGTCCATTTCTGCTAGGAGAGGCTTATGGACTCGCCAGTGGACAGGAGATGCAGATTCAAAAAAGCACATGGAAGTGTTACCATATAAGGGTGAGGAATTATTTGGGGATGGTCTCTCGGACCTAGTTTCCACAGCAACGTCTGGGAAGTCAGCATTTTTACCCCATGTCCCCTCACAGCCTAAGAAGGCGCCGTTTTATCAGGTTCAGTCCTTTCGGACCCAGAAAAACAGGCGTGGAAAAGGCGGGTCTTTTCTGTCCAGAGGCAGAGGTAGGGGAAAAAGGCTGCAACAAACAGCAGGTTCCCAGGAGCAAAAGTCCTCCCCCGCTTCTTCTTCCAAGTCCGCCGCATGACGGTGGGGCTCCACAGGCGGAGCCAGGTACGGTGGGAGGTCGCCTCAAAAATTTCAGCGATCAGTGGGTTCGCTCACAGGTGGATCCCTGGATCCTGCAAATAGTATCTCAGGGGTACAAGCTGGAATTCGAGGCGTCCCCACCCCACCGGTTCCTAAAATCTGCCTTGCCGATTGCTCCCTCAGACAGGGAGGCGGTGCTAACGGCAATTCACAAGCTGTATTCCCAGCAGGTGATAATCAAGGTACCCCTACTTCAACAAGGCCGGGGTTATTATTCCACACTATTTGTGGTACCGAAACCGGACGGTTCGGTGAGACCCATTCTAAATGTGAAATCCTTGAACACATACATAAAGAAATTCAAGTTCAAGATGAATCGCTCAGGGCGGTTATTGCAAGCCTGGACGAGGGGGATTACATGGTATCCCTGGACATCAAGGATGCTTACTTGCATGTCCCCATTTACCATCCTCACCAGGAGTACCTCAGATTTGTGGTACAGGATTGCCATTACCAATTCCAGACGCTGCCGTTTGGACTGTCCACGGCACCGAGGGTATTTACCAAGGTTATGGCGGAAGTGATGATACTCCTTCGAAGAAAGGGAGTTTTAATTATCCCGTACTTGGACGATCTCCTAATAAAAGCGAGATCCAAGGAACAGTTGTTGGTGGGAGTAGCACTATCTCAGGAAGTGCTGCACCAGCACGGCTGGATTCTGAATATCCCAAAGTCACAGCTGGTTCCGACGACACGGCTACTGTTCCTGGGTATGATTCTGGATACAGTCCAGAGAAAAGTGTTTCTCCCGGAGGAGAAAAGTGTTTCTCCCGGAGGAGAAAGCCAGGGAGTTGTCATCTCTAGTCAGAGACCTCCTGAAACCAAAACAGGTATCAGTGCATCGCTGCACGCGGGTCCTGGGAAAGATGGTGGCTTCTTACGAAGCAATTCCCTTCGGCAGGTTCCATGCCAGAATCTTTCAGTGGGACCTGTTGGACCAGTGGTCCGGATCGCATCTTCAGATGCATCGCTTAATAACCCTGTCTCCAAGAACCAGGGTGTCTCTACTGTGGTGGCTGCATAGTGCCCATCTTCTAGAGGGCCGCAGGTTCGGCATACAGGACTGGGTCCTGGTGACCACGGATGCCAGCCTTCGAGGCTGGGGGGCAGTCACACAGGGAAGAAACTTCCAAGGACTATGGTCGAGTCAGGAGACTTCCCTTCACATAAATATTCTGGAACTAAGGGCCATCTACAATGCCCTAAGTCAAGCAAAATCCCTGCTCCTACACCAGCCGGTGCTGATCCAGTCAGACAACATCACGGCAGTCGCCCATGTAAATCGAAGGGCGGCACAAGAAGCAGGATGGCGATGGCAGAAGCCACAAGAATTCTCCGATGGGCGGAGAATCATGTACTAGCACTGTCAGCAGTGTTCATTCCGGGAGTGGACAACTGGGAAGCAGACTTCCTCAGCAGACACGACCTCCACCCGGGAGAGTGGGGACTTCATCCAGAAGTCTTCCAGATGCTGGTAAACCGTTGGGAAAAACCACAGGTGGACATGATGGCATCCCGACTCAACAAAAAGTTAAAAAGATATTGCGCCAGGTCAAGGGACCCTCAGGCGATAGCTGTGGACGCTTTAGTGACACCGTGGGTGTACCAGTCGGTTTATGTGTTCCCTCCTCTGCCTCTCATACCAAAGGTATTGAGAATAATAAGGAAGCGAGGAATAAACACAATTCTCGTGGTTCCGGATTGGCCAAGGCGTGCGTGGTACCCGGAACTTCAAGAGATGCTCTCAGAGGACCCGTGGCCTCTACCGCTCAGACAGGACCTGCTACAGCAGGGGCCCTGTCTGTTCCAAGACTTACCGCGGCTGCGTTTGACGGCATGGCGGTTGAACGCCGGATCCTGAAGGAAAAGGGTATTCCGGAAGAAGTCATTCCTACGCTTATTAAGGCCAGGAAAGATGTTACGGCAACGCATTATCACCGTATATGGCGAAAATATGTTGCATGGTGCGAGGCCAATAAGGCCCCAACAGAGGAATTTCAACTAGGTCGATTTCTGCATTTCCTGCAAGCAGGAGTGGATATGGGCCTAAAACTAGGCTCCATTAAAGTACAGATCTCGGCTCTGTCGATTTTCTTTCAAAAAGAACTAGCTTCAGTACCTGAAGTTCAGACTTTTGTAAAAGGAGTGCTGCATATTCAGCCCCCGTTTGTGCCTCCAGTGGCACCTTGGGATCTCAACGTGATGTTGAGTTTCTTAAAATCACATTGGTTTGAGCCACTTAAAACCGTGGATCTGAAATATCTCACGTGGAAAGTGGTCATGTTATTAGCCTTGGCTTCAGCCAGGCGAGTGTCAGAATTGGCGGCTTTATCATGTAAAAGCCCTTATCTGATTTTCCATATGGATAGGGCAGAGTTGAGGACTCGTCCCCAATTTCTCCCTAAGGTGGTGTCAGCGTTTCACCTGAACCAGCCTATTGTGGTGCCGGCGGCTACTAGTGAATTGGAGGACTCCAAGTTGCTAGACGTTGTCAGGGCCCTGAAAATATATGTTTCCAGGACGGCTGGAGTCAGAAAATCTGACTCGCTGTTTATCCTGTATGCACCCAACAAGCTGGGTGCTCCTGCTTCTAAGCAGTCTATTGCTCGCTGGATTTGTAGTACAATTCAGCTTGCACATTCTGTGGCAGGCATACCACAGCCAAAATCTGTAAAGGCCCATTCCACAAGGAAGGTGGGCTCATCTTGGGCGGCTGCCCGAGGGGTCTCGGCTTTACAACTTTGCCGAGCAGCTACTTGGTCAGGGGCAAATACGTTTGCAAAATTCTACAAATTTGATACCCTGGCTGAGGAGGACCTGGAGTTCTCTCATTCGGTGCTACAGAGTCATCCACACTCTCCCGCCCGTTTGGGAGCTTTGGTATAATCCCCATGGTCCTTACGGAGTTCCCAGCATCCACTAGGACGTTAGAGAAAATAAGAATTTACTCACCGGTAATTCTATTTCTCGTAGTACGTAGTGGATGCTGGGCGCCCATCCCAAGTGCGGATTGTCTGCAATACTTGTAAATAGTTATTGTTAACTAAAGGGTTATTGTTGAGCCATCTGTTGAGAGGCTCAGTTGTTCTCATACTGTCAAACTGGATATAGTATCACGAGTTGTACGGTGTGATTGGTGTGGCTGGTAAGAGTCTTACCCGGGATTCTAAATCCTTCCTTATTATGTCTGCTCGTCCGGGCACGGTGTCCTAACTGAGGCTTGGAGGAGGGTCATGGTGGGAGGAGCCAGTGCACACCAGGTAGTCATAAATCTTTCTAGAGTGCCCAGCCTCCTTCGGAGCCCGCTATTCCCCATGGTCCTTACGGAGTTCCCAGCATCCACTACGGACTACGAGAAATAGAATTACCGGTGAGTAAATTCTTATTTTTTTCTTGCCTATTTAAATTAGCCTGGAAAAATCCAGACAAAAAATGTCAAGTGTCAAAAATATTTTTGCACTCTTTCCCATTTGCTACTGAAGATAGGAAATTCTGGGAAGAACCGCCGGGGGTTGACGTATCAGTCTCTCGACTGTCTAAAAAGGCGGTGCTGCCTGCCCCGGGCTCCTTTACCATAAAGGACTATGGGGACAGAAAAGTAGAGACTACACTAAATTCTATCTACACGGAAGCTGGTGTATCGCAGAGGCCGGTCATAGCGGGTTGCTGGATGAGCGATGCCATTCACACGTGGGCTTCTCAAATTCAGGAGGGCCTCTTCCTGGGGATATACCTCTGGTCACTACGGTGACTCTCCTGAAGCACATTCAGGACACTGCACGCGTCACTGTGTGACTCGCTCAAGGAGATGGGCAATATTAATGCTAGGACTTCTTCCATGGCAGTGTCGGCGCGCAGGGCTTTGTGGTTGTGTCAGTGGATAGCAGACGCAGAGTCCAAGCGCAGTGTGGAATCCCTCCCCTTTTCTGGGCAATGGCTCTTCAGGGTTGAAATATAAAAAAATAAAAAGAATTACAGCGCTAATACAGCTGATGCTAATAATATATGGATTTATTCATTAAAACAGACTGATATATCAAATGTAAATAAAATTTGTAAAATGCTCATAGACCAATTCATGGACATAAAATAGGCTCCTCAGCAATAACCTTATTAAGGCAAAGGTCCATATGATAATGTTTGGACACAAGGTCTAATTTTCACCAAGACCAGTGTGATTAATTACCCATCAGGTGTTCCAATGCATGGATCCGGGTCTTTATCTATGGAATGGATTCTGGTTCACAGTCCGTTTAGATTGACACCTTAATGTCCAGCACGCTGTGTTCCGTTTGTAAATGAATCCTGGAAAATTTTCCTTATTTAAACCAAGCTGGATTCGGGATCCTGGTTCACATATGGCATAAAGATGGGTGGTCCTGGGTTTAGAGTCCGATGGAGCTGTCTTGAATAACGTCCAATGGTCAGGAGCAGTGTTCTCTTACGCGTTTCGCCGCTCCAGGCAGCTTTATCAAAGGGTAATGTGATGTTCAGAATTTACCCCTTTTTATAGGGGAAATTATGTCATCAGTCAATTAGCATAGACAATCAATCAAGATCAAGCATCAGAATTTCAAATACTCAAGAATACAGAAACAGCAGAAACTACTAAATAAAAACACACATATACTGATATTTATAAAACTAATAACAGATCCCTTAGAAAAAACTAATTTATTAAATTCCCAATTATCAGTCATGTGATCGTGTCACCGATCACATGACACTACTCATAGCAACTTCCTATAGTGCTCTCTATTCATAGGGACAACCATCTGTCAATCCGCAAGTCCCGCCCCGCTTACAAATCACATGGGTCTGCAACCTAGGAAGTGTACCGCTCCCATGACTACGGAGCCGTCACTTCCTGAGAGACTCGTTGCTAAGTAACAACAAGGAAACAGGAAACAAGAATATTGGAGGAGATGTTTCGGCAACGCGCACGTTTACCGGAAGTGCCCTGTTCCTATAGCAACAGGCCCGGCACATCCTAATGTGCTTAACTAATAACCGTTTATCTCTTATGTCAGAAGTGACCCGTTTTCTCTAACAACGGAATAGTCACCTCATAATATAACTTAATACTGATTCTCACAACATATCAGAGGACTTCAATAAACCTAACTATAATTAAAGGAATATTTATCAATTATAAATATAGTCACCGGAAGTGACGGTTTCTATAGCAACAAGGCCATCTTAACCCTGTATATGTTATTACTGAACAATCATATGGATGAAAGGGACAGCATATCAATTACCAAATTAATGACTATTAATTCCACACTATAGTCAAAATCAGGAAGACTCATACAAAACACATAAGTCCATTCCCAAATGTAAATTTAGAGTTTAGAAAAGCACTCATTTAAGAATAAATGAAACTACTTGTTAATGGATATCAGTTTCATCAGTTATCATCAGAAGTGTATTAGCAGAATCAGAAGCTGATGAGCTCAATCAAGTATTGCATTAAGTTCTAAAGCCTCGTTCAGACCTTGTGGATGTAGTGTGTTTAATTGAAAAGTCCAATAAATCTCTTGCTTACACAGCCTAGCAAATCTATCCCCTCCTCTTTTTGTTATTGGAATGTATTCTAGTCCAATAATTTTTAGGGATGCTGGGTTACCCTCATGATGTTTGTTGAAATGCCTAGGTACACTGTGGTTAGTAATTTTATTGATTACATTCCTCCTGTGCTCCATGAATCTTACTTTTAGTGGCCGGGTGGTTCTCCCCACATATTTCAAGTTGCAACCACATATCAGTAAATAGATGACCCAGCTGGAGTCACAATTGATAAAACTTGTAATGGTATAATCTTTTTGTACCCATTCTCGGGGCAAAATTAATGTTTTATTTATTGTATGTTGACAGGTGGTACATCTCGTTTTACCACACTTGAAAAATACTTTCTGTTTAGTCGGCAGCCAAGATTGGCATCCATTTCCCACCTCTTGTTCTTTTATAGGTTTCATATAACTGGGGGCAGTTATATCCCTCTCACTATTTTTAGATTCTTGTTTTGATTTGTAGATGCAAAAACGCACCGAGTTACGCTAACCTCTACATGGGCATGGTCGAAGACCGGCTCGTGTGGGGGGGGGGGGGGGGAGTTCTCGGAGAGCCTGGTCCTCTATGGCCGTTACATTGACGATCTGTTTTTTATTTGGGATGGGGACTTTAACACTGCTCAGAGGTTTGTTTCTTATCTCAACACCAACACGTTTAATTTGCAGTTCACTCACACATCATTTATCCGAAATTACCTTCCTTGATGTGACCCTAAAAGTAAATGGAGATTCTATCCAAACCTCCAACTATATTAAGGAGGTAGGAAGTGGGACCTATTTGCATTTTAATAGTTCCCACTATATGCCTTGGAAACTGAACATCCCGAAAGGACAGTTCATGCGTATTAGACGCAACTGTTCGTCGGTTAGTTTATTTGAGTCACAAGCAAAAGTCATGTGGGAAACCTTTAGGGCTCGAGGTTACCCCGAATCATTACTAAAGAAAGCATATGACGAAGTTTTATTAATGGATCGATGTGAGTTGTTGGGACCTAAATCAAAACAAGAATCTAAAAATAGTGAGAGGGATATATCGTTTATATCCACTTTTAATAATCAATCAGGGGAGATTAAACGTATTATTAAGAGAAATTATAACGTTTTGAGATATGATATGGTTTTGAAAGATTGTATTCCCATTGATCCGAAACTTACGTTTAAGAAAAATAAATCCCTTAAAACCCTACTTGCCCCCAGTTATATGAAACCTATAAAAGAACAAGAGGTGGAAAATGGATGCCAATCTTGGCTGCCGACTAAACAGAAAGGATTTTTCAAGTGTGGTAAAACGAGATGTACCACTTGTCAACATACAATAAATAAAACATTAATTTTGCCCCGAGAATGGGTACAAAAAGATTATACCATTACAAGTTTTATCAATTGTGACTCCAGCTGGGTCATCTATTTACTGATATGTGGTTGCAACTTGAAATATGTGGGGAGAACCACCCGGCCACTAAAAGTAAGATTCATGGAGCACAGGAGGAATGTAATCAATAAAATTACTAACCACAGTGTACCTAGGCATTTCAACAAACATCATGAGGGTAACCCAGCATCCCTAAAAATTATTGGACTAGAATACATTCCAATAACAAAAAGAGGAGGGGATAGATTTGCTAAGCTGTGTAAGCAAGAGATTTATTGGACTTTTCAATTAAACACACTACATCCACAAGGTCTGAACGAGGCTTTAGAACTTAATGCAATACTTGATTGAGTTCATCAGCTTCTGATTCTGCTAATACACTTCTGATGATAACTGATGAAACTGATATCCATTAACAAGTAGTTTCATTTATTCTTAAATTAGTGCTTTTCTAAACTCTAAATTTACATTTGGGAATGGACTTATGTGTTTTGTATGAGTTCCTGATTTTGACTATATTGTGGAATTAATAGTCATTAATTTGGTAATTGATATGCTGTCCCTTTCATCCATATGATTGTTCAGTAATAACATATACAGGGTTAAGATGGCCTTGTTGCTATAGAAACCGTCACTTCCGGTGACTATATTTATAATTGATAAATATTCCTTTAATTATAGTTAGGTTTATTGAAGTCCTCTGATATGTTGTGAGAATCAGTATTAAGTTATATTATGAGGTGACTATTCCGTTGTTAGAGAAAACGGGTCACTTCTGACATAAGAGATAAACGGTTATTAGTCAAGTACATTAGGATGTGCCGGGCCTGTTGCTATAGGAACAGGGCACTTCCGGTAAACGTGCGCGTTGCCGAAGCATCTCCTCCGATATTCTTGTTTCCTGTTTCCTTGTTGTTACTTAGCAACGAGTCTCTCAGGAAGTGACGGCTCCGTAGTCATGGGAGCGGTACACTTTCTAGGTTGCAGACCCATGTGATTTGTAAGCGGGGCGGGACTTGCAAATTGACAGATGGTTGTCCCTATGAATAGACAGCACTATAGGAAGTTGCTATGAGTAGTGTCATGTGATCGGTGACACGATCACATGACTGATAATTGGGAATTTAATAAATTAGTTTTTTCTAAGGGATCCGTGATTAGTTTTATAAATATCAGTATATGTGTGTTTTTATTTAGTAGTTTCTGCTGTTTCTGTATTCTTGAGTATTTGAAATTCTGATGCTTGATCTTGATTGATTGTCTATGCTAATTGACTGATGACATCATTTCCCCTATAAAAAGGGGTAAATTCTGAACATCACATTACCCTTTGATAAAGCTGCCTGGAGCGGCGAAACGCGTAAGGCAACACTGCTCCTGACCATTGGACGTTATTCAAGACAGCTCCATCGGACTCTAAACCCAGGACCAGGATCCCGAATCCAGCTTGGTCTAAATAAGGAAAATTTTCCAGGATTCATTTACAAACGGAACACAGCGTGCTGGACATTAAGGTGTCAATCTAAACGGACTGTGAACCAGAATCCATTCCATAGATAAAGACCCGGATCCATGCATTGGAACACCTGATGGGTAATTAATCACACTGGTCTTGGTGAAAATTAGACCTTGTGTCCAAACATTATCATATGGACCTTTGCCTTAATAAGGTTATTGCTGAGGAGCCTATTTTATGTCCATGAATTGGTCTATGAGCATTTTACAAATTTTATTTACATTTGATATATCAGTCTGTTTTAATGAATAAATCCATATATTATTAGCATCAGCTGTATTAGCGCTGTAATTCTTTTTATTTTTTTATATTCTTTGAGATTGACTTTCTCCATTTACAGCGGCTAGGAAGAACCACTCATTTCGGCGCCTGTTTATTATATACTTGATATATAATTTTTTGCTCTTCAGGGTTGAGTTTGATACGTGGATTTCCAAAGTCACTGCTGGGAAATCCACGTTTCTCCCCTCTGGGGCCCCGCCAGCTAGGTGTTCCTAGCCGGGGCCGTCTGTTCAGTCCTTTCGGTCTAGCAGATTTCGATCTAGGGCCAGAGGTGCCTCCAATGCGAATAGAGGCACCAGAGGTAAGTCAAAAAGACCTGCAACCACCGGTTCTCAGGAACAGAGCACCAGTTCGGCTTCCACTAAGTCCTCAGCATGACTGTGCCCACCCCGATGAGATCTCGAGGTTGGAGCTCAACTGCGTCACTTCAGCCGCATATGGGAAAGTTCCTGCCAGGATACCTGGGTAAGGGACCTCATTTCTCAGGGCTACAAGCTGGAGTTCGACGGCGCTCCTCCCCAATGATTTTTTAAATCAAGCTTGCCAGCTTTGGGGGATATGCAAGTTTACGTTGCAACAGGCCATCCGAAAGTTGTTCCAGTACGTCGTCGTTCCAGTACAAATACCACAACGAGGCAGGGGTTATTACTCCAACCTGTTTGTGGTATCGAAGCTCGGTAAGGGTCCAAGGTGAATCTAAAGTCCTTGGACCCTGACCTAAAGGTTTTCAAGTTCAAAATGGAATCCCTGAGGGCAGTGATTGCGGGCCTGGAAGAACAGGAATTCCTGGTTTCCTTGGATATCAAGGACGCCTACCTTCATATTCCAATTTGGCCACCTCATCAGGCTTATCTGAGGTTTACCCTACTGGACGATCACTACCAGTTCCAGGCACTACCCTTTGGCCTGTCCACGGCTCCGAGGGTGTTCACAAAGGTGATGGCGGAGATGATGTTCCAACTTCGGGTCCAAGGGGTCAATGTTGTCCCTTTCCTGGATGATCTTCTGATAAAAGCAAGATCCAGGGAGATTTTATTGCTCCATATCGACCACACTATCCAACTTCTGTCACGCCATGGGTGGATTCTCAATGTACAGAAGTCCCACCTGGAGCCAACTCAGCGGCTCCTGTTCCTGGGGATGTTACTGGATACGGTGGCCCAGAAGAGTTTCCTCCCGGAGGGCAAAGCGAGAACACTTCAGGAGATGGTCCGCATGGTGCTCCGGCCTGCTCGAGTGTTAATCCATCTTTGCATCAGATTGTTGGGGAAGATGGTCGCCTCATATGAGGCGATCCAATATGGGAGCTTCCATGCCAGAACATTTCAATTGGGTCTCCTGAGCAAGTGGTCCGGATCAGATCTATAGATGCACTGGATGATTCGGCTGTCACCTCAGGCCAAGATTTCCCTCCTGTGGTGGCTGCAGTCCACCAATCTCCTGGAATTCCGGAGTTTCGGGATTCAGGATTGGATCCTTCTCACGACGGATGCGAGTCTGAGAGGATGGGGAGCTGTCACCCAAGGGGCGCCGTTCCAGGACAGGTGGTCAGCCCACGAAGCCCTCCTTCCGATCAACATTCTGGAACTTCAGGTGATCTACAATGCTCTGCTTCAGGCCTCTCCTCTGCTCACGGATCACGCGATCCAAGTTCAATCGGACGCCACAGTGGTAGCTTACATCAATCGGCAACTAGCCTACATGCGAGAGGTGTGCAAGATACTCCCCTGGGCGGAAAGAAATGTAAGGGCAATGTCGGCAATCAACTGGGAAGCGGACTTCCTGAGTCGTCACGATCTCCACCCGGGGGAGTGGGGACTCCACCATCAGGTGTTCCAGCAGATCATCCACCGGTGGGGCTGTCCACAGATAGACATGATGGGTTCTTGACTCAACAAGAAGCTTCACTGGTATTGCTCACGAACCAGGGACCCTCAAGGAGGGCAGTGGATGCACTGACGTTGCCTTGGCCTTACTGGATGGTCTACCTGTTTCCTGCGATTCCGTTGCTCCCACGGGTGCTCAAGCGAATCAGAAATCAAGGAGTCCAGGCAATTCTGATAGCCCCGGATTGGCCTCGGAGAGCGTGGTACGCGGATCTTCTGGACATGCCCGTCGAAGACCCTTGGCCTCTACCACTAAGAAGCGATCTTCAACAGGGACTGTTCGTCTACCTGTACTTACGGCAACTTCGTATGACGGCATGGAGGTTTAGCGGAACATCCTAGCTCACAAGGGCCTTTCCAAAAAGGTTATTGCTACCATGGTTCAGGCCAGGAAACCTGTGACGTCAAAACAGTATCATGGATAAGGGCTTACGTCTGGTTTCCATTAAGGTCCAGATTTCAGCCCTCTCAATTTTCTTTCAGAAGAAATTGGCAGTGTTGCCATAAGTTCAGACCTTCTTGCAAGGGGTACTCCACATACAACCTCCTTTTGTGCCGCCTACGGCACCCTGGGATTTGAATGTGGTATTGGAATTTTTACAGCCCTCCTGGTTTGAACCTCTGACGATGGTTGAAGACAAGTACCTCACGTGGAAGATGGTGATGTTACTGGCCCTGACTTCTGCTAGGTGTGTCTCAGAATTGGGGGCCTTATTGTGTAAATTCCATACTTGGTCTTTTACGAGGACGGAGTGGAGCTCCGGACTAGACAGCAGTTCTTGCCGAAGGTTGTCTCTGCGTTCCACTTGAATCAACCTATTGTGGTTCCGTCAAGTTCTGGCATTTCTGCTCCTCCAGAGACGGGGGTAGTATATGCTGGAGGCTGGGCTCCCTGCGACCAGCAGCCCGGCGCCGGCATACCGACAGCGTGGCGAGCGCAAAGGAGCCCCTTGCTGGCTCACTACGCTCGCCATGCTGCGGGCACGGTGGCGCGCGTTATTCTCCCTCCAGGGGGGGGTCATGGACCCCCATGAGGGAGAATATCTGTCGGTATGCCGGGTGTCGGGATTCCAGCGCCGGTATACTGTGCGCCGGGATCCCGACATTCGGCATACTGAAGACCACCCCCAGAGACATTGGATGCGGTGCGAGCCTTGAAGGTCTATGTCAGGCGAACGGCTCCGATCAGAAAGACGTATTCCTTGTTTGGGCTCTGATGCGCAGAAAAAGGGTTGTCCTGCTTCGAAGCAGTCCATTGCTCGTTGGCTTAGGCTTACTATCCAGCAGGCTTATTTGTCGGCAGCCTTACCTGTTCCTAAGTTCCTGAAGGCCCACTGTACAAGATTGTGGGCTCTTCCTGGGCGGCTGCCCGTGGAGTCTCGGCCTTGCAACTATGCCGACTACTACCTGGTTGGGGAAGAACACTTTTGTTGAGTTCTACAAATTTGATACCCTGGCCAAAGAGGATTTCCAGTTTGGGCAGTCGGTGCTGCATCAGTCTCCGCACATTCCCGCCCGTTCTGGAAGCTCTGGGACGTCCCCATTATACTAAGTATCTCCAATATCCCTTATGGATGCTGGAGAAAATAGGATTTTAATTACCTACCGGTGAATCCTTTTCTCGTAGTCCATAAGGGATATTGGGCGCCCGCCTCAGTGCGTTGACTTTTCTGCAGGTTCTCTTTTATGTGGTTACCTGTTCAGCTGCTGTTGTTATTGTTACCAGCCGTTGCTGGTTGTTGTATGTTAGTGATGTGCTGGTATATAAATCTCACCACTCCTTGTTATGTTTCTTCTCTCATATATATCCTTTCTCCTTCAGGCACTGTTTTACCTATAACTGCCTGTGGGAGGGGGCATAGAGGGGAGGGGCCAGCACACCCAGTGAAGAAATTTAAAGTGCACCGGCTCCTTTGGACCCCATCAATACCCCATCATACTAAGTCTCCCCAATATCCCTTATGGACTACGAGAAAAGGATTTACCGGTAGGTAATTTAAAATCCTATTATTGTGGGCCATTTCCGCCCCTTTTCCCTGCTGATTCCGACTATTAATTTTCGTCCACTCTTATGGGCGAAAAATGTTCGAAATCAGACCCGTTTTCAACCGCAGCAGGGTCGAAAACACATGGATGAGCTGAGATTCCGCTCATCCATGTGATTTTTGACAGGGCGGAAAACCGGTACTTCAGTTGAATAGTGAAGTGCCAATTATCGGCGGAAAGTGCCGTCTTTCCGGGCAGTCGAAAATTTCTACACTAATTGAATATTGCCCTATATGTTCATTCAACGTGAAAAAGGGTATTTTGCAGACTGACAATGGTGCAACCCACCCTAAAAAAAAACAACAAGATTTTGTCCTCTTTTGTATCTCTTCATACAAATAATATACTTCAGTAAAGTTCTTTTCTGTTTGAACCTTTTATTTTATTTTTTATTTTTTTAAGAGACAAATGTAATTTCTCCCCATAATTCTTTTTGCCTTTAACACTACTTTCATTACTGGTTTAATGTCTGGTCTCTTCTTCCCTCCTTCCAAACTTCATCAAAAATTTCTATTACATGTACATGGAAAGAATAGAAAACCATTTTATAAACAAATATTGACTTTCTACCTTCCATTTGACTAGCAGTATATGTTCACCTTGGACACTGCTGGATATAACTGTTCCGATGAAGATTTCTATCATGGTAGAGAAACAACGTAACAAAAAATACTTGTGCAAATAGATCCTGCTTTTTGGGCAGAAGCAGATGGTTCATCAACGAGGTTCTGTACAGGGCAACTATAGTGAATCGAGCAGGCAAACCAGTTTCACACATGTCCCATCATGAGCAGTTCCAGCCAATCTGCCATGACCTATTGCCTCATATCAACCCAATTTCCCCATTATATCTAATTAGAAAGGCAGCCAGTGCCTCCCCCACAGCACTCCCTCCACCCACCACAATGGTTCTAACTTCTGGAGCTACATCTGTGTTCCACTTCAAGGAAGAGCACAGCACGAACAAAACCTTTTAACAGTTTCTGTAATGGTTATATATGTTACTTTTTTCTCTAGGTTAATAATTATATTTATTCTTTCTAGTTATGTTTGTTATTGGTTATTTGTTTATTTAATTAAAAAAAATTTAATTCTGTATGCGTAGCTTTATGTATTGCTCCTGAAGAACTTGAGTGATGGTCTCACAGTTCTCAGGTATGATCTCTCCCATGGCTTGACAAGATACAGCAGAGCTGTACCTCAGCCAGTGTCCTTCCAGTAGCCAAATCCTTAATGCGGCCACCCGTTTCTGCTCTACATAATTGGGTCTCCTAAAATAGGTTTCCAGCTTTTCTATTAGTGGGGTGACTAGTTGGAGAAGCTTCTGGAAGGTATGTTCATCCATAACTCCTGAAGTCCTCTGGGTTATTCTCACGATTCTGTACCAATGGTATATGGGAATAGGTGCCTTACCACTTCATCTAATCTGTGGTCCAGACGGTACAATTCTTGCTGCATTTTTTTATTTTCTTTCTAATCGCTTAAAGTGCTGTCGCCATAGCTATATTATAACAAGCGCAAGCCTTTTATAGGTTCAAACTCATGATGGGGGAGTAAAAAGAATGCATTTTACCCTCAGTACTCGCGTAGAAAATGCCAGTGCTTCCTGTTCCCTTCCTGTATGTTTATTTCCAGCCCAGTATGGTAATTCTGTTTAGATCTGCCTGAAATCGAGACTGTGTACAGTGGTCATATGGGGATAGCAGATCCCAAGTAATATTGTACATGTGTGTACACGCTTATCGGCACCGCGACAAGGACTTCCGACCGCAAGTGAATTAAAGCGTAACATCACATTAAAACTGATTTGTATAGGTGTTTACCCAGCTTTGTGCAGCTTACAGAGGCAGACCAGTGAAGGTAGTGCAGGAAGGTTCCTAAACATTTTTTATTCGCAGGAAATATCCACTGGTGGTAAGAGACCTATAGACTGCTCACCAGTTATCCCACTTGATACTGCGCTGTAGTTTTACTCGGGAAATCTTAACATTTTGCTTATAGTTGTGAGCAGTTAGTTTATTACTTTTCTATTGTAACCCTTATGCAAAAATGTAGAAACATAGAAATGAGATTAAGTAACTGCTTTGTTATCTACACAGGGTACAGGAGGGGGAAAGCTGGATGGAAGCAGGGGTCGCGGCGCAGCCTGTACCTGGGATTCCCTGCGTAACTCTGCAGGAGAGAAGATCCTACATCTCAGGAGTCACCCTCTTCCTATCCTCAGCTGCTGCTTCTGCAGCCTCCTACAAGACCTGTCCGAGGAGCAGAGCTTTCAGATCAGCTATCTCGATATTGGTAAGTTAAAGGGCAGAGGAAAATGGGGTTCCTACTGCTTTGGCCTTACAGAAACAGAACCCCCTATATACTCTTTAGAAGGAGATGGTTATTTATTTTTTTGGCTCCTACTTTTGATAACTCCAAAGCTGCTTATAATACTGCAAGAACAGACCTTAAAAGGTAGAGAAAGCGTTGTCCTTTCTGGTTATCAGTGGGTTACTTACTGTAGTACCTAGTGGGGGAGAGGGTACTCGCTCTGTGTTCCGCTGCATAGAGACAGCATAGAAAAAGACAGTGGGCCTGGTTCAGATGCAGTCGCAAATTCATTGGTGTCGCAACTGAGCAATTATCTGTAGAATGCATCGCAGCTGCAGTGCGCACACGCCAAGGTACCTTTACGATGCCGCTCACAGTGCGGAATCAGAGTGAGTGACAGGAAGAGGCCATTAGCTAGAGGTAACGCGGTGTGTCTGCAAAAACACAGGCATATCGTGACCGTTTTCGGGCATGCGACTACAATCTTGTATGCATAAAACGTGTTGCAGCTCCCGCAGCCATGGAGGCACTCAGGGAGTCGGTGTTCCTCACATCTGCAGTTGCAACAGAGTATGGAGTTACGGAGCATTCTGCGATGGCTTCGGTGAACGTCTCTATTCACTTGCGTGTGGCTGCTACACTTGCAATGCCTTGCAGTTCCGTTACTAAAAAGATTGCTTCTGCATCGGCATTGTGATAACATCTGATTCAGGCCCAGTGCTATAATCAAATATGATGTGCAGTGTGAGAGCCCACATGCTGCACCGTAGTCGGTGCTGTGTCCTAATGCCGTGCAAGTGCCCACATTCTGTACTATGCTCACTGCTGTCTCCTTATGTCACAGCTCCACGAGGTGCCGTGCAAGAGCCCACATTCTGCACTATACTCATTGCTGTCTCCTTATGTCACAGCTCCATGAGGTGCCGTGCAAGAGCCCTTATCCTGCACTATACTCACTGCCGTTGTAATATTAACCTGTAAATGTCCTTAATTTCCACTAGTGCTCAATGCTCACATGGGGTGTCACCTTTAACAAAAAATGCTGATTTATATGTAATGGATATATTGCTAAAATGTTGCCACTGCATGCAACGTCCAGGATACTACATTTACCTCTTCATCTACAGGTTATTCTATAGTAGCTGCGCAGGGATTTGAGTTTTATATTGCATTTCTGTGTGTAGCTTTAGTCAGTCTGTCTGCATTTCCTCTTTCCCCAGATGAACGCAGTTTGAGCGGCCTGTACCAGTGTCTTGTAGAGCTCTCCACCCAGCCCACAGCTGTCTGTCACGGCTCTGCCGCTACAAGAGAAGCAGCCCGTGCAAATGCTGCGCACAATGCTCTGCAGTATCTCAAAATCATGGCTGGCAGCAAGTGAATGCGGTGGTGCAGAACCTCTTCCATCAGTAACGACAACTCACCTTATGTCAGCCATGCAAGGACTCAAGACCTGAAGAGCCTAAATTGCTAATGTGGGTAACGTAAATACACCCCTTAGATTCCATCAGCGGCAGCTTGCCATTATGAAGAACCATGCTCTGTCCTGGCACTGGTGAAATCGGTCATGGTTGTTTTCCTACAGACTTGCGTGTTGTCATATCTTACATGAAGTGCTGTTAGAGCGGGAGTTTTTTTGCTTTTCAGAATAAAGATACCTCATAAACATTTCCTTGGGAATCATGTCCAAGTACAACTTGCGTTGCTCAGCTACCATCTTATTGAGAGAGACGTTGGCTGGCCTGGGATGGAAACGCTCTGGCCGATTGAGCATATATGATCTATTCCCTCAAATGCATGAATTCAAATTGTATTAGGCACAAAGACTTCCTTATTTATTTTTCATTCTTTGTTCTGACATGTGTCCATCTTCAGTGTAACTAATATTGTAGGTGTGGGTTGAGTATACTAGCAAGAAAGTCATTTTTGTCCCTGAGCCCCATCTATTACCCTAAGGATACAATAATCTTCTATTCAACCCTGGGAAAAGGGAAGGATGTGGATATGAGAACTACTAGTTTGAATGTGGAATGGATCCTTTGAGCAGGAAATGTAAAATCTAATGCAATTTACCGAAATGTATCGGAAGAATGTTTGTTCTAACATCTATGATTTGGGATTGAGCACCTGTAACAAAGGAGAATTCTATTGCCTGTCTTTTCCTATGTTAGTGCCTCTTTCTTTATACAGCATTACTTGTGAAACACAAAGATCACAGGGTGGTGTTACATCAGTGCTACTCCATTTTTCTTTGTAAAAAGTTTCATACTGAAAAATAAATGATATTAGACATACTGTGTTAGACTCTATTTTATTTTATAATTATAAGTTAGAATGTTAATGCTTCCTGCAATTTGACCATTGTGCTGGTGGAAAGTGAGCCAGCCATATATACTGAAATAGTCACCAGGGAGTCTTGTGACCACATAGTAGCACATGGCTGTAAGTCCAGCGCTTTTAAGCAGGTAATGGAAAGAAATATCAGCAATTAAAAAAACTAAATAAGTGTGTGTGTGTGTGTATGTATGTATGTATGTATATGTGTGTATGTATATCACGAACACACACACACACACACACACACACACACTGGGGTAAAAAAGTATTTGGACAGCCACTGATTGTGCAAGTTGACCCAATTAAAAAGATGAGAGAGGTCTGTAATTTCCATCATAGATACACTTCAACTGTGAGAGACAGAATCTGAAAAAACAAACAAACCAGGAAATCACATTGTATGATTTTTAAACAATTTACTTGTATATTCTTGTGGAAAATAAATATTTGGACACCTACCAAGCAATGCACAAATATTGGAAAGCTGCTCAATCAGATGTAATATCAGTCAGGTGCTAAAAGGGAGGGGTAATTCTGTGTAAGAAAAAACAATTTGTGTTCCCTAATGCACACTGAGTAATAATACTACATAATAAATCAGATAATACGGAGATCTTAGGTGCGTATATCTGCAGATATAGGGTTGATCCCACTACGAATTTGAGACTGCTGGTTTGATATACTCCAGTCATCAGACAAACCATTCACTCCGCTGGTCTTCGTGGCGTACCTATAGGTCTTCACACTTATCAGGGTAGACCCCGGCATCACCCACCATCGTGCACACTCTCAGGTGCATCCCGAGTTTGTCTTCTATTTCCCAGTTGTATGTTGTATTTACTTTACTGACCAGTGTATATTTATGTCAGTATGTCAATTTTGTGTAGGCAGAATGCCCAGTAGCCTTGTATTTATGTACTTGCTCTCTTCCCCCCCCTCACCCCCCCCCCCCCCCCGGTCCCCATTTTCCCTTTTTTCTTCTTTTTGTATCCCCCCCCCTTCTATTTTGTGCTATATAAAACTTCAATAAAAATCAAAAAAAAAAAAAAAAGAAGAAGATGTACATTAGAAAGGTCGACTAGCTTGACAGCATTAGGTAGACAATCATTATGTCGACAGGGTCAAAAGCTCGACACTAAAAATGTCAACACATAAGTCAACATTTTTATTTTGTGTTTTTAAACCTATTTCACCCAATTTAGTGAATTGTGCCCTCTCGCTGGCTTGCTTCGCTCGCCATGCTTCGGGCTCAGTACACGAGGTTACTAAATGTAATAGTTTGTGCATGAATAGTAAATGCAGCAAAAGTTGTAAAAACTTGAAAAAGAACCCTAAAAGACGCATGTCGACATTTTTCATGAACAACTTATTTGAATCCTCTCACTATCCAGAACACACTATTATCAATCCAGCTGGGTACACACCTATACAGTCCTGGGCCTGAGGACACAATATCGGGTGATTGGGCTGATGAATGCATAGGTGTGCATACATCATTGTTGGAGTAGTGTTGGCCAATAAGTGGCATAAAATGCTCCTGCAATGGTTGGGATCTGGAGGTTGCCTTACAGGGGGTCAAGCTGGGGCCACAGTACTGATTATTAGGAGCCTTTACCCGATAAGCCGAGTGATTGCAAAAGTGTCTAGCCAGCTTTAGAATGACACAGTGCTGTCACCACATTATTATTGCCATTCAATAAGCCTCTTTCAAGATATTCAACTCCCTTATAAGAGGGATATAGCAGCATGTAGACCAGGCGTGTCGTGCGCTGGCTTGGTGGGTATAGAAGTGTGCTATAGGCCGTCTGCACACATATCATTCGTTGCTGTCATGGGTAAAAGCAGTGATTTATCTGAGTTGCAATGAGGGATGATTATCGGCTTTCGGGCCAAGGGTGGCAGTATTTCTGAAACCGCGCAATTTGTGAACTGTTCGCGTGCTGCTGTAGTGAAAGTGTATCATGACTGGACAAATGGCACCACTGTGAATAACCAGTGTGAAAATGCGGAGCACCACGTGCCATTGATGTGAGAGGTGGACGTCCGCTACGAAGGAGCGTGAGGGCTGACCAACACACTACATTGGAGCAGTTCACTGTCAAAATGAACCTGGGACTACCAGACATGTATCTAAAATGACACTTCAGCCCATCTAGCTACTGTCCATGTTGCACGTGGCGGTTACTCTGCCTGTTAGCTGGTGGTCATAATAATGTCACTCGACCATGTAATTAGGAGCTAATCTCATATTAATTATTTTTTCCTTTATATTTACAATAAGCGATTTTAACAAATTATAAAATCATCTTTTCGATTCCCCTGTTTCTTTTGTCGTTGATATGTATTTATAATCAGGACAGGTGGTTCTGTATGCACAACAGTGATTAAAGACACAACATACAAATAACCTCAGGCTTATGTTCATACATTGTCAGTCTAATTTCCACTACTGGAGAAAGACGTAGAGTTGTCTTCTGTCCCAAATTTCCAGATTTTAGAGATGTGCTGTTCGGTATATCGCAAATGTTTCAGTACACATTAAATGTACAGTTTCTCTTGTTTTACATTGTGAAGACACAACATACAAATAACCTCAGGCTTATGTTCATACATTGTCAGTCTAATTTCCACTACTGGAGAAAGACGTAGAGTTGTCTTCTGTCCCAAATTTCCAGATTTTAGAGATGTGCTGTTCGGTATATCGCAAATGTTTCAGTACACATTAAATGTACAGTTTCTCTTGTTTTACATTGTGAAGATCAATTGTTTATAACGTATCTATCCAGATGGCTAGCCATAAAATCATATTATGTCCGTGTTCTGTAAACACATGGTGGAGATTGTATTACACAGTGTTCTGCGTGACGTACATAGATTCACCTGCTTAGCAGAAAAGTGGCAATAGAAATTATTTAAAAATGTTACAAAACTGTAAGCAGCCATTTTGTGGTTTGACGGAATATTCATGAATGCACAGCAGCCTATCCATTCACATTGAGCTGGTGATACCACCAATAGTGCTCGTTCCTGCTGTGCTTTCGAAGGCTAATTAGATATTTTAAACTAAAAGTGCCACGAATCACATTTGTGAGACAAAATGTCCGCTGATTCCGTTCCGCTTTTAAGGTCAGTTGGAATGGAAGAAAAAACATAATCGGATGACCACTGTCTCTCTGTGTGCAGACATTTTCTGGCCGCACCAATACTGTGGTATGGGGCATACATGTGTGGTCAGACTGGGTATAGGGGCCACCATTCTGTGGCACAATTGTGAGGTAAAGCATGAAGTGTCTCAGCATCATTTGCTGACAGAACCAACAACCAATATGATTTGAAACTAATATGGTAAGTCTTCTTTATTTGATTAATATTTACTATTCAGGAATGAAGAATAACATTGCACAAAACATGAGAAAAGCGATTATATACAAGGGGTGGGTATTACATCTCCTTGGTGAAAGTAATGTAATGAAATGAAATGTAATAAAAGTAGTGTTTTATCTAACAGCCAGAAAAAGTACTGTATATTTACAAAGCATTTGACCATTCAAAGATGCTGACCAATCACACATTGGCACTGATTGACTACATGGCAATAGACTGATGAAAGCTGCTTGCTGATTGATTGATTGATTGATTGACTGACTGACTGCTGTGTGTTACTGTTCTTCAGCACTTTTTCATAAAAAAAAACCCACATTTTACATGTATATGTATTGGTACTTCATATATATATTCTTCCCTATAATCAATAAATAATAGTTTTTTCATAGCAGTGAGGATGATATTTATTAGCAGGTCTATGTGATTGTACATTGAATTGTGTTTTTATTTTTTCCTCCCAAAGCGTTGGGGAACAGCCATGCTCCAGAACTGTGGTACTGAGTCCCATCCCCGAGAGTGGATCCTGCTGTCACCTAACATGGAACTGCGCTCATCTCTGCCAAACCTTCAACAAGAAGAAAACATGGACTTTCAGAAATGCTGTAAGAAAGATTCTGTCTGCAAACCATTGAGATGAAGGTAATCTCTTTCTTCATGTTTATATGCCTATTACTATGATATTAGTGCCACACTGGCTGACATTTTTATGTTCCCCTCTGTGGTATCACAAAGGGAAAGTCTAGGTGCGAGATTGCCCTTTTCACTGGGGAAGAGGTTGGAATTAGTTAGGCTGGTGTCCCCTTCCAGGACTCGAGTAGGGATGCTTTTGACGATGAAAACATAGATAGTCATGGATAACCATTGATGGTTTTGTCATCGGTGGTTGAGGTCAGGGCATTTGCAGATGATAGGATCCGCCGATGTGCACAGGCAAACTGGAAAGTACTGGAACTTGCACCATTCACTGCTACGGATGTAAACCATTAATGGACAGTGGCCATCCCTAGACTCATATCTCCTGGACATTGTAGGAAACTAAGCCAGCATCATTAGTGCTATGCAGGGCAGTATTTAAGCTAGACAGTAGTGCCCAGCTCATATTATAGTATGTGATATTGTTTTATAATATATTTATATACCCTGTTTGTGACTGCTTCTAACTTTATGCAAGGAACACTACATGCCTTATGATTTAGTACCAATAATTGAAATTATTTAGCATTATGAGAACCTGATTTACATGTGATTAGAGGTGCTATCACTGCTGCTTCCTTTGAAGTCTATTACAAGCAGATGCCTCCTTCTGCAGTAGTGATCTGACGCAGCATCGGATCACTGATGCTGCACAAGCCGCCCATTGCAGAGGCCAGGAAAACTCTGTCCAATGACTGGAATCCCTGCCCCCTTACCTCTTCACAAATGGAGGCTGTCACTGCCCCCTCCCCGCCCCCCAGATGGCAGCAGACTGTCAATCACTGACATTCTGCTCTCATACTGCATCACAGGACCCGTTCGCATGCGCAGAACGTGTCCTGCTCATGCACAAAGTACCAGTATTCGGTACTTTGTGGCACAGGTCGCAGCTCCAGCCACATGTGAATTAGGGCCTTTATTATACTTTAGAGGAGTTAGCAGTCCTAAAATAAGCAGTTTGTGACAGTGAGGCTGTGGGGCATATTCCACCCAAAATAAGTGCCACCCCACACCCATCTTTTGTACACAGGAAGCTCTATTAAGTAAATGTAAAGCGATATGTTCATTAAAATTGAAGTACATATTTAAACACAGACTTGGTTTGATAGTTATTTTTTATGGAAAGATTTGCTTCTTTATTATTGCAGCTGCAATTCATTTATACAATTTAGTCTAATCAGATTGTGCTGCTGAGAGTGGACCAGATGCAGAGATGTGTGCAAATGCCTCCGCAGTTACAATTTAGTACGCAGCAGCTGTGCGGAAATATGCAAATGTTGCAGCCGCTGGGATGTGTAAACCGACCCTCCGCTTGTGTATGAAGACGCAACCATCGGACGCACAGGGGTCGATAATCTGTCTTCTGAGTTGCCCTAAGGCTGCGCAGATTGATTAATGGAACTGAGATGCCAGAACCTTATTAACTGTATACTGGATCACAGTAGCAAGCCATTACACGGTCCCAAAAAGGTTGCAGCATGCCTGCATTTTAGTAGCTGCCCCCCTCCTGTTACCACCCACAAGTGGTCCCTGACTGTCAAGCACTTTGGAAATAAATCCTCATGGCAACTGACAATGCAAGGCCATCGCGGCACATGCACAATACAACTCCATTACATGCACACTTGTGCGGTGACAAAAAGTTCACTCCACTGTGCAAAACATCAACATTTTGTACATCTCAGATCAGGCCCAATGTGTACTGAGAGTCAGTAATTCCTGAATGCAGTGATCAGGGACATCTTAACAGCATTTTAGGCCCTGGGCAAAGCAATGCACTGGGGCCCTACCCACCCATTCACGGGAATACATTAAAAAAACATAACTTACCCCTCCTGCAGTCTCTTCACATACTTCCATACTGTGAATGGCTGTCAGCACTCTGATTGGTGGATGGCTTCAGCTATCCACAAATCAGCAAGCTGACAGCCATTCACTGTCTGGCTGCAGGCTGGAAAGCAGGTAGAGAATGTTGCCTGGCTGCACTGATTGTGAGTACTAATCAGAGCGGCTGGGCTGCATTCTCTACCTGCCCCCCATGAAGCTCCATAGGCCCCCTGGCCCAGCCAGCCCTGCTCAAAGGCCGCTAAAATCGAGAGGCCCTGGGCATCTGCCCATTGAGCCCATACGTTAACATGACCCTTGCAGTGATTCCAAGATTATACACCAGGGAGAAAATATATATATAACATTTGATTTTAGTAAGATTGATTAACAGAACAAAGCACTATCTATAGACATAAATCGTTTTCTTTATCATTGTGTCCATTGACTATAAACAGCTAACAGATTTCCCTTGTTTTGATAGGCTTAAATATTTTTCAGAGTAGTTTTTGACCCAGTTTGTTGAGACAGATCTAAAATTAAACATTTGCTATCAGTTCTCGAACTTTAGATAGACTACAACATTTCAGTAAACCTGAAATTTAAGCCCAAAATACAGAAATGTTGACACTTTTCTAAAGGCTAAACATTAATAATGCTATAAAATATAGCTCATTTCAAAGTTTATTTTAATGTCCCTTGTTTTAACTGTGAGCTCAGTCTTAGGACCACAAGGTTGGCCACGGCAGGAAAACTCAATTAGATTGCTGCCCCAGAACTCACCTACATGTGAAACACCTAAAAGCTTCCTGAAGCTACTGTATACCTAAGTGCTCACATACAGCATCCCTTCCTGAGACAGTAAAGAGGGCAAGTGGAGAAGTCGCCCATTGCTACCAATCAGGTTCTAGTTATTTAACGGACTGTGCTAGGTAAATGATAACTAGCATCTGATTGGTTGCTATGGGAAACTTCTCTGCTTGTCCTCTTTAGAAGGTTTGGCTGTAAATATACTGGTAAAGATAACAGGGAGGCTGAAATGCACCGTCTGTTACTGCCACCAAGGACTTCTCTCCCTGGCCAGAACTCTAACTCGCATGAACCCATCTCATTCTTGCAAACTAGATGTATGTCAATTAATTAGGTAGCTACAGGAGACAGAACATTAAAAGTTAATGATTGCCAGTGGGGGGGGGGAGAGATAATCTTAGGACACATGAACACACGGGATCCCTGGAAATAAAGACATTTCAGTTACCTCTGTGGCTGGAAATTATGGAAGGAGCTGCGGACATTCCTGCTATGTAGTATGGACTTTAGCAAAGAATTTACTGCGGCTTTCTCATCAGATAGAGGCTGTGAAGAGACACTTTCATCCATCTGCAATGTAAGTAAGACCGCCATGGTAAGCAAAGACAATGGCAACACTCATTTTATATATATATATATATATATATATATATATATTACATATTCCTTTAACTCTGACACACAGTCATGGGCTGTACGAATACTTGTAATATGCTCAGGTGGCTCGTTCTCTAGCTAGGACTAGTAGTTCTGTGTGTGTCTGCCAATGCTGTACAATATCACTTCTAATTCCCAAACTTGTTGGTGCTGTGACAGATCTTCTGAAACTTCTTGATAGTTGAATTTTCCATTTCATAACACACTAAAGTCAGAATTATATATTGTAATACATCAATCGCCAGCAAATATGAGTCCCATACATCTCTCATATAACCCCATCACTTGGAAAGTGATCAAATGGAGAGAGATAAAGTACCAGCCAATCAGCTCCTAGCTGCCATGTCACTGGCCCTGTTTGAAAAATGACAGTTAGGGGCTGGTACGTTATCACTTTCCTTTTTTTCACTCTCCAAGTGATAAGTGCAAAGATAGTATTCAGAGGAACTCTGCGCAAAATATCAATGGTGCAGCTAGGTTCTATATCAAATAGTGCCTCCCCACTGCACTAACACAGATATATACACTCTCCAAGTGATGATGTATCTAGCCCCTTGTCTTTAAAAGTGACGCATGCGTGTCACAAGAAGGCCGGGCTTATCATGTAGCACTGCAACATTTGCAGAACTGTTCAGTAGTGATTATATATGCCCATCTGTACTTTATATATGAGATATTTCTATCATCTAATTATTTCAGATCCTCAAGATGTTTTTTTTTCTTCAGATTTTAATTATCTAATCACTGTTTTTTGTGTATCTACTTTGCACACCTGTATGATTTCTTTTGACCGAGTGATAATTATATATAATATATTTGCTGAGTTATTTTATTGACTTCTTCAATTCCAAACATTGTGTTACAGGTCTTTAAACTGGATTTGAGAACTTGTTTTTAGTGTCTTTGTAAGCCATCTCCCCCTTGTATCACTTGTGAAACAAATATGACCCCTCTGGAATAGACTGATTACCCCATTTAGCATTAACCATTCAAATCCAGAACTTAGATATCTGTCTATGTAGCAATTATTGAAGGATTTTTTTTATGTAGATGAGCAAATCAAGTATGGATACCGTTTAGCTTAAATGTCACATGCATCCTTGAGCTGGAATGGCTTTTCTAAAGACTGACCACCAGTGCTCTCAAGTTTGTCAGGTGGTTCCCCTGCTTAGCAAAACATCACCCCCACCACCAACACCAACAACAACAACTTGTATTATTTAATCTGGTCTGTGCCCCTCATAGCTGCATGGTTGATTGCCTTGCCTGCTTGTGCGGTTCTCATGTTTGATGTGATAAGGTGACTGCTGAGATAATGGCTTCAAAATGTAATTCTTGAAAAAATGTGATACAAGAAAAACCCCAAAAACATCACTTAACCCGTGATTTACCTGTGACTCTAGGAAACTTGATGGCACCTCCATGAAGTTTTCTGGCACCTCGTCAGCTGTCTGGTATTGCTGGGTGCTTCTGGCACAGGACAGCAGTGTGAGGAGCAGAAGCACAAGTATCTCCATGGCTGAGTGTGTGAGGTGTGACTGGCCGGCCACTTGTCTTGTCTTTATATATAAGATGGGAACTCCAGGGGGAGGAGCCAGCATCCTTGCAAGGTGGATGTGCAGATTAATCTGCCCAGGGTGCAGGTGCCAGTGTCACACGTCTTTGTCACTCTAGGACTACTGAGATGTGGCTCTGGGGATGTCCTGTGCATTTTAAGTACTCCCTGGCGTGTGAGCAAAACTCACCTCAATGTTATTACTGAGATAAATCCAGCTAAATTGTGCATTAACCCCCTTTGTGAATACTTAATTGAAAGCTGTTTGTCCTGCTAATGCTCGTGGTCCCAGTGGATGGACTCTGTGAGTGATTTCTTCATCTCTATCACATAACAACATACATTTTCCTGTAGAGTGAATAACTGCAGCTAAAGCAGAGCGCAGGGGATTGTAGTTGTCGTCTTCTATTATGTTGGTATATTTAGTAAAGTTTGCCTGCTGCGATACACAGGTAAGAACAACTCATAATAACACAAGTGAAGTAAGTGGTTTGTGGCATATCCAGCAATGGTACAAGCAGACTCCATCCTCCATTAATGGCTTTAATGCGGTCTAGTGTCATAGACAAATGGGACCCAAACATTGCTGGAAGCATTGCTCTGGTTCTTCTTACTGACATCAGATGGTAGAGAGCAGATGGAAAATAAAACTCTTTATAATGTAAGATTTTCTTTAACTTCATATTTTCCATAAATGTTTAACTGATTATATGAGTTTACTCAACATTTGCAAAACTATATTTTTCAAACCAGACTTAATTTCTGGATATGCCTGCATTATTAATATGATCGAAATTGGGGTGTATTTTAGTCTGTCCCTTTCATCTACATGTCTTGTCAGGCACTCCTGCTGCAGTAGGCAGTGCAACATTAAATTGTGTTTGGATGTATTCAAAATGAGCGAAACCGGTACCATCAAAAAAGCAGATAAAAAGACATTTCCTTTTACAATTTAGATTATCTGTTGCAAACTTTTATAAATGTCTCTAAAGCTCTTGCATACTGTACATGACATTGATTTTCCAATTGGATTACCCTTGGATGAATTAAATAATTTACATAATATCAAATCTTTAAATTGTGTCTTTCATGCATGAAATAATATCTACTTCCATATTAATCTGGGACTTTTCAGATCTCATATGTGCAGGAATATACAGGAACTAAAACATCCATATTAAATTGTGGCTCCAGTTGGACACATAAGGCGATATTCAAATGTTATACTGTGCGCAGCCAGTAGGTGGCGCCCAAATTGAGCTATTCAATTGTAGCTCTGTTCGTATGCGATGGCTGCAGGCATCCGTGGTGAGCTGAAATGTGCAAAAAGTGACCCATTTGGGTACCCAAACTGCACTTTTTGTGATGTGCCCAGCACTTTGGACGAATTTAGCTGCTATACGCTGCATAACCCGACCTCTGTGGGCGCGATCAGCGCAATAATGGGACTCGATTAAAATTCACCCCTGCAATCTCCCGTCGCTTTAGACAAGAGATCGGGCGTGATAATCAATTGACCATCGCCAACAGGACTAATGATGAGGTCACAGGTGTAATAATGAATTTTGGCTCATACTGTGTGCTATAATGTGAATTTTGGCTCATACCGTGTGCTATAATGTGAATTTTGGCACATACAGTGTGTTTATAATGTGAATTTTGGCTCATACCGTGTGCTATAATGTGAATTTCGGCTCATTCTGTGTGCTATAATGTGAATTTCGGCTCATACCGTGTGGTATAATGTGAATTTCGGCTCATACCGTGTGCTATAATGTGCATTTTTTGCTCATACAGTGTGCTATATTGTGAATTTCGGCTCATACCGTGTGGTATAATGTGAATTTCTGCTCATACCGTGTGGTATAATGTGAATTTTGGCTCATACCTTGTGCTATAATGTGACCTTTTGCTCATACCGTGTGCTATAATGTGAATTTCGGCTCATACCGTGTGCTATAATGTGAATTTTGGCTCATACCGTGTGCTATAATGTGAATTTTGGCTCATACCGTGTGCTATAATGTGAATATCGGCTCATACCGTGTGCTATAATGTGAATTTCGGCTCATACCGTGTGCTATAATGTGAATTTTGGCTCATACCGTGTGCTATAATGTGAATATCGGCTCATACTGCGTGCTATAATGTGAATTTCGGCTCATACTGTTTGTCATAATATGGAAGGGGCACCGGTAAGGGGTCCTACTATTGTGGTGCATAATGTGTTTCTCTTATGTCCTAGAGGATGCTGGGGACTCCAAAAGGACCATGGGGTATAGACGGGATCCGCAGGAGCTTGGGCACACTGAAAAGACTTAAGACTGGGTGTGAACTGGCTCCTCCCTCTATGCCCCTCCTCCAGACCTCAGTTAGACTTTGTGCTCAGGACTGACTGGACATTCACAGGGGAGCTCTACTGAGTTTCTCTGGAAAAGACTTTTGTTAGGTTTTTTATTTTCAGGGAGATCTGCTGGCTACAGGCTCCCTGCAGCGTGGGAGTGAGGGGAGAGAAGCAGACCTACTTCTTCTTAGTTTAAGGGCTCTGCTTCTCGGCTACTGGACACCATTAGCTCCAGAGGGTTCGATCACTTGGTGCGCCTAGCTGCTTGTTCCCGGAGCCACGCCGTCACCCCCTCACAGAAGCCAGAAGAAAGAAGTCGGGTGAGTATGAGAAGATCAGAAGACTTCAGGACGGCAGAAGACTTCGGTGACCAGGTACAGCGCAGCGGGGATGCTGCGCTCCATGCTCCCACACACATCACTGATGGCACTCACAGGGTGCAGGGCGCTGGGGGGGGCGCCCTGGGCAGCAGGTCACTGGGGTCCGGGTAGCCGGCAGAAGCACTGTCTGTGCCTCGGCACCGTTCCTCGGCCCCCGCCGGCATTTTCAAATTGGGCGCGCTGAAGCCCGCCGGGAAGGGGCGGAGCTTAGCGCACGGCTCACGGCGCCATCTTTCTCTCCTCCATGCGGCTGAAGGAGACGCTGGGCCGGACCTCCATCACTCCCCGCAAGTAACGGGGAGATTTCTCAGGGTGTGGGGGGGGGGGGGGGGGGGGCGGCGCAGTGTGGTGCATTATTTAGTTTCTAACCAGCGCTGGTCATATATATCCCTTATAGGGATATATAGGCGCTGGGGTGTGAGCTGCCATACTCCCACTTGGTCTCTCTCTGTCTGGGCTTCACTGTAGGCCTGTCCCCTAGCTGAGACATTCTGAGTGTGTGTCGCTGTGTCGATCGAACGTGTCGACATGTCTGAGGCTGAATGTGATTCACCGGAAGAGGTTGTGGGGGGTGCAGTTGTGGGTCTGGATTTGGGTCTGTCGGCGCAGCCGACACCTGATTTACTCACGTTATTAACTACAATCAATACGAATGTAGCTTCGTTATCAATGAGGTTAGATAAGTCTGAGTCACAGACGCAGGTGTGGAAGAAGTCCATAGAGGAGGCTTTATCTCGGGGTACATACCCCATCGGGCTTGCAGAAGCGGCCGTTTACTCAAGTGGCAGATACTGATACCGACTCGGACTCTGACTCTGAGGTCGATTTTTCTGAGGTGGCTTTACATCCGCGTTTAGTGAAGAGTATTCAGTACATGATTGTGGCTATAAAGGATGTTTTACACATTTCTGATGAACCTGCGGTGCAGGAAACAAGGATTTGTTTGTTCAAAGAGAAATAACCTGAAGTTAAATTTCCCCCCTCTCATGAAATGAATACTCTTTGTGAAAAGGCTTGGGAGTCGCCGGATAAGAGGTGGCAGATTCCCAAGAGGATTTACATAGCGTATCCTTTCCCCTCTGATGATAGGGAAAAATGGGAGTCGTCTCCAAATGTTGACAAAGCTCTATCTCGTTTGTCTAAGTAGGTGGCGCTTCCTTCTCCGGACACGGCAGCTCTCAAGGATCCGGCGGATCGCAAGCTGGAGACGTCTCTGAAGTCCATTTTCGCTAATACAGGCGCATTGCTCAGACCTGCAGTGGCGTCGGTGTGGGTGAGTAGTGCTATTGCTAATTGGGCCGAGAATTTAGCTACTGACATGGATACCCTTGATAAAGATAATGTTCTTCTGGCTATATCAAGGACGCTGCAGATTACCTGAAGGATGCGGCGAGGGATGTTTGTCTCTTGGGATCAAGAGCCAATGCCATGTCAATATCGGCAAGGAGGGCGTTGTGGATCCATCAATGGAATGCTGATGCCGACTCCAAGAGAGCTGTGGAAGCTTAACCCTTCAAAGGTAATGTCTTGTTTGGGGACGGCTTGGCGGACCTGGTCTCTACCGCGACGGCGGGTAAGTCCTCTTTTCTTCCCTATGTTCCCACACAGCACAAAAAGGCACCACATCAGCAGATGCAGTCCTTTCGTCCTAATAAATACAGGCGTGGAAAGGGTTCGTCCTTCCTCGCTTCAGAGGGTAAAGAAAGGGGTAGGAAGTCGCCTGCCGTGTCAGGCGCCCAGGACCAAAAGTCCTCCCCTGCCTCTACCAAGTCCACCGCATGACGTTGGGGCTTCCCTGGGGGAGTCCGGACCGGTGGGGGGCCATCTCCGAGTCTTCAGTCAGGTCTGGGTTCATTCAGGCCTCGATCCTTGGGTCCTAGAGATTGTATCTCAGGGATACAAGCTGGAGTTTCGGGAGGTGCCCCCTCACCGGTTTTTCATTTCACCCTTACCAGCGTCTCTTCCGGACAGGGAGCTGGTGTTGGCAGCGATACAAAAATTGTGTCAACAGAAGGTCATTGTTCCAGTTTCCCCGTCACAACGTCTACTCGAGCCTACTTGTGGTGCCGAAACCGGACGGTTCGGTCAGACCGATTCTGAATCTAAAATCCCTCAATCCATACTTGAAAGTTTTCAAGTTCAAGATGGAATCTCTTCGAGCTGTGATTTCCAGCCTAGAAGGGGGGGGGGGGGGGGATTGTATGGCGTCATTCGACATAAAGGATGCCTACTTACACGTCCCCATATTTCCTTCGCATCAGGCCTTCCTCAGGTTTGCGATACAGGACTCTCATTACCAATTTCAAACGTTGCCGTTTGGCCTTTCCACGGCCCCGAGAGTGTTCACCAAGGTCATGGCAGAAATTATGGTTCTCCTTCGCAAGCAGGGGGTTTCAATTATCCCATACTTGGACGATCTCCTGATAAAGGCGATGTCTAAGGAAAGGTTGCTAAGGAGTGTGGATTTGGTGCTGTCGGTGCTTCGACAGCACGGTTGGGTGCTAAATTTACCAAAATCTCAGTTGATTCCGACCACCCGGCTGTCTTTTCTGGGCATGATTCTCGACACGGAGTTACAGAGAGTTTTTCTTCCACAAGAAAAGGCTCTAGAACTGCAGTTGTTGGTCAGGGAACTTCTGAAGCCGAAGACTGTGTCCATCCATCAATGTACGCACGTTCTGGGGAAGATGGTGGCGATGTACGAAGCCATTCCGTTCGGCAGGTTTCATGCCCGGGTGTTTCAGTGGGACTTGCTGAGCAAATGGTCCGGGTCTCACCTGCACATGCACCGGAAGATAAGTCTATCTCCCAGAGCCAGAATTTCCCTCCTGTGGTGGCTACAAGGGTCTCACCTCCTAGAGGGACGCCAGTTCGATATCCTGGATTGGGTACTTCTGACGACAGATGTGAGTCTCCGGGGCTGGGGTGCAGTCACCCAAGGCAGGAACTTCCAGGGGAAATGGTCGTTCCAGGAAGCGGGTCTCCACATAAATGTTCTCGAGTTAAAAGCCATTTACAACGGCCTGCTACAGGCAAGAAGCCTTCTTCAGGGTCGACCTGTCCTGGTACAGTCAGACAACATCACAGCGGTGGCACATATCAACCGTCAAGGCGGCACAAGGAGCAGAGCGGCAATGGCGGAGGCCACAAGAATCCTTCGCTGGGCGGAACAACACCTGAGCGCCCTGTCAGCAGTCTTCCTTCCGGGAGTAGACAACTGGGAAGCAGACTTCCTCAGCAGACACAATCTCCATCCGGGAGAGTGGGCTCTTCATCAAGAGGTGTTTGCAGAAGTGACAAAGCATTGGGGACTCCCTCTGATAGACATGATGGCGTCTTGTCTCAACAAGAAGCTTCCGAGGTATTGTTCCAGGTCAAGGGACCCCCAAGCCAGTGCGGTGGATGCCCTGGTGTCTCCGTGGGTGTTCAAGTCGGTGTATGTGTTCCCTCCACTTCCTCTCATTCCAAAGGTACTGGGGATCATTCGGCGAGCAAGGGTTCAGGCGATTCTCGTAGTTCCAGATTGGCCCAGAAGGGCCTGGTATCCGGATCTTCCGGAATTACTAGTGGAAGATCCTTGGCCGCTTCCTCTAAGAGAGGACCTGTTGTTGCAGGGTCCATGCGTGTTTCCAGACTTACCGCGGCTGCGTTTGACGGCATGGAAGTTGAGCGCCAGATCTTAGCTCGTAAAGGTATTCCAGGAGAGGTCATACCTACTCTCCTCAGGGCTAGGAAGGAGGTTACGGCGAAGCATTATCACCGTATTTGGAAGAAGTATGTTTCCTGGTGTGAGTTTAAGAAGGCTCCTGCGGAAGAATTTAATTTGGGGCGTTTTCTCCACTTTTTGCAGGCTGGTGTGGATGCAGGCCTGAAGTTGGGCTCCATCAAGGTGCAGATTTCGGCAATGTCTATTTTCTTTCAAAGAGAACTGGCTGCCCTCCCAGAGGTTCAGACGTTCGTGAAAGGAGTTTTGCATATCAATCCTCCGTTTGTGCCTCCTGTGGCCCCATGGGATCTGGACGTGGTCTTACAGTTTCTCATGTCTTCCTGGTTTGAGCCTTTGCGTAAGGTTGAGTTGAAGTTTCTCACCTGGAAGGTAGTCATGTTGTTGGCACTGGCTTCTGCCAGGCGGGTGTCTGAGTTGGCGGCCTTATCTCATAAAAGCTTGTACTTGGTCTTTCATTCGGATAGGGCAGAATTGAGGACTCGTCAACAATTTTTACCAAAGGTGGTCTCCTCGTTTCACATTAATCAACCTATTGTGGTACCGGTGGCCAGGGATGCTGGGACAGTTCCAAGGTCTCTGGATGTAGTGAGGGCGTTGAAGATCTACGTCGCCCGTACGGCGGTTGCCAGGAAAACTGAGGCACTGTTTGTCCTGTACGCTTCCAACAAGATTGGTCATCCTGCTTCAAAACAGACTATTGCACGCTGGATTTGTAGTACGATTCAGCAGGCTCATTCTTCGGCCGGATTACCGGTGCCGAAGTCGGTGAAAGCCATTCTACCAGGAAGGTGGGCTCGTCTTGGGCGGCTGCCCGGGGCGTCTCGGCTTTACAGCTCTGCCGAGCGGCTACTTGGTCGGGTTCAAACACTTTTTTGCCAAGTTCTAGAAGTTTGATACCCTGGCTGATGAGGACCTTGCGTTTGCTCAGTCGGTGCTGCAGAGTCGTCCGCACTCTCCCGCCCGGTCTGGAGCTTTGGTATAAACCCCATGGTCCTTTTGGAGTCCCCAGCATCCTCTAGGACGTAAGAGAAAATAGGATTTTGGTACTTACCGGTAAATCCTTTTCTCCTAGTCCGTAGAGGATGCTGGGCGCCCATCCCAGTGCGGACTGTTTCTTGCAGTGTTCTCTTGTCGGTTCACTTAGTTTATACACGGGTTGTGTATTTCTGGTTTCAGCTTGTTGCTGTTGTTTTTTCATACTGTTATCTGGTTTACTGTTACTCCGGTTGTACGGTATGGTTGTGGTGTGGGCTGGTATGTTTGTAGCCCTTAGTTTACACAAAAATCCTTTCCTCGAAATGTCCGTCTCTGCTGGGCACAGTTCCTATAACTGAGGTCTGGAGGAGGGGCATAGAGGGAGGAGCCAGTTCACACCCAGTCTTAAGTCTTTTCAGTGTGCCCAAGCTGCTGCGGATCCCGTCTATACCCCATGGTCCTTTTGGAGTCCCCAGCATCCTCTACGGACTAGGAGAAAAGGATTTACCGGTAAGTACCAAAATCCTATTATAAGGCGTATATGGTGTGATAAACTACACGGAAGGACACACCCCCTTCTGAGTGGCCACGCCCCCTTTTCCAGAGCGCGCCTTCGGTGCGCACATAATTACAGCCTTCACTTGTCCATACCCCAACTTCAAAATTTCCACCTCAACCACTGGGTGCTAAAAACTGTGGGCATTATTACTATTGTGTGACCACACCCGTTTCTTTCTCAAGACCACAACCCTACGCCGCGTACAATACCTTTATTCTATGGGCGCCATGGGGAGGGGGGTGAGTTCCACCACCTCTCTAGGACCACTTTAAGCACTGAAGTAGGATTTCCCAAACAGCTCAAGACACCCTTAAAGTGCAAGTTCTAAAGATATCTATGCTTGTACACAGGTATAATCAAACTGACCGAGATACAAAGTAACTCACCTATGTTTAAGCATGGATATCCTTAAAACCTGGGCTGTTAGGGTGCTTTGAGGACTGAGTTTGGGAATCATTTATATATATATATAGCAATTAGGAGATGGCAGGTTATCTGTCACTCCATGTACTGTCCCGGTCATTCTGCTGATCGGAAGTATCTGTGTACTGTATGTAGTGATGGCAGGATTATGCAGTCAGCAAGTCGACAACAGAATGTCAGCAGGTATGTTGACACCTGGAAAAATGTTAAAAGGGAACAGAATTTTGCCATTCTGCAAATGGTGACATTAACATTATGCTAAGGTTTAAAGGTTAGGGCAGTGGTTCCCAAACTGTGCGCTGCGGCTCCCTGGGGTGCCGCGGCGCTGTGACAGGGGTGCCGCAGCCTAGCAGCCGCTTGTCCGCTTTTTTTTTTTCCGCCTGTCGTGGGCGGCGCCGGGACGTGGTGTGCGGAATGTGTCCGCATGTGGCTACGGGAGGGGAGTACGGGCAGCAGGAGGAGGCAGTGCAGCCCGCTCTGTTAGCCGACGCCGGGGCTAGCGGGTGCTGGCAGTACAGTGCGCACAGTTAGGGGAGGGGGGAGGGGTGTCGGAAGGCGAGCCGGAGGGAGAGAGTGCATGCTGATTACCGCAGCGTGCACAGAGCCGGCGCCCGGTGGGGAGGGCGCAGGGGCAGGGTGAGAGTGCAGGCGGCAGCTGCAGCTGGGCAGTGTGGAGTTAGCCGGCGGGGGAGGGAGGAAGAGGAGAGCTGCGGCTGGCCAGTGTGGAGTTAGCCAGCGCAGAGAGGAGGGGGGGGGGTGTTTGTGTGGGATGTGCTGTGGCTGTGCCCAAAGTTAGCCAGCTCAGGTGCTGGGGGAGTCACCCTGTGGGGAGGGGAGGTGTTATTGTGCAGGTTGTGACAGGGTGCTTTGGGGAACCTGTGACTGGAATCAGCCGGCAGGGGGTGCAGGTGTAAGCAGGTTGCAGTGGCCGAGGAGTGCCCTGGAGTGGCCGAGGAGTGCCCTGGAGTGGCCGAGGAGTGCGCTGGGCAAGGGTCCTGACGGCTGATTGAAGTCCTGGCCGCTGTGACAAAGGAGCTGGCTGAGAAAGTGAGTAAAATATTAATATTAATATGTGATTCTGTATGTGAGATGCTGCATAGGGAAATCTTATAGGAGGGGGTGACTTATACCTCCCTCTGATCACTAGAGACTCTACAGTGCATGCGCAGGATGCCGAAAAAATAGGCGCAGCGCCATTTTTTCGGAGTCCTGTGCATGCGCTGTAGACTCTGGCACTGTGCCAGAATCTCTAGTGCTCAGTGCGCTAGCAGCGGCGGTGGCGGCTACGGGAGAGGAGGGGCCCACACGAACACCAATGGACGCCGGAAAGGTAAGTATCGAAAAAATGGGTGCAGTGTGTGCGGTGCGGCCCCCCTCTGGACCCAGGGGCCCGCACACTCTGCACCAGTGGCGGAACTAGCGAGCGGTGGGCCCAGGTGCGACAAAATGCTTTACCCCCCCATCCCATTCAAGTCCACCCCCTCACCCCTGGAGAGGATCTGGTGAGGGGAATTTGCTCAGGGCCAGGGAAATGGATACCTAGCAACAGTGCTGTAACTAGACATTTTAGCGCTGTGTGCAAGAAACGGCATCGGAGCCCCATACAATGTAAAACAGGGGCAATGCAATTACACCAGGTAGAGCCCCTTTTACACATTACGCCGGACAGATTCCCCTTTTTACACATTACGGCAGAGAGCGTCCCCTTTTTATACATTACGGCAGACAGCTTCCCCCTTTCTCTATCGTCCTAGTGGATGCTGGGGTTCCTGAAAGGACCATGGGGAATAGCGGCTCCGCAGGAGACAGGGCACAAAAAGTAAAGCTTTTCCGATCAGGTGGTGTGCACTGGCTCCTCCCCCTATGACCCTCCTCCAGACTCCAGTTAGATTTTTGTGCCCGGCCGAGAAGGGTGCAATCTAGGTGGCTCTCCTAAAGAGCTGCTTAGAGAAAGTTTAGCTAGGTTTTTTATGTTACAGTGATTCCTGCTGGCAACAGGATCACTGCAGCGAGGGACTGAGGGGAGAAGGAGTCAACTCACCTGCGTGCAGGATGGATTGGCTTCTTGGCTACTGGACATCAAGCTCCAGAGGGACGATCACAGGTACAGCCTGGATGGTCACCGGAGCCGCGCCGCCGGCCCCCTTGCAGATGCTGAAGACAGAAGAGGTCCAGAATCGGCGGCTGAAGACTCCTGCAGTCTTCTAAAGGTAGCGCACAGCACTGCAGCTGTGCGCCATTTTCCTCTCAGCACACTTCACACGGCAGTCACTGAGGGTGCAGGGCGCTGGGAGGGGGGCGCCCTGGGAGGCAAAATGAGTACCTATAAAGGCTAAAAATACCTCACATATAGCCCTAGAGGCTATATGGAGATATTTAACCCCTGCCTGATTTCTCAAAATAGCGGGAGACGAGCCCGCCGGAAAAGGGGCGGGGCCTATCTCCTCAGCACACGGCGCCATTTCCTCTCACAGCTCCGCTGGTCAGGACGGCTCCCAGGTCTCTCCCCTGCACTGCACTACAGAAACAGGGTAAAACAGAGAGGGGGGGCAAATTTATGGCGATATTTTTATATAACAAAGCAGCTATAGGGGAGCACTTATTATAAGGCTATCCCTGATATATATATAGCGCTTTTGGTGTGTGCTGGCAAACTCTCCCTCTGTCTCCCCAAAGGGCTAGTGGGTCCTGTCTTCATTAGGAGCATTCCCTGTGTGTCTGCTGTGTGTCGGTACGTGTGTGTCGACATGTATGAGGACGATATTGGTGTGGAGGCGGAGCAATTGCCAAATATGGGGATGTCACCTCCTAGGGGGTCGACACCAGAATGGATGCCTTTATTTATGGAACTACGGGATAGTGTCAACACGCTAAAGCAGTCGTTTGACGACATGAGACGGCCGGACAATCAATTAGTGCCTGTCCAGGCGACTCAAACACCGTCAGGGGCTGTGAAACGCCCTTTGCCTCAGTCGGTCGACACAGACCCAGACACAGGCGATGACTCCAGTGGTGACGGTGACGAATCAACCGTATTTTCCAGTAGGGCCACACGTTATATGATTTTGGCAATGAAGGAGGCGTTACATTTAGCTGATACTACAGGTACCACTAAACAGGGTATTATGTGGGGTATGAAAAAACTACCTATAGTTTTTCCTGAATCAGAAGAACTAAATGACGTGTGTAATGAAGCGTGGGTTGCCCCTGATAAAAAGCTGATAATTTCAAAGAAATTATTGGCATTATACCCTTTCCCGCCAGAGGTTAGGGAGCGCTGGGAAACACCTCCTAGGGTGGACAAGGCGCTAACACGCTTATCTAAACAAGTGGCGTTACCCTCTCCTGAGACGGCCGCACTTAAAGATCCATCAGATAGGAGGATGGAAAATATCCAAAAAAGTATATACACACATGCAGGTGTTATACTACGACCAGCTGTAGCAACTGCCTGGATGGGCAGTGCGGGGGTAGTTTGGTCAGAATCCCTGATTGAAAATATTGATACCCTGGACAGGGACAATATTCTACTGTCGTTAGAACAAATAAAGGATGCATTTCTTTATATGCGTGATGCACAGAGGGATATATGCACACTGGCATCACGGGTAAGTGCTATGTCCATTTCGGCCAGAAGAGCTTTATGGACGCGACAGTGGACAGGCGATGCGGATTCAAAACGGCATATGGAAGTTTTGCCGTATAAGGGGGAGGAGTTATTTGGAGTCGGTCTATCAGATTTGGTGGCCACGGCTACAGCCGGGAAATCCACCTTTCTACCTCAAGTCACTCCCCAACAGAAAAAGGCACCGACTTTTCAACCGCAGCCCTTTCGTTCCTTTAAAAATAAGAGAGCAAAGGGCTATTCATATTTGCCACGAGGCAAAGGTCGAGGGAAGAGACAGCAACACGCAGCTCCTTCCCAGGATCAGAAGCCCTCCCCGGCTTCTACAAAAGCCTCAGCATGACGCTGGGGCTTCTCAAGCGGACTCGGGGACGGTGGGCGGTCGTCTCAAAAATTACAGCGCGCAGTGGGCTCACTCGCAAGTAGATCCCTGGATCCTGCAGATAATATCTCAGGGATACAGGTTGGAATTAGAGACAGATCCACCTCGCCGTTTCCTGAGGTCTGCTTTACCAACGTCCCCCTCCGAAAGGGAGACGGTGTTGGAAGCCATTCACAAGCTGTACTCTCAGCAGGTGATAGTCAAGGTACCTCTTCTGCAACAAGGGAAGGGGTATTATTCCACTCTTTTTGTGGTACCGAAGCCGGATGGCTCGGTAAGGCCTATTCTAAATCTGAAGTCCTTGAACCTGTACATAAAGAAGTTCAAGTTCAAAATGGAGTCACTCAGAGCAGTGATAGCGAACCTGGAAGAGGGGAACTTTATGGTATCCTTGGACATCAAGGATGCGTATCTCCACGTTCCAATTTACCCCTCACACCAGGGGTACCTCAGGTTCGTTGTACAAAACTGTCACTATCAGTTTCAGACGCTGCCGTTCGGATTGTCCACGGCACCTCGGATCTTTACAAAGGTAATGGCCGAGATGATGATTCTTCTTCGAAGAAAAGGCGTATTAATTATCCCATACTTGGACGATCTCCTAATAAGGGCGAGGTCCAGAGAACAGCTAGAGATGGGATTAGCACTGTCTCAAGAAGTGCTAAAACAGCACGGGTGGATTCTGAATATTCCAAAATCCCAGTTAATGCCGACAACTCGTCTGCTGTTCCTAGGGATGATTCTGGACACGGTTCAGAAAAAGGTTTTTCTCCCGGAGGAAAAAGCCAAGGAGTTATCCGAGCTTGTCAGGAACCTCCTAAAACCAGGAAAGGTGTCTGTACATCAATGCACAAGAGTCCTGGGAAAAATGGTGGCTTCTTACGAAGCGATTCCATTCGGCAGATTCCACGCAAGAATTTTCCAAAGGGATCTGTTGGACAAATGGTCAGGGTCGCATCTTCAGATGCACCTACGGATAACCCTGTCTCCAAGGACAAGGGTGTCTCTTCTGTGGTGGTTGCAGAGTGCTCATCTATTGGAGGGCCGCAGATTCGGCATACAGGATTGGATCCTGGTGACCACGGACGCCAGCCTGAGAGGCTGGGGAGCAGTCACACAAGGAAGAAACTTCCAGGGAGTATGGACGAGCCTGGAAACGTCTCTTCACATAAACATTCTGGAACTAAGAGCAATATACAATGCTCTAAACCAGGCAGAACCTCTGCTTCAGGGAAAACCGGTATTGATCCAGTCGGACAACATCACGGCAGTCGCCCATGTGAACAGACAGGGCGGCACAAGAAGCAGGAGGGCAATGGCAGAAGCTGCAAGGATTCTTCGCTGGGCAGAGAATCATGTGATAGCACTGTCAGCAGTGTTCATCCCGGGAGTGGACAACTGGGAAGCAGACTTCCTCAGCAGACACGATCTTCACCCGGGAGAGTGGGGACTTCATCCAGAAGTCTTCCACATGCTGGTAACCCGTTGGGAAAGACCAATGGTGGACATGATGGCGTCTCGCCTCAACAAAAAACTGGACAGGTATTGCGCCAGGTCAAGAGATCCGCAGGCAATAGCTGTGGACGCGCTGGTAACGCCTTGGGTGTACCAGTCGGTGTATGTGTTTCCTCCTCTGCCTCTCATACCAAAAGTATTGAGAATTATACGGCAAAGAGGCGTAAGAACGATACTAGTGGTTCCGGATTGGCCAAGGAGGACTTGGTACCCGGAACTTCAAGAGATGATCACGGAAGATCCGTGGCCTCTACCTCTAAGGAGGGACTTGCTTCAGCAGGGTCCCTGTCTGTTTCAAGACTTACCGCGGCTGCGTTTGACGGCATGGCGGTTGAACGCCGGATCCTAAAGGAAAGAGGCATGCCGGAAGAAGTCATTCCTACTTTGATTAAAGCAAGGAAGGAAGTAACCGTGCAACATTATCACCGAATTTGGCGAAAATATGTTGCGTGGTGCGAAGATCGGAGTGCTCCGACGGAGGAATTTCAACTGGGTCGATTCCTACATTTCCTGCAATCAGGATTGTCAATGGGTCTCAAATTGGGATCTATTAAGGTTCAAATTTCGGCCCTGTCGATTTTCTTTCAAAAAGAATTGGCTTCAGTCCCTGAAGTCCAGACCTTTGTTAAGGGAGTGCTGCATATACAGCCTCCTGTGGTGCCTCCAGTGGCACCGTGGGATCTAAATGTGGTTTTGGACTTCCTAAAATCTCATTGGTTTGAACCACTAAAAAAGGTGGATTTGAAATATCTCACATGGAAAGTGACCATGCTTCTAGCCCTGGCTTCTGCCAGGAGAGTGTCAGAATTGGCAGCTTTATCTTACAAAAGCCCATATCTGATTTTCCATTCGGACAGGGCAGAACTGCGAACTCGTCCGCATTTTCTCCCTAAGGTGGTGTCAGCATTTCATCTGAACCAGCCTATTGTAGTGCCTGCGGCTACAAGTGACTTGGAGGACTCCAAGTTACTGGACGTTGTCAGAGCATTAAAAATATATATTGCAAGGACAGCTGGAGTCAGAAAATCTGACTCGTTGTTTATATTGTATGCACCCAACAAGATGGGTGCTCCTGCGTCTAAGCAGACGATTGCTCGTTGGATCTGTAGCACAATCCAACTTGCACATTCTGTGGCAGGCTTGCCACAGCCTAAATCTGTAAAGGCCCACTCCACAAGGAAGGTGGGCTCATCTTGGGCGGCTGCCCGAGGGGTCTCGGCATTACAACTTTGCCGAGCAGCTACGTGGTCAGGGGAGAACACGTTTGTAAAATTTTACAAATTTGATACTCTGGCTAAGGAGGACCTGGAGTTCTCTCATTCGGTGCTGCAGAGTCATCCGCACTCTCCCGCCCGTTTGGGAGCTTTGGTATAATCCCCATGGTCCTTTCAGGAACCCCAGCATCCACTAGGACGATAGAGAAAATAAGATTTTACTTACCGATAAATCTATTTCTCGGAGTCCGTAGTGGATGCTGGGCGCCCATCCCAAGTGCGGATTATCTGCATAAGTTGTACATAGTTATTGTTAACTAATTCGGGTTATTGTTAAAGGAAGCCATCTTTCAGAGGCTCCGCTGTTATCATACTGTTAACTGGGTTTAGATCACAAGTTGTACGGTGTGATTGGTGTGGCTGGTATGAGTCTTACCCGGGATTCAAAATCCTCCCTTATTGTGTACGCTCGTCCGGGCACAGTACCTAACTGGAGTCTGGAGGAGGGTCATAGGGGGAGGAGCCAGTGCACACCACCTGATCGGAAAAGCTTTACTTTTTGTGCCCTGTCTCCTGCGGAGCCGCTATTCCCCATGGTCCTTTCAGGAACCCCAGCATCCACTACGGACTCCGAGAAATAGATTTATCGGTAAGTAAAATCTTATTTTTTTACACATTACGGCAGACAGACAGAATATATATAGACAGACAGATAGAGAGATAGATAGAACAGATTATACTTGCAGTCTCCGCTGGCAGTCAGGCTCCTCGATGCAGGCAGTCACTGTCAGGCAGCCGCAGATCCCGGGCAGGGGAGAAGAAGAAGGAGGAGGGAGGGGACTCAGGAGTGGAGCAGGGCACTGTAACTGGTGGAGGCGCTGCTGCAGCTGCCCCTCTCCTTCCCAGCATTCACAGCGGTGGAGGGCAGCCTATGGTGAAGGAAAGGGACAGCAGCAGCAGCGCCTCCACCAATTACAGTGCGCTGCTCCGGCTCCCTCCTCCACCTTCCCCCCTCGTGGCGCAGCGCTCCTCTCCTCGGCTGACAGCGGCATGTAAAAAAAGGGACAGTTCGGTAATTATTTCGGCTTAAGGGTGCCTTGAAAAAGTCAGGAAGACCCAAAGGGTGCCTTGGACTAAAAAAGTTTGGGAACCACTGGGTTAGGGGTTAAAGTTAGCGGTAGTTACCTTAAACAGACAGTGTCTACAATTCATCAGTTTTTCAGTCTGGCCATGTTGACATGTCGACCTAAGGGTGGGTACGCACTTAATGTGTGTCGATGTTGGTGTGATGTCGATCTTGTGTTTGTCGATGTTCGATCACTGTCGATGTAGGTGTTGTCTATGTTGCGTGGTCGATGTTAGCGTTGTCGAACAAGCGGGTGCCGATCCATCGACCGGATACCAGCCTAACACAGGTTGAGTCTCCCATATCCAAAATGCTTACGACCAGAATTATTTGTGATTTTGGATGTTCGGATCCAATATCCTGTGTACCAAACATCATTGCTTTAATACAACGCGCAATAGAGAGTTCAGTTTATTAACAATACCTAGACGGTTGCATTATATGTCACATTTTGCATGCAATATGCCCTTCATTTTCAATCCGGAAGTGACTCAATATTCAACATTTTCAGTTGAAACAGACTTGATAAATGAACCACAACCCTTCTTAAGTTGAAAACTGCAGAATTCTGCATGGAACCTGAAGACTTTACTTCCGCCATTCTGATCCAGTGTTAGTTTGGTAAGTGAGTTTTCTCTTTCAGCATTGGATCAATTTTCTTTGTGTCAGTATTCTTTACGTAATCATGCTGCATAAAACCGAGTGTCAAGTTTTGAATCAGAAGTTTTGTCTCTGTTAAACGTTGATTTAAAACATCAAATTGTATCAGTGATCAATTCATAAGCATAGGGCATATACTGTATGCAAAAAAACACCTGATTAATTGTTTTAGGGCCTGCTCAATAGTATGGCAAGTGTCTTCAAAAACAAGGCCATTGAAATACAGTTGCAATGCTTCCCACTGTGCTAGTATTCTGCTAGCGGGTCTAGACACGTTCATGTGTTTATAGACCAATGCAGCAACAAAAACTTAAAATTCAAAGTTATACTGATAGGATAATTGACTTCTGACTACATTAAGCCTAATGTGTTTGCGGTAGGGAATATAGATTGTAAGCTCCACTGGGGCAAATATTGATGTGAATGATTAAATACTGTACACAGGGGCACTCTATGGGGGTGATTCAGACCTGATCGTAGATGTGCTAAATTTAGCACATCTCCGATCAGCTTCCCTGACATGTGGGGGGACGCCCAGCACAGGGCTAATCCGCCCCACATGTCAGGCTCGACTCCCCCCGCACAAGTACAAAAGCATCGCACAGCAGCAGTGCTTTTGTACTGGTAGAGTAGCTCCCAGCCAGCGCAGCTCCTGCGCGCTGGCAGGAAGCTTCTCATCGCTGCCCAGGTTGCAGCGGCTGCGTGTGATGTCACGCAGCTGCCACGGCCCACCGCCCCAACGGTCCAGGCACGCCTGCTTTGCCCGGGACTGCGCCTCCTAAACGGCGGCCAAACACCCCCTAAAAGGCAATCGCAGGGCTAAGATGGCCGTTGGCTGTCTGGCATGCGCCGGTGCACTACTGTGCTGGCGCATGCGCAGTTCAGACCTGATCGCTGCTGTTCGAACACACACAGTGAATTAGCCCCTTTATGCGCTGTGGGGTTGTGGCTGTGCAGGTTCATGCTGGAGGTGTGGCACACACTGACACACAACTGCCAGAACCTGCCAATGAGGAGGAGGAATCCGTAATTACATGAGGGCAGTCATTATGTATTGAATAAACATTAATAATAATCTTATTACGGTTTTATTAGTTAATGAATATAATAAGGGTCAAATTTAATTTGTAATTATATTAATAGAGCAATATTATTTACTTATTAATTATAGGGGGGAAATTTTAATTGCGAAAAAAAAGATTTATGACTCAGGCAGCAGTTTTATGCCATCACAGATGGTGCCCACATCATAACATAATAATTGGTAACACTGATAACAATGAATACAGAAGGTTAGCACACTTATCATAATCTACCATTACTAAAGTGTATTATGTTCACGTCGTACTTTTGCCTCTTGTAGAGGGGATTATGAGACAGATAAAAGCAATTAACATCCTCCTAGACAATAATGTTCTTACATAAAACATATTGTTACACATTGCACTCTAAGCACTGCATCCACGCTACATTCCCCTAACTGCATTCGTCTGGATTAAATAAGTAATGTTTTAGGGGGTGGAAAAATATATTTATTATATTTTAACTCTGGGGGTCATTCCGAGTTGTTCGCTCGCCAGCTGCTTTTAGCAGCATTGCAAACGCTAGGCTGCCGCCCTCTGGGAGTATATCTTAGAATTAGCAGAACTGCTACTAAATAATTCCTTGAAGTTTCTGAGTAGCTCCAGACCTCACAGATTGCGATCACCTCAGTCCGTTTAGTTCCTGATTTGACATCACAAACACGCCCTGTGTTCGGCCAGCCACTCCCCCGTTTACTCCAGCCACTCCTGCGTTTTTACCTGGCACGCCTGCGTTTTTTAGCACACTCCTGGAAAATGCTCAGTTACCACCCAGAAACGCCCATTTCCTGTCAATCACTCACCGATCAGCAGTGCGACTGAAAAGCGGCACACGAACAACAGCAAAACTGCTAAGTTTTTAGTCAAATAACTAAGCGTGCGCATTTAGCAACAAATCGCAGCATAGCGAAAATCGGCAATGAGCAAACAACTCGGAATGACCACCTCTGTTATTAAATACAATGGCATTAATTTATTGTTTGGGTGGGTTGCAGAGGACTCATTAGTACACATGGGTGCTATTGATTTAATGTAGAAGTTATTTGGTGGTGGCAGTGGGGGATGGGGGTACATCTTTCATGTACAGTGGGGCAAAAAAGTATTTGACCAGCCACCGATTGTGCAAGTTGACCCACTTAAAAAGATGAGAGAGGTCTATAATTTCTATCATAGGTACACTTCAACTGTGAGAGACAGAATCTGAAAAAAAAAACCAGGAAATTACATTGTATGATTTTTAAACAATTTACTTGTATATTCTTGTGGAAAATAAATATTTGGACACCTACCAAGCAGCAAGATTTCTGGCTCTCACAGATCTGTTACTACTTCTTTAAGAAGCTCTTCTATCCTCCACTCGTTACCTGTATTAATGGCACCTGTTTGAACTAGTTATCTGTATAAAAGACTGTGGAAATTGAACTACCAAGGTAGAGATGGCGCTGACAGGTGTTGTAGATCCTCAAGCTGCTGAATAAGAAGGGCTAGTTAGACCCTTTATTAAGAACAAAGTAGGTAAAAACAATTCAGCGCTAATAACTAGTTAGATATGTAATAAGAAATTTATTAAGAAATTTATTAAGAACATACGTCATTAGTTCCTTATATATTGACACATATTTTACTGTTGCAACAGATAATAATGATAAAAAATCAATAATGGTACCAAAGCCAAAAATTAAAAATTCAAAAAATAGGGCCAAGATCAACACTGCTTATTTATAGAAAAAATTATTGAAATGCTGGGTATGTAGCAAGAGGCCTTATCCTGGGGAAATAGATAAACGGTGTTACCAGTTCACTGTGGTGAGTCCTCCAATCGGTTAGCACTCCGTAAAAAATGGGGATTCTCTCACTTGTTTGGTTGTCCCGTGCTGGAATTAATGTGGGAATTGAACCATGGCAGGTCCTGATGTGATTGTCTTCCCTGAAGTTATTCCATAGGGATCACCGCTCCCAATAGGTGGATTACCGGCAAGTCTTGCAGTTTGGGGGTCCCAGTCTTATCACCAACGCGTTTCACTGCTGGCGCAGCTTTTTCAAGGTGTAGATGCAGTGTAAAAAAAGCCCTTATATAGCAGTGTTGATCATAATGTGCCACAGGTGTACAGTTACCAATCAGTTGATAAAATTATCAAATTTGAACACTAATCTAGTTAAATTGTTAGATCAAATACCAGAAGACAGTCCTGTTAAACATTAATAAAAACGAGGTGTAGAAATACCTTAAAAAGCACTATTTATTAAATTCATGATAGTCACATGATCACTCTTCCCGGTAGTAGGAAGAGATTCCAACAGAGATTCAGGCGTGAGTGTCAAGCCTCTCTTTCACTCCAATACAAGAGAGGTTGTATGACCCGTCAGAGTAGGTCGCGTGACCGGAGTCCGATCACGTGACCTAGTTATTTACCTCATCGCTAGGCAACAGTGTAAAACTTTATTTAAACCCCGGACACATTTTCCGAATGAGAGTACTAGTGTTGTGTTAGTTAAGTCACATGACCTTCATTGCGGTCAGATGATCGACCTGCGTCCTGTTGCCTAGCAACGCTAGAAGCCCGTAGTATTACAGGCCTTTAAAGAAGTATGAGTGGGATGTCACCACCGGAGAGAAAGTGCCGTCCGGCGCATCATCCGACCACATCGCTGTCGTGACGTGCACCCCACATCTTCCTCCCCTCCGGGCTGACACCACATTCATAATGTCACAAATTTCAGAAATTGATCATATTTAATAAAATAAAATAAAACGTCATTTTCTCTATGGTTACAATCGTTTTTCTTCTAATCGAGATGACATAGTACATTGTAAATAGTTTTTAGTGGATCGCACTATCCATATATATAAGCATGGCGCATACTCTAACAGCAAAGGATCATGGGATGTTAACCCAAACATTCTATTCTAGTGAAACATAGATATTATATATACATGGTTGTTTTTAAACGCAATCGATTGATCTAAAATTAATAATTTATCTGGATACGTAAATCTTTAGAAGTGTGTTCAGGTCATGATTCTTAGTATTAAATCATTATTATGATACGCAGAACTAATACTCGTAGATGACAGTGGGTCGTATTCTAATGAATAGATAAGTAATCAGATTATACCATAATCACAGGTTTTCTCTCCAATCAAGATCATCTGATATAATTCAAACAATTTATTTAGTGAATCACATGGAACATGGTCTAGCAACACAGAGGATCGTTAAATTTTTAGCCAAAAACTCTGTCTTAGGATACATTATAGAACATAATAGAACACGAATGTATCCAAAACATCATGTATATTTATATTAGATAAGATTAATTGATCCTTAACTAATCATTAATATAGGAACTTATATCTCTGGAAATGTCTTCAAATTGGAGTGGAAATCGACCTATGCCTTCGCGACTTTAGATGTTTCGGCTCTTTATACGAACATCCCCCACAAATTAGGGGTTCAAGTGATACATGAGATACTCTCTCATGACCACGACCTCTCCGAGAGACACAAACAATTTCTAGTCGACTCCATTTCCTTCATTCTTTCACACAATTATTTTCTTTTTTTCTGACACTTTTTTTCTCCAAACTATGGGGACGGCCATGGGGACCAGGTTTGCCACGAGCTACGCCAACCTCTATGTCGGCCAATTAGAGGACCGATATGTGTGGCAAGGCGGGCTCGGGGACAGGCTGGTCTTCTATGGCCGCTACATAGATGACCTTTTTATAATTTGGGATGGGGATTTGGATTCTTTTTCACAGTTCGTTTGCTTTCTTAACACTAACACTTATAATTTACAGTTCACCTCCAATTTCAGTAAAACCAACATTTCCTTCCTGGATATAGCCCTAAGTGTTGAAGATAATCATATCTTAACCACGAATTTTGTGAAAGAAGTAGGGAACAATGGTTACCTGCACTATAAAAGCGCACACTATGACCCCTGGAAAAATAACATTCCAAGGGGCCAATTGATGCGACTTCGTAGGAACTGTTCTACTATAGAATCCTTCTTGTCACAAGCGGACCAATTATTACAGAAATTCAGAGATAGAGAATACCCCCAATATATCTTAGACATTGCCATGAAAGAGACATTGGCAATCGATAGACAGTCACTATTGGTCCATAAAACCAAAACTGTGCACCAAGATAAAAAGAACAGAGAGCTGGCCTTTATCTCAAAGTTTAACAATGAATCAAAAAACATCAAATCTATTATTAAACAAACTTATCCAATGTTAAAAAGTGACCCCATTCTGTCTAAGATACTCCCTCCCAATCCAGAGTTTATATTCAAGAAAAATAAGTCACTGAAAACAATTTTAGCCCCCAGCCAACTGAAAACCATACATTCAAGGATTACCAAAGATATTTCACGGTTATCTCCATTGATTAATGGCTTTTACAAATGTGGGGCAAACCGATGTACAACTTGCCTTTATGTGTGCAACAAAACCAAAGAAGTTGTCTCTCCTGTTGACCAGAAAATTCTTAAAATATCTAGTTTTATTAATTGCAATACTACCTGGGTCATCTACCGCTTACAGTGCAGTTGTAAATTGAATTATGTAGGTAGGACAACTAGAAGTCTAAAAACTAGATTCATGGAGCATCGCAAGAACATTACGAATGGGGTAACTAATCATAGTGTTCTGAGACATTTCCTTAAATTCCACAACAAAGATCCATCATCCCTAACTATTACAGGTCTAGAACATATCAAGAAAACAGAAAGAGGAGGTGATAGATACACCCGCTTATGTAAACAAGAAATTTTCTGGACATTCCAGCTTGATTCACTATATCCTAGTGGCCTTAATGAGGCCCTGGAGCTGAATGTACGTCTCTGAAAGGGAAATGTCATTCAGGAGTAAAAAAGCTGGTATATTACGAAGATGACTTAACATCACTAAAAAACTAACTAAAAAATTATAACCTGTTCTATGTAATTTGAAGACATTTCCAGAGATATAAATTCCTATATAAATGATTAGTTAAGGATCAATTAATCTTATCTAATATAAATATACATGATGTTTTGGATACATTCGTGTTCTATTATGTTCTATAATGTATCCTAAGACAGAGTTTTTGGCTAAAAATTTAACGATCCTCTGTGTTGCTAGACCATGTTCCATGTGATTCACTAAATAAATTGTTTGAATTATATCAGATGATCTTGATTGGAGAGAAAACCTGTGATTATGGTATAATCTGATTACTTATCTATTCATTAGAATACGACCCACTGTCATCTACGAGTATTAGTTCTGCGTATCATAATAATGATTTAATACTAAGAATCGTGACCTGAACACACTTCTAAAGATTTACGTATCCAGATAAATTATTAATTTTGGATCAATCGATTGTGTTTAAAAACAACCATGTATATATAATATCTATGTTTCACTAGAATAGAATGTTTGGGTTAACATCCCATGATCCTTTGGTGTTAGAGTATGCGCCATGCTTATATATATGGATAGTACGATCCACTAAAAACTATTTACAATGTACTATGTCATCTCGATTAGAAGAAAAACGATTGTGACCATAGAGAAAATGACGTTTTATTTTATTTTATTAAATATGATCAATTTCTGAAATTTGTGACATTATGAATGTGGTGTCAGCCCGGAGGGGAGGATGATGTGGGGTGCACGTCACGACAGCGATGTGGTCGGATGATGCGCCGGACGGCACTTTCTCTCCGGTGGTGACATCCCACTCATACTTCTTTAAAGGCCTGTAATACTACGGGCTTCTAGCATTGCTAGGCAACAGGACGCAGGTCGATCATCTGACCGCAATGAAGGTCATGTGACTTAACTAACACAACACCAGTACTCTCATTCGGAAAATGTGTCCGGGGTTTAAATAAAGTTTTACACTGTTGCCTAGCGATGAGGTAAATAACTAGGTCACGTGATCGGACTCCGGTCACGCGACCTACTCTGACGGGTCATACAACCTCTCTTGTATTGGAGTGAAAGAGAGGCTTGACACTCACGCCTGAATCTCTGTTGGAATCTCTTCCTACTTCCGGGAAGAGTGATCATGTGACTATCATGAATTTAATAAATAGTGCTTTTTAAGGTATTTCTACACCTCGTTTTTATTAATGTTTAACAGGACTGTCTTCTGGTATTTGATCTAACAATTTAACTAGATTAGTGTTCAAATTTGATAATTTTATCAACTGATTGGTAACTGTACACCTGTGGCACATTATGATCAACACTGCTATATAAGGGCTTTTTTTTACACTGCATCTACACCTTGAAAAAGCTGCGCCAGCAGTGAAACGCGTTGGTGATAAGACTGGGACCCCCAAACTGCAAGACTTGCCGGTAATCCACCTATTGGGAACAGTGATCCCTATGGAATAACTTCAGGGAAGACAATCACATCAGGACCTGCCATGGTTCAATTCCCACATTAATTCCAGCACGGGACAACCAAACAAGTGAGAGAATCCCCATTTTTTACGGAGTGCTAACCGATTGGAGGACTCACCACAGTGAACTGGTAACACCGTTTATCTATTTCCCCAGGATAAGGCCTCTTGCTACATACCCAGCATTTCAAGAATTTTTTCTATAAATAAGCAGTGTTGATCTTGGCCCTATTTTTTGAATTTTTAATTCTTGGCTTTGGTACCATTATTGATTTTTTTTATCATTATTATCTGTTGCAACAGTAAAATATGTGTCAATATATAAGGAACTAATGGCGTATGTTCTTAATAAATTTCTTAATAAATTTCTTATTACATATCTAACTAGTTATTAGCGCTGAATTGTTTTTACCTACTTTGATCTGTATAAAAGACACCTGGCCACACCCTCAAACAGTCAGACTGCTACCTCTCCACCATGGCCAAGACCAGAGAGCTGACTAAGGACACCAGGGACAAAATTGTAGAGCTGCACAAGGCTAGGATGAGCTACTCGACAATAGGCAAGCAGCTTGGTGAGAAGAGATCAACTGTTGGCACAATTATAAAAAAATTTAAGAAATACAAGATCACTGACAATCTCCCTCGACCTGGGGCTCCATGCAAGATCTGACCTCGTGGGGTATCAATGATCTTGAGAGCAGTGAGGAATCAGCCCAGAACTACATGGGGGGACCTGGTCAAAGACCTCAAAAGAGCTGGGACCACAGTCACAAAGGTTACCATTAGTAACACATTACGTCGTCATGGATTGAAATCCTGCAGCGCCCGAAAGGACCCCCTGCTTAAGCCAGCACATGTCCAGGCCCGTCTAAAGTTTGCCAGTGACCATCTGAATGATCCAGAGGAGGATTGGGAGAATGTAATGTGGTCAGATGAGAGCAAAATCGAACTTTTTGGTATAAACTCCACTCGCCGTGTTTGGAGGGAGAAGAATGATGAATGGCATCCCAAGAATACCATACCCACTGTGAAGCATGGGGGTGGAAACATCATGCTTTTAGGCTATTTTTCTGCAAAGGAGACAGGACGACTGATCCATATTAAGGAGAGGATGAATGGGGCCATGTATCGTGAGATTTTGGGCAAAAACCTCTTTCCTTCAGTAAGAGCATTGAAGATGGAACGTGGCTGGGTCTTCCAGCATGACAATTACCCCAAACACACCGCCCAGGCAACTAAGGAGTGGCTCCGTAAGAAGCATTTCAAGGTCCTGGAGAGGCCTAGCCAGTCTACAGACCTCAACCCAATAGAAAATCTGTGGAAGGAGTTGAAAATCCGTGTTGCCTGGCGACAGCCCCAAACATGGCAGATCTAGAGAAGATCTGCATGGAAGAGCGGGCCAAAATACCTGCTACAGTGTGTGCAAACCTGGTCAAGAACTACAGGAAACGTTGACCTCTGTAATTGCCAAGCAAGGTTATATTACAAATTATTGAGTTAAACTTTTTAATTGTCCATATATTTATTTTCCGCAAGAATATACAAATAAATTGTTTAAAAATCATACAATGTAATTTCCTAATTTTTTTTTTTCAGATTCTGTCTCTCACAGTTGAAGTGTACCTATGATGGAAATTACAGACCTCTCTCATCTTTTTAAGTGGGTCAACTTGCACAATCGGTGGCTATCCAAATACTTTTTTGTCCCACTGTACCTATCACCTTTGACACTTTTAACAAATAGGACCGGACATGCGACAATTCAGTTTGAAACACAAGTAGGAGCTGGAACAGGTAAAAAAGAACAGTCCAGTCTGCTAGCTGTCCTGATTCTGGTGAATTAGTCCTGATGTTGAGTGACCGCTACGCTCAGTCACTGTGGGACAGTCAAAAGGTATGTACTGTACAACTTCAGACTGCTCTGCTTGTGACGGGATAATGTACAAGTACCTAGCTGTAGTACAAGCAGCATTGCCTGGCTACATTTGGTGCTGGAAGGGATTGGAGAGTGGCATAGCGATGGCTAAAATTATAGCCATGCTCCTTACATGCTGATTATGCGTGTGTTGCCCATGACTGCACATTTAAAGTGACATAATAATCCTATCTTTTACTATACTATTAATCTGCACCTTCATAAAGCAGTACAACGACTCTGTAAAGTACAGTGCACTTACACGAAGAAATGCAAGAGTGTAGTGTAGATTGTAGCATTTATTTTCCAGTAGATGCAATCTGATCTATACATAATGATTGATGTAACTATATATATATATATATATATATATATATATGTATGTATGTATGTATATACACATATATGCACACATATAGATAGATAGATAGATAGATAGATAGATAGATAGATAGATAGATAGATAGATAGATAGATAGATAGATAGATAGATAGACGGGGCCCCAGTAAAGCTGGGTGTGTGGCCTAATCATGGTTTGGCCACGCTCCCTTTAAAATAAAATAAAAAACATGAAAAACCTACTGTTAATATGTCAGTCTGCACAGGGGGGCACAATGTGATAGGCTGGGGAGAGGCTGCAGCTGGCTGACAGGTATGAAGGGGGGTAGTGAGGCCCCATTCCTCCAGTCGGGCTCCTTCATTCTGAGATGATACAGAAACAAAAGCAAGTAACTTTGCAACTAAAACAAACTTTATGTGTGCAGACATGGGTGGTCATTCCGAGTTGTTCGCTCGTTGCCGATTTTCGCTATATTGCGATTAGTCGCTTACTGCGCATGCGCAAGGTTCGCAGAGCGCATGCAGTTAGTTATTTTTACACAAAAGTTTGGTATTTTACTCACGGCATAACGAGGATTTTTCATCGTTCTGGTGATCGTAGTGTGATTGACAGGAAGTGGGTGTTTCTGGGCGGAAACTGGCCGTTTTATGGGCGTGTGCGAAAAAACGCTGGCGTTTCTGGGAAAAACGCGGGAGTGTCTGAAGAAACGGGGGAGTGTCTGGGCGAACGCTGGGCGTGTTTGTGACGTCAAACCAGGAACGAAACTGACTGAACTGATCGCAGTGTAGGAGTAAGTCTCGAGCTACTCAGAAGCTGCTAAGAAATTTCTATTCGCAATTCTGCTAATCTTTCGTTCGCAATTCTGCTAAGCTAAGATACACACCCAGAGGGCGGCGGCCTAGCGTGTGCAATGCTGCTAAAAGCAGCTAGCGAGCAAACAACTCGGAATGAGGGCCATGGTAAATACTGGCTGCTTTTGCATGTATCCCACAAACATACCTCCCGACCTATTCCGGAAGGGACAAAAAGCTCTGTTTTTGGACTTTCCCCCCAATCAATAATTGCCGTCACCTGTGCTGAAACACTTTTCTTATCAAATAACTAGTTCGATACAGGTGACGTAAATCACAAATTAAGAGGGAAGTCAAGGAAAAGAGCACTCTATCCCCCCTGGAATGGGTCATGTTGGGAGGTATGCACAAATGCTGGAAACCTTTATTCTTATACTGCAGCTTAGATTGAGGCATGTTACATCTGCCCCAACTGCAGTGAGTGCAAGAGTGTTGTCCAGGTGCAGAGTTACTGACTTTCATCTTTGCTTTGCTCCCAACTCAGAATCAGCGCCAGTGTGTGTGACAGAGAGAGAGAGATAGTATAACGATGTTGCTGGGCCCTGAACACTGGCAAGTATTTGTATGGCATAGCTTCCAATGTTGTCCAATCATTTTCAGGGACACTGTGCTGATGGGTAAGACCTTAGTGTCCATCTGGACCTTTGCTCACTACGATCCCTGTGGTACCATGTACTAATATTAGTTATAATGCTTTTTTTCTTTTTCATTTTCAGTGCACCTCTTCAATGAATTTTGAATTCTAAAGTCCACATAATAAGAATAGATTGTAGTTAATTTACCAAATACAATTATTTGTACTGTGCAGTTGATCAATATTACTAATAGGGACATTTGCAGGGACAAAATAGTCCATGGACAAAGCTTTAACCCCTGGGGCTGCCCTGGAAATGAGCTTGTAACTACTGTATGCTATGGCTGGAGTTCCATCAATGAATTTTGTAAGGTTAAGTACTAATTCAGTTCCATTAGCTGTAAATCCAGAAAATGTACGAGGTTTCCTGTCCAGCAATTGTTCTTAAAGCCCTTTGCCTGGCAACATATACTATTATCTTGCAACTCCTTTCCAGCCTCTCGCGTAATAGCCTGCTGGCAGGAAAATGAATCATGTCTATTTTAAAAGTCGTATCAGTTAACAAAGCTCCGGTTCTTTACTATGGTTATTGATCTGCTCAAATAATCTACACACTCATCTGACTAAATTATGTTAAAACCTGTTGTTGCATCCAAATAAGTGAAGCAACACTGCTCAGTCAGTGCTGTGCTCCGGTGCGCTGCAATTACAGATACATGTTTTTGTTATTCAAATCTTTCGGGAAACATTGAGTTGAAGTAGACATCCGTTGTCAGGGCTATAATGAGGGGTCACCACACAGGTCAGGGCATGGTTGAATCCCCAATGGCACTCTAGAGAGGAACCTTAAAATGTGCCTGGCCCCCATCCTGCTCACTGTGCTCCTCTGGCGATTGTGTGATGTCATGACGTCGCGTGCATTGGTGGCAGGGGATGCCATACGCAGTTCTGCCTTACTATGACGCTGCCAGTTCTAGTCCTTTATTTTATTTTTAATTTCCACATCTAATAAAAACTCATCAAGTATCTAATATGAGCTAAAAAGAATAGTTTGTTGTGGGTGTATAGTGCTGCAGCAGCCAAACGATTTAATCAAATTTTTTTGTAAGGTGTATTATATTACTATCTATTATTTCATAATACGTGATGATTAGTGGTGTTTATTCAGTTTACGTTTAGGTATTATAGAGAATGAAAGGCTTCTCTGAGGTAAGTAGTCACCTAAGAACTGCCACCTACAGTACAATCCAATTCATCCATGACACAATGATACGCTCCACTCTTCTCACTTACCATTACCATGTCAGTAGGTTAGGCTGCATTCAGTTATTGACATCATAAGGGTTAATGCTTTACATCAGTAATTAAGTTCACTTATAATGTTTTTACTAAAAAATAAGAATTTACTCACCGGTAATTCTATTTCTCGTAGTCCGTAGTGGATGCTGGGGACTCCGTAAGGACCATGGGGAATAGCGGGCTCCTCAGGAGACTGGGCACTCTAAAGAAAGATTCAGTACTATCTGGTGTGCACTGGCTCCTCCCTCTATGCCCCTCCTCCAGACCTCAGTTAAGGAAACTGTGCCCGGAAGAGCTGACATTACAAGGAAAGGATTTTGGAATCCAGGGTAAGACTCATACCAGCCACACCAATCACACCGTATAACTTGTGATAAACTTACCCAGTTAACAGTATGAACAAACAACAGAGCATCAACCAATGGATGCCAACATAACATAACCCTTTATCAAGCAATAACTATATACACGTATTGCAGAAAGTCCGCACTAGGGACGGGCGCCCAGCATCCACTACGGACTACGAGAAATAGAATTACCGGTGAGTAAATTCTTATTTTCTCTAACGTCCTAGTGGATGCTGGGGACTCCGTAAGGACCATGGGGATTATACCAAAGCTCCCAAACGGGCGGGAGAGTACGGATGACTCTGCAGCACCGAATGGGCAAACACCAGGTCCTCCTCAGCCAGGGTATCAAACTTGTAGAACTTTGCAAATGTGTTTGAACCCGACCAAGTAGCAGCTCGGCAAAGATGTAATGCCGAGACCCCTCGGGCAGCCGCCCAAGAAGAGCCCACCTTCCTTGTGGAATGGGCTTTCACTGATTTTGGATGCGGCAATCCAGCCGCAGAATGAGCCTGCTGAATCGTGTTACAGATCCAGCGAGCAATGGTTTGCTTTGAAGCAGGAGCACCCAGCTTGTTGGATGCATACAGAATAAACAGCGAGTCAGTTTTCCTGACTCCAGCTGTCCTGGCAACATAGATCTTCAAAGCCCTGACTACATCAAGCAACTTGGAATCCTCCAAGTCACAAGTAGCCGCAGGCACCACAATAGGTTGGTTCAGATGAAAAGCTGACACCACCTTTGGCAGAAACTGCGGACGAGTTCGCAATTCTGCTCTGTCCATATGGAAAACCAGATAGGGGCTTTTACATGACAAAGCCGCTAATTCTGACACACGCCTAGCCGAGGCTAGGGCCAACAGCATGACCACTTTCCACGTGAGATACTTTAGTTCCACCGTCTTAAGTGTCTCAAACCAGTGGGATTTCAGGAAACTCAACACCACGTTAAGATCCCAAGGTGCCACTGGTGGCACAAAAGGAGGCTGAATATGCAGCACTCCCTTAACAAACGTCTGAACCTCAGGCAGTGAAGCCAGTTCTTTTTGAAAGAAAATGGATAGGGCCAAAATCTGGACCTTTATGGACCCTAATTTCAGGCCCAAAGTCACACCCGATTGTAGGAAGTGCAGGAATCGACCCAGTTGGAATTCCTCTGTAGGGGCCTTCCAGGCCTCACACCAAGCAACATATTTTCGCCATATACGGTGATAATGTTTTGCTGTCACGTCCTTCCTAGCCTTTATCAGCGTAGGAATGACTGCTTCCGGAATGCCCTTTTCTGCTAGGATCCGGTGTTCAACCGCCATGCCGTCAAACGCAGCCGCGGTAAGTCTTGAAACAGACAGGGCCCTTGTTGTAACAGGTCCTGTCTGAGAGGCAGAGTCCACGGGTCCTCTGTGAGCATTTCTTGCAATTCCGGGTACCAAGTCCTTCTTGGCCAATCCGGAACAATGAGTATTGTTCTCACTCCTCTTTTTCTTACAATTCTCAGCACCTTTGGTATGAGAGGAAGAGGAGGAAACACATATACCGACTGGAACACCCACGGTGTTACTAGTGCGTCCACAGCTATCGCCTGAGGGTCCCTTGACCTAGCGCAATATCTTTTTAGCTTTTTGTTGAGACGGGACGCCATCATGTCTACCTGTAGCAGTTCCCATCGATTTGCAATCTGCGTGAAGACTTCCTGATGAAGTCCCCACTCTCCTGGGTGGAGGTCGTGTCTGCTGAGGAAGTCTGCTTCCCAGTTGTCCACTCCCGGAATGAACACTGCTGACAGTGCCAGCACGTGATTCTCTGCCCACCGAAGAATCCTGGTGGCTTCTGCCATTGCCACCCTGCTTCTTGTGCCGCCCTGGCGGATCACATGGGCCACTGCCGTGATGTTGTCTGACTGAATCAGCACTGGTTGGTTTCGAAGCAGAGGCTCCGCTTGACTCAGGGCGTTGTATATGGCCCTTAGATCCAGGATATTATGTGCAGACAAGTCTCCTGACTTGACCACAACTCTTGGAAGTTTCTTCCTTGAGTGACTGCCACCCACCCTCGGAGGCTTGCATCCGTGGTCACCAGGACCCAGTCCTGTATGCCGAATCTGCGGCCCTCGAGGAGGTGAGCACCTTGTAGCCACCACAGAAGAGACACCCTGGCCCTGGGGGACAGGGTGATCATCCGATGCATCTGAAGATGCGATCCGGACCACTTGTCCAGCAGATCCCACTGAAAGATCCTCGCATGGAACCTGCCGAAGGGAATGGCTTCGTAAGATGCCACCATCTTTCCCAGGACTCGTGTGCAGTGATTCACCGACACCTGTTTTGGCTTCAGGAGGTCCCTGACCAGAGTCACAAGCTCCTGAGCTTTCTCCTCCGGGAGAAACACCTTCTTCTGGTCTGTGTCCAGAATCATGCCCAGGAAGGGCAGACGCGTCGCAGGAATCAGCTGCGACTTTGGAATGTTCAGAATCCAGCCGTGCTGACGCAACACTTCCTGAGAGTGTGTTACACTGATCAGCAACTGCTCCCTGGACCTCGCCTTTATGAGGAGACCGTCCAAGTATGGGATAATTGTAACCCCTTGCTTCCGAAGGAGCACCATCATCTCCGCCATCACTTTGGTAAAAACTCTCGGTGCCGTGGACAGGCCGAACGGCAACGTCTGGAATTAGTAATGACAGTCCCGTACCACAAACCTGAGGTACTCCTGATGAGGCGGATAAATGGGGACATGCAAGTAAGCATCCTTGATGTCCAGCGACACCATAAAATCCCCTTCCTCCAGGCTTGCAATGACCGCTCTGAGCGATTCCATTTTGAACTTGAATTTCTTCAGATAAAAGTTCAGGGATTTTAAATTTAAAATGGGTCTGACCGAACCGTCCGGTTTCGGTACCACAAACATAGTGGAATAGTAGCCCCTTCCCCGTTGAAGGGAGGGGACCTCTACCACCACTTTCTGGAGAAAAAGTTTGTGAATTGCCTCCACCACTATCTCCCTTTCCATGGGGGAAGCCGGTAAGGCCGATTTTAGGTAACGGTGAGGGGGCATCACCTCGAATTCCAGTTTGTATCCCTGAGACACAATTTGTATAGCCCAAGGATCCACCTGTGAGCGAACCCACTGGTGGCTGAAATGTCAGAGACGCGCCCCCACTGCTCCTGGATCCGCCTGTGGAGCCCCAGCGTCATGCGGTGGACTAAGTGGAAGCGGGGGAAGACTTTTGTTCCTGGGAACTAGCTGCGTGGTGCAGCTTTTTTCCTCTACCCCTGCCTCTGGCGAGAAAGGACGCACCTCTGACCTTCTTGCTCCTCTGAGAACGAAAGGACTGCATTTGGTAATACGGTGCTTTCTTAGGTTGTGGAGGGACATAAGGCAAGAAATTTGACTTCCCAGCCGTAGCTGTGGAAACTAGGTCCGAGAGACCGTCCCCAAACAATTCCTCACCCTTATAAGGTAAAACCTCCATGTGTTTTTTAGAGTCGGTATTCCCTGTCCATTGCCGAGTCCACAGGACCCTTCTGGCAGAAATGGACATAGCGTTAACTCTAGAGCCCAGCAGGCAAATGTCCCTCTGGGCATCCCGCATATATAGGACCGCGTCCTTGATATGTGCCAGGGTCAGTAGAACAGTGTCCCTGTCCAGGGTATCTAACTCCTCAGACAGAGAATCCGTCCATGCAGCTACCGCACTACACATCCAGGCCGAAGCAATTGCTGGTCTCAGCAGTGTGCCAGAATGTGTATAAACTGACTTCAGGATAGCTTCCTGCTTTCTATCTGCAGGATCCTTTAGGGCGGCCGTATCCGGAGACGGCAGGGCCAACTTCTTAGACAAGCGTGTCAACGCCTTGTCTACCCTAGGGGAGGATTCCCAGCGTAACCTGTCCGTTGGTGGGAAAGGATACGCCTTGAGTAATCCCTTGGAAACTTTCACCTTCCTGTCAGGGGAATCCCACGCTTTTTCACATCATTCATTTGATTCATGGGAAGGGGGAAAAGTCACTTCATGCTTTTTCTCCCCATACATATAAATCCTCTTGTCAGGGACAGGATTTTCCTCAGAAATGTGTAATACATCCTTCATAGCTACAATCATGTAGCGGATGGCTTTAGTCATTTTAGGCTGCAACTTTGCCTCATCGTCATCGACACTGGAGTCAGATTCCGTGTCGACATCTGTGTCAACTATATGGGATAGTGTGCGCTTTTGGGACCCTGACGGCCTCTGCGCTGCAGGAGCAGGCATGGGTTGAGACCCTGCCTGTCCCCCGGTTACAGTTTTATCCAATCTGTTATGCAAGGAGTTTACATTATCATTTAACACCTTCCACATATCCATCCAATCAGGTGTCGGCACCGTCGGCGGCGACACCACACTCAGCTGCACTTGTTCTGCCTCCACGTATCCTTCCTCATCAAACATGTCGCCACAGGCGTACCGACACACAGCACACACACAGGGAATGCTCTGACTGAGGACAGGACCCCACAAAAGGCTTTTGGGGAGACAGAGAGAGAGTATGCCAGCACACACCCCAGCGCTATATAACCCAGGGATTACACAGTACCTTAGTGTTTACCCTGTAGCTGCTGTTAATATATATATATATATATATATATATACTGCGCCTAAATTTATGTGCCACCCCTCTCTTTTTTACCCTCTAAAGCACCTGAATACTGCAGGGGAGAGCCTGGGGAGCGTCCTTCCAGCGGAGCTGTGAAGAGAAAATGGCGCTGGTGTGCTGAGGAAGAAGGCCCCGCCCCCTCAGCGGCGGGCTTCTGTCCCGCTTTAATGTATTAAAAATGGCGGGGGCTCTGGCATATATACAGTCCCAGACTGTATATATGCCTCTTTTTGCCAAAAAAGGTACTTAATTGCTGCCCAGGGCGCCCCCCCCTGCGCCCTGCACCCTACAGTGACCAGAGTGTGCGGTGTGCTGTGGGAGCAATGGCGGACAGCTGCAGTGCTGTGCGCTACCTTAAGTGAAGACAGGAGTCTTCAGCCACCGATTTCGATGTCTTCATGCTTCAGCTGCTTCTGTTCTTCTGGCTCTGCGAGGGGGACGGCGGCGCGGCTCCGGGAACGGACGATCAAGGTTAGGTACCTGTGTTCGATCCCTCTGGAGCTAATGGTGTCCAGTAGCCTAAGAAGCGCTACCTAGCTGCCGTGAGTAGGTTTGCTTCTCTCCCCTCAGTCCCTCGTAGCAGAGAGTCTGTTGCCAGCAGAAGCTCTTTGAAAACAAAAAACCTAACAAAATACTTTCTTTTCTAGCAAGCTCAGGAGAGCCCACTAGGAGCACCCAGCTCGGCCGGGCACAGATTCTAACTGAGGTCTGGAGGAGGGGCATAGAGGGAGGAGCCAGTGCACACCAGATAGTACTGAATCTTTCTTTAGAGTGCCCAGTCTCCTGCGGAGCCCGCTATTCCCCATGGTCCTTACGGAGTCCCCAGCATCCACTAGGACGTTAGAGAAAGCTAAATGAGTGGAAACTATTGTACAGACCATTGGAAAGCGAGAACTAGAATGTCTGTGCATCTTAAAGAAAATGTAGCAATGGAACAAAAGTAGTTAGCACGGCCATAGGCAATCATAAATCATACTTACCGACTTTTTGGCTGCTCTCTCCGGGAGAGAGCAGCCAGGTCGGTTCGGCAGGGGGGCAAGCTGCGATGTGAGTGAAGAGGGGGGCGGACCGGAGGCGTGGCGTAGGCGGGCCGGGGGAGTGTCGGAGGCGGCCGGGGGCGTGACTACGGGATCGTCCCGTGTAAGCCCCGCCCCCCGCTGTGTAATGCCGCTATTACTGGCATTATACAGCAGGGGGCGTGGCTATGATGACGCGATTCAACAAGAATCGCGTCATCGCCTGCCCGGACCGCCCACTTTACTCGCTAAGTGGGCGGCCGGGCAGGGGGGGACCCCTGTAATCGGGAGACTTGCCTGCTCTTCCGGGGGGCCGGGAGGGTCACCCGATTTTCTCTGACGTCCTAGTGGATGCTGGGACTCCGTCAGGACCATGGGGAATAGCGGCTCCGCAGGAGACAGGGCACAAAATTTAAAAGTTTGACCACTAGGTGGTGTGTACTGGCTCCTCCCCCTATGACCCTCCTCCAAGCCTCAGTTAGGTTTTTGTGCCCGTCCGAGCAGGGTGCAATCTAGGTGGCTCTCCTAAAGAGCTGCTTAGAAAAAGTTTGTTAGGTTTTTTATTTTCAGTGAGTCCTGCTGGCAACAGGCTCACTGCAACGAGGGACTTAGGGGAGAAGAAGTGAACTCACCTGCGTGCAGGATGGATTTGCTTCTTAGGCTACTGGACACTAGCTCCAGAGGGACGATCACAGGTACAGCCTGGATGCGTCACCGGAGCCGCGCCGCCGACCCCCTTGCAGATGCCGAATAGAGAAGAGGTCCAGAAACCGGCGGCAGAAGACGTCTCAGTCTTCATGAGGTAGCGCACAGCACTGCAGCTGTGCGCCATTGCTCTCCGCACACTTCACACCAGCGGTCACTGAGGGTGCAGGGCGCTGGGGGGGGCGCCCTGGGCAGCAATGTAATATACCTATTCTGGCTAAAATATATCACATATAGCCCCTGGGGCTATATGGATGTATTTAACCCCTGCCAGGTTCCCAAAAAACCGGGAGAAGAAGCCCGCCGAAAGGGGGCGGGGCCTATTCTCCTCAGCACACAGCGCCATTTTCCTGCCCAGCTCCGCTGCGAGGAAGGCTCCCAGGACTCTCCCCTGCACTGCACTACAGAAACAGGGTAAAAACAGAGAGGGGGGGCACTTATTGGCGATATTTATAATATTTGAGCTGCTATAAAGGGAACACACTTTTTAAGGTTGTCCCTATATATATTTATAGCGCTTGGGTGTGTGCTGGCAAACTCTCCCTCTGTCTCCCCAAAGGGCTAGTGGGGTCCTGTCTTCTATCAGAGCATTCCCTGTGTGTCTGCTGTGTGTCGGTACGTGTGTGTCGACATGTATGAGGACGATGTTGGCGTGGAGGCGGAGCAATTGCCTGTAATGGTGATGTCACCCCCTAGGGAGTCGACACCAGAATGGATGGCTTTGTTTATGGAATTACGGGATAGTGTCAGCACGCTACAAAAGTCGGTTGACGACATGAGACGGCCGGCAAACCAGTTAGTACCTGTCCAGGCGTCTCAGACACCGTCAGGGGCTGTAAAACGCCCTTTACCTCAGTCGGTCGACACAGACCCAGACACTGACACTGAATCCAGTGTCGACGGTGAAGAAACAAACGTATTTTCCAGTAGGGCCACACGTTATATGATCACGGCAATGAAGGAGGCTTTGCATATCTCTGATACTGCAAGTACCACAAAAAGGGGTATTATGTGGGGTGTGAAAAAACTACCGATAGTTTTTCCTGAATCAGAGGAACTGAATGAAGTGTGTGATGAAGCGTGGGTTACCCCAGATAGAAAACTGCTAATTTCAAAGAAGTTATTGGCATTATACCCTTTCCCGCCAGAGGTTAGGGCGCGCTGGGAAACACCTCCTAGGGTGGATAAGGCGCTCACACGCTTATCAAAGCAAGTGGCGTTACCATCTCCTGATACGGCCGCCCTCAAGGATCCAGCTGATAGGAGGCTGGAGAATACATTAAAAAGTATATACACACATACGGGTGTTATACTGAGACCAGCAATCGCCTCAGCCTGGATGTGCAGTGCTGGCGTGGCTTGGTCGGAGTCACTGTCTGAAAATATTGATACCCTGGATAGGGACAGTATTTTACTGACTATAGAGCAGTTAAAGGATGCATTTCTTTATATGCGAGATGCACAGAGAGATATTTGCACTCTGGCATCAAGAGTAAGTGCGATGTCCATATCTGCCAAAGGCGTCAGCATGACGCTGGGACCTTACAAGCAGACTCAGGGGCGGTGGGGGGTCGCCTCAAACATTTCAGCGCACAGTGGGCTCACTCGCAGGTGGACCCCTGGATCCTGCAGGTAGTATCTCAGGGTTACAGGTTGGAATTCGAGAAGTCCCCTCCTCGCCGTTTCCTAAAGTCTGCTTTGCCAACGTCTCCCTCCGACAGGGCGACGGTATTGGAGGCCATTCACAAGCTGTATTCTCAGCAGGTGATAGTCAAGGTACCCCTCCTACAACAGGGACAGGGGTATTACTCCACGCTATTTGTGGTACCGAAGCCGGACGGCTCGGTAAGACCGATTCTAAATCTAAAATCTCTGAACCTGTACATACAAAAATTCAAGTTCAAGATGGAGTCACTCAGAGCAGTGATAGCGAATCTGGAAGAAGGGGATTTTATGGTGTCCTTGGACATCAAGGATGCTTACCTTCATGTTCCAATTTGTCCTTCACACCAAGGGTACCTCAGGTTCGTGGTCCAAAACTGTCATTATCAGTTTCAGACGCTGCCGTTTGGATTGTCCACGGCACCCCGGGTCTTTACCAAGGTAATGGCCGAAATGATGATCCTTCTTCGAAGAGAAGGCGTCTTAATTATCCCTTACTTGGACGATCTCCTGATAAGGGCAAGATCCAGAGAACAGCTGGAGGTCGGAGTAGCACTAACCCAAGTAGTGCTCCAACAACACGGGTGGATTCTGAATTTTCCAAAATCCCAACTGATCCCGACGACACGTCTGTTGTTCCTAGGGATGATTCTGGACACTGTTCAGAAAAAGGTATTTCTTCCGGAGGAGAAAGCCAGGGAGTTATCCGATCTAGTCAGGAACCTCCTAAAACCAGGAAAAGTATCTGTACATCAATGCACAAGAGTCCTGGGAAAAATGGTAGCTTCTTACGAAGCGATTCCATTCGGCAGATTCCATGCACGAACTTTTCAGTGGGATCTGCTGGACAAATGGTCCGGATCGCATCTGCAGATGCATCAGCGGATAAAATTGTCCACAAGGACAAGAGTGTCTCTGCTATGGTGGTTGCAGAGTGCTCATCTGTTAGAGGGCCGCAGATTCGGCATACAGAACTGGGTCCTAGTGACCACGGATGCCAGCCTGAGAGGCTGGGGAGCGGTCACACAGGGAAGAAACTTCCAGGGCGTGTGGTCAAGCCTGGAGACGTCTCTTCACATAAATATACTGGAGCTAAGAGCAATCTACAATGCTCTAAGCCTGGCAAAACCTCTGCTTCAGGGTCAGCCGGTGTTGATTCAGTCGGACAACATCACGGCAGTCGCCCACGTAAACAGACAGGGCGGCACAAGAAGCAGGAGGGCAATGGCAGAAGCTGCAAGGATTCTCCGCTGGGCAGAAAATCATGTGTTAGCACTGTCAGCTGTGTTCATCCCGGGAGTGGACAACTGGGAAGCAGACTTCCTCAGCAGACACGATCTGCACCCGGGAGAGTGGGGACTTCATCCAGAAGTCTTACACATGATTGTGGTCCATTGGGAAAGACCAATGGTGGACATGATGGCGTCCCGCCTCAACAAAAAACTGGACAGGTATTGCGCCAGGTCAAGAGACCCTCAGGCAATAGCTGTAGACGCTCTGGTAACACCATGGGTGTACCAGTCAGTGTATGTGTTTCCTCCTCTGCCTCTCATACCAAAAGTACTGAGAATTATACGGCAAAGGGGCGTAAGAACGATACTCGTGGCTCCGGATTGGCCAAGAAGAACTTGGTACCCGGAACTTCAGGAGATGCTCACGGAAGATCCGTGGCCTCTACCTCTAAGACGGGACCTGCTTCAGCAGGGCCCGTGTCTATTCCAAGACTTACCGCGGCTGCGTTTGACGGCATGGCGGTTGAACGCCGAATCCTAAGGGAAAAAGGCATTCCGGAAGAGGTCATCCCTACCCTGGTAAAAGCCAGGAAGGAGGTGACTGCACAACATTATCACCGCATTTGGAGAAAATATGTTGCGTGGTGTGAGGCCAGGAAGGCCCCGACGGAGGAATTTCAACTGGGTCGATTCCTACATTTCCTGCAAACAGGATTGTCTATGGGCCTCAAATTAGGGTCCATTAAGGTTCAAATTTCGGCCCTGTCGATTTTCTTCCAGAAAGAATTGGCTTCAGTTCCTGAAGTCCAGACTTTTGTAAAAGGAGTACTACATATACAGCCCCCGGTTGTGCCCCCAGTGGCACCGTGGGATCTTAATGTAGTTTTGGATTTTCTCAAATCCCATTGGTTTGAGCCACTCAAATCGGTGGATTTGAAATATCTTACATGGAAAGTAACCATGCTACTGGCCCTGGCTTCAGCCAGGAGTGTCAGAATTGGCGGCTTTATCGTATAAAAGCCCATATCTGATTTTCCATTCGGACAGGGCAGAACTGCGGACGCGTCCTCACTTTCTGCCTAAGGTGGTTTCAGCGTTTCACCTGAACCAGCCTATTGTGGTGCCTGCGGCTACTAGCGATTTGGAGGATTCCAAGTTGCTGGACGTTGTCAGAGCATTGAAAATATATATTTCAAGGACGGCTGGAGTCAGAAAATCTGACTCGCTGTTTATACTGTATGCACCCAACAAGCTGGGTGCTCCTGCTTCTAAGCAGACGATTGCTCGTTGGATTTGTAGCACAATTCAACTTGCACATTCTGTGGCAGGCCTGCCACAGCCTAAATCTGTCAAGGCCCATTCCACAAGGAAGGTGGGGTCATCTTGGGCGGCTGCCCGAGGGGTCTCGGCATTACAACTCTGCCGAGCAGCTACGTGGTCAGGGGAGAACACGTTTGTAAAATTCTACAAATGTGATACCCTGGCTAAGGAGGACCTGGAGTTCTCTCATTCGGTGCTGCAGAGTCATCCGCACTCTCCCGCCCGTTTGGGAGCTTTGGTATAATCCCCATGGTCCTGACGGAGTCCCAGCATCCACTAGGACGTCAGAGAAAATAAGATTTTACTTACCGATAAATCTATTTCTCGTAGTCCGTAGTGGATGCTGGGCGCCCATCCCAAGTGCGGATTGTCTGCAATACTTGTACATAGTTATTGTTACAAAAAAATCGGGTTGTTATCGTTGTGAGCCGTCTGTTCAGAGGCTCCTACGTTTGTCATACTGTTAACTGGGTTCAGATCACAAGTTGTACGGTGTGATTGGTGTGGCTGGTATGAGTCTTACCCGGGATTCAAAATCCTTCCTTATTGTGTACGCTCGTCCGGGCACAGTATCCTAACTGAGGCTTGGAGGAGGGTCATAGGGGGAGGAGCCAGTACACACCACCTAGTGGTCAAACTTTTAAATTTTGTGCCCTGTCTCCTGCGGAGCCGCTATTCCCCATGGTCCTGACGGAGTCCCAGCATCCACTACGGACTACGAGAAATAGATTTATCGGTAAGTAAAATCTTATTTTCGGGAGCCTCCCGGCCATTCCGGGAGAGTAGGCAAGTCTGTCATAAATACTCATGTGTGCCGCAATCCTCTACAGATGGGAAGTCTCTAACGGGCTTTGCTCTGTGGTCCTGAAGTTATTCATACATGGGCCCAGATTTATCAAGCCTTGGAGATTGATAAATTGCACGGTGATGAAGTACCAACCAATCAGCTCCTGTCATTTTTCGAACACAGCCTGTAACATAGCATTTAGGAGCTGATTGTTTGGTACTTAATCACCGTGCAATTAATCACTCCAAGGCTTGATAAATTTGGGGCATGATCTTTTATGAGCGCCAAGGCTAGATGAACAGAAGCCACAAACATGGTAAATAAAGTGAATAGCACGGATGGACAATTGTAGGTCCCGAATAAATAATCTGAATTGATACCGGATTGGCACATACAAATCGGGTAAGGGCAACAATCATGGAAATAGGGGCCGTTTCAATTGTTTTGTGGACGCCCAAACGTATTGGGCACCCACCGGAGCTGTTCAGTTGTTGTGCCCATTGGGCATGCATGCCCCGTATGCGCGCCCATTAGTACTGGGTTTAGCCGCCAAAGCTTAACTTCAGGTTTGGCGAGTGCCCAAATCACGGTGTCTATGCAAATCTCAGGAGGCTGCGAACTGAAATGTGTCTCCCCGGCTGTATGTGCACCCGAATGGAGCAATAATTGTATCGCTCCATTGGACGCCATGTAGTGGTGGCTGGGGAGACAAACAATAGAACCGGGCCCATAATGTCTATATTTTCCGTGTACAGTTGCAGACTGTCCCACAGACGATATTTGATCAGACGATCTAAATCTTTGGTGAATTGATGTTCTGTGACCTTCCCTACTGACCAGGCAGGTTCTGAGCATGGGTGCAGAAAGTGGGGGGGAGCAGATACTAATTTCTGCTGCGGGGTACACTGGGCTCCACAAGTCTGGACAATGGGGTATAGAGTAGGATCTTGATCTGAGGCACCAACAGACTCAAAGCTTTGGCTGTTCCCAGAATGCACAGCGCTGCCTCCTATATCACCCCGCCTCCCAGCACAGGAGCTCAGATTTGTAAGTTGGTGCTGCAGTAAGCAGGCACTTAACAGAGGGGCTGCTCCAAGCAGCCCTGAGAAAATCTTTTTATGAAGTAAAGTTCACATGTGGATGTTCCTGACCTTTTGGAGGCTATTAAATTAATTCTGCAGATTACGGATGATCCCGAGCCATCCGTCCCTCCTAAGAAGCCAGATAGGTTCAAGCGTCAGAAGGTGGTTAAACAAGTTTTACCTCACTCTGATCACCTAGTGGATATACGTCAGGAACCCTGGGAAAACCCGGGTACGAAGTTTTTGCCTCAAAAGAAGATGCTGGCTCGCTATCCCCTCGCGCCAGAGCTGTCTAAGAATTGGGAAGCACCTCCTCCAGTGGACTCACATGTGGCTAGGATGGTGGTTTCCTCAGCTCTACCTGTCACTACTGTCACGTCTCTGAAAGAGCCTACGGATAAACGTGTGGAGGGTTGTCTAAAAGCGATTTACACCCTCACGGGTGCTGCACAAAGGCCCACTATTGCAGCTACATGGGCTGCTGAGGCTATTGAAGCATGGGCCTTGGAGTTAGATGCTGAAATCTCCTCTGACCATGCTAGACAATGTTTGTCATATATTGTCACAGCTTCTCGATATATTAAAGAGGCAGCTTCTGATGCCGGTATCCTAGCAGCCAAGGCCTCTATTACGTCAGTCCTGGCTCGCCGGATATTGTGGCTGAGATCCTGGTCTGTGGATCTGGACTCTAGAAAAACCTTGGAGGTACTCCCTTTCAAGGGAGATACTCTGTTTGGGGAGGACCTAAATAAGATAGTGGCTGACTTGCCTACTGCCAAAACTGCCTGTCTACCTAATACCGCTCCTTCTGTGTCGAAGGCTAAAGGTACGTCCTTTCGCCCCTTTCGTCCTTCAGGTAAAGCAAAAGGTCAGGCGTACCATAAGCAGGCCCGCACTTCTAAATCTGGTAAGCCGAAGCCCAAAAGAGCCTGGGCTGCCCGTCAGCCAGCTGCCAAGACCGACAAGCCTGCCGCATGACGGGGCGGGCCTCCCCCTGGGGGATCCCAGGGTGGGCGGCCGGCTTCTAGGGTATACCCAGGAATGGTTGAAGACCACTTCAGATGCCTGGGTACGGGAAGTCGTCACTCGAGGTTACGCCATAGCCTTCAAAAACCGACCCCCTCATAGATTTTGCCAGACAGACGTCCCGTCGGACCAGACAACGGCAAACACTCTACATTCGGTGGTACAGACCCTCCTGGATACAGGAGTCGTAGTACAGGTGCCTCTTGCTCAGAGGGGCCGGGGGTACTATTCTCTGCTGTTTCTAGTCCCGAAACCAAATGGGTCCTCCCGGCCCATTCTCAACCTCAAGGCACTGAACAGGTTTGTGAAGGTTTCCAAGTTCCGAATGGAAACCCTTCGCTCTATAGTTCTGGCCTTGGAACCTGGGGACTACATGGTCTCCCTGGACATACAGGATGCTTACCTGCATATTCCTATAGCAGTGTCACATCAACAATACCTGAGGTTTGCTATTGGCAACCTACATTACCAGTTTCGGGCGTTACCTTTTGGTTTAACAATGGCTCCGCGAGTCTTCACCAAAGTTATGGCGGTGATGACGGTGGTACTCCGCCGTCAAGGGGTCAGGATACTGCTGTTTCTGGACGACTTGTTAATCCTGGCAAATTCCCCAGATCTTCTCCTGCGTCATCTGGATATGACGGTCCGGTTTCTACAAGCCCACGAGTGGCTCATCAACTGGAAGAAATCCTCCCTGGTCCCTGCTCAGAGCATGGTGCACCTGGGAGCGCTGTTGGACACTCACAACCAGAGGTTGCTCTTGTCTCAGGAGAGAGTCCTGAAGCTTCAGGACAGGATTCGTTGCTTCCTTTCTTGTCCGCAAGTGTCGATACATTCGGCAATGCAGGTGCTGGGCCTCATGGTGTCAGCATTCGACATGGTGGAGTATGCTCAATTCCATTCTCGCCCCCTCCAGAGGCTGATTTAAGCCAAGTGGGACGGCCTGCCTCACCAGATCAGGTCTCAAATGATCTCTTTGATTCCGGAGGTCCGTCTGTCGCTGCTCTGGTGGCTCCAGGACCAACAATTGTGCAGCGGCCGTCCCTTCTGGATATCCAACTGGGTCCTGTTGACGACAGATGCCAGTCTAAGAGGTTGGGGCGCGGTGCTGGAGCAACACTCCTTGCAGGGTCGGTGGACCAAGGAGGAATCTCTCCTCTCGATCAACATTCTGGAATTGCGGGCGGTCTTCAATGCGTGGAACCTAGCCCAGCATTTGATTCAGAACCGTCCTGTTCAAGTACAGCCGGACAACGCCACCACAGTGGCTTACATAAATCATCAAGGCGGCACTCGAAGTCGTTTGGCAATGAAGGAAGCCTAACGGATTCTACGTTGGGCAGAACGCCATCTACCGGCAATATCGGCAATGTTCATTCCGGGAGTCCTGAATTGGGAAGCGGACTTTCTCAGTCATCAGGACGTGCATGCCGGCGAGTGGGGCCTCCATTCAGAAGTGTTTCAACTCCTCGTGGAAAGGTGGGGTCTTCCAGATGTGGATCTGATGGCGTCTCGACACAATCACAAGGTTCCGGTCTTCGGAGCAAGGACAAGGGATCCTCAAGCAGCATTCGTGGATGCGCTGGCGGTGCCGTGGAGGTTTCGGCTGCCGTACGTGTTCCCTCTGGTGTCACTCCTGCCCAGGGTAATTCGGAAGTTCAAGCAAGAAAAAGGAAATCTGCTTCTCATAGCTCCGGCGTGGCCCAGACGGCACTGGTTCTTAGACCTGCAGGGCCTGTCGTCAGAGCGTCCAATTCTACTTCCACAACGCCCAGACCTCCTCGTTCAGGGCCCCTGTGTCTACCAGGACCTAGCCCGGCTGTCTTTGACGGCGTAGCTCTTGAAGCTTCCGTCTTGAGGGCTAAGGGTTTTTCTGAAGAGGTCATTAAAACTATGTTGCGGGCCCGGAAACCGGCCTCTGCTCGGATTTACCATACGGTCTGGCATTCCTACTTTGTTTGGTGCGCATCTAACAATTATGACGCTTCCAAGTTTAGTACAGCCAAGCTTTTGGCTTTTCTTCAGCAGGGCCTGGACTTAGGCCTGCGTCTGGCCTCCCTCAAGGTTCATATTTCTGCCTTGTCTGTGTGGTTTCAGAGAAAAATTGCGACTTTGCCTGATGATCATACTTTCACGCAGGGTGTGTTGCGTATCCAACCTCCCTATGTCCCGCCTGTGGCTCCTTGGGACTTGTCGGTGGTTTTGGAGGCGTTGCAGGAACCTCCATTTGAACCCCTGGGTTCAGCTGACCTTAAGTGGCTTTCCTTTAAGGTGGTGTTCTTGCTGGCTATTGCCTCTGCTAGAAGAGTGTCGGATCTGGGTGCCTTGTCTTGTAGTTCCCCATATCTGATTTTTCACCATGACCGGGCGGTTCTTAGGACTCGTCCCGGATATTTGCCTAAGGTGGTTTCTTCGTTCCACCTTAATCAGGAGATTGTGGTTCCGGCCCTTGTCTCTCCTGGTTTGTCTCCCAAAGAGCGGTCTTTGGATGTGGTACGGGCTCTGCGTATCTATGTGAAGAGAACTGCTTCTATTCGAAAATCTGATTCTCTGTTTGTTTTGTTTGGATTTCACAAACGTGGCTAGCCTGCTCGCAAGCAGACCCTGGCCAGATGGATTAGAATGGTGATTGCACATGCTTATGTGAAGGCTGGTCTCTCTGCTCCTGATCACATTAAGGCCCATTCTACTCGGTCTGTTGGACCTTCTTGGGCGGCCCAACGTGGTACGACCCTTCAACAATTGTGCAAGGCGGCTACGTGGTCCTCTGTGAACACGTTCATAAGGTTCTATGCCTTCGATACTGCTGCTTCCCAGGATGCTTCCTTTGGACGCCGGGTTCTTGTGCCCGCTACAGTGCGTCCCCTCCCATAAGGAACTGCTTTTGGACATCCCCATTGTCCAGACTTGTGGAGCCCAGTGTATCCTGCAGCAGAAAATGAGTTTTATGGTAAGAACTTACCTTTGTTAAAACTCTTTCTGCGAAGTACACTGGACTCCACAGGGCGCCCACCCTGACGCACTTAGCTTCTTTGGGTTGGTATGGCATTAGCAGCTGACACTTCTCTTGTCGTGAGAGTGTGGTGTATGTGGCTACTAACCGTTGTCGTCTCTTTTCCTGCTACTGCATTGGGCTGGTTAACTAAAACTTAGCTCCTGTGCTGGGAGGCAGGGTGATATAGGAGGCGGCGCTGTGCATTCTGGAACAGCCAAAGCTTTGAGTCTGTTGGTGCCTCGGATCAAGATCCTACTCTACACCCCACTGTCCAGACTTGTGGAGCCCAGTGTACCTCGCAGAAAGAGTTTTAACAAAGGTAAGTTCTTACCATAAAACTCGTTTTCCTAGGCCAGGGCCTGTATGATGGGCTCACAGGGGCCCCGTTCAAGCTGTGGAGGAAGAGAAATGTCACACTCCACAGAGTGCATTGTACTTTGCGTTTATTTATTTCACAGCAGGCGTGGCCATGCCTCACAGATTTGGCAACGTCCCTATATTACCCAGGCCTCCTGTTTGCCTGGACCGGTGGCCCTGGTTCGGGGAGAAGAGACAATCATAGCAGAATAGTTTTACTAACTGATGATGGTAATCCTTACTTCGCAGTCATCTTTCTGTGTGAATCGTACAAGCGTGCTACTCATACTTCCCTTTTTTTATCTTTTACTCATCTCCAAGAAAAGCCACTGTGGGGCCAGGATGCTTTGTGTCTTTAAGCCCCGCCCATTGAGCCATGCTCCCAGGAATTGTGGAACCAAGGAGAGGAGGCAGGCCCAGAAAGAATCAATTTTCATTATATTGGGCCCTTCCCCTCCCTGCGATTACTGGTATTACTTAGCCCATTCTGCCCACCTCACTAGGAAGTGGGTAAGATATAGGAGATTCATCCACTCTTCCAGGGCACTACCTGAAAAATAGGGAGTCTCCCAGATATTTCAGGAGAGTAAATAGTATGCCGCTGCTAACAGAAATCTTTTGCTTTCAATAAAAGTATCAGCTTGCTTTTATTTAGGTGGAACAAAGTAAACCTGTATTTTGGGACATACACTCCTCCCTGGGATGCCCCTGTAATTTCCTGTCTGTGAGTAATTATTTGTCCTGGTTGCAAAACATTCACAGGAACCAGCCGCTCCATCCAGGCATAGCAGGTAGTTTAAATAGCATTTATTACCACTCTGAGAATAAACCTGCAATGAGTGTCCTGGGAGGATGATTACATTACTTTGTTAACAAACTAATAGGGAAGAACAATAGATCAAATAATTATCGACAGTGCCTTGCTGAGGGAAGATAAAGAGTCAATTTAATATATTTGCACTGTAAATTGCTGATAACACAGTGTGATATGTGAATAGTACCATTTTGTTTATTGTACTGGTTTCATTTAATTTAGTCATAGCAGCTGCTCAGCTAATTGCCCATCAATTAGCCGCTGTGATGTGATAGAGCTCAATCTCTCTCCCTACGCAGGCATCATTACAGTGCATCACAACATGCACGTCACACGGGACACGCTCTGTGCATGCACTTCCTCTAATACAGGTAGTGTAAAGCCAATGGTGCGCACCAAGTGTCCCTTAGAATTGGATGTTGGTGCCAGTCTGGATGGAAGGACAATGTATGTCACATAAACCACAAGGAATAATAGCTGCCGTGATAAACATATGTAAGCTATAGACATAACGTCATCTTGAAAGGAAAATGTCACCAATTAGTAAGTGGTTTATTTTAGCTTTAATGTATTTTATCTGCAATTTAACAAATGCTTGATTAGTATTGCCCTGATAAGACTTACTTAATTTAGACACTACAGAGCTATTGTTTTACTCATACAGACAAAAGGACCAACCTGTTACAAATACTTAAAGGGGTCGCAATTATTATTTTCTGTTGTTTGTAATGCGCCACAGAGAATATATAAAAACAAAGGAACTGACATAGCATTGGTATACTGACTGGTAGTACATGTAACTGGTACAGCACAGTGTAAAAAATTTTAAGCTGGGGAGGACGCAAACAAACGTAAATGTAGGAGGAGTCCCTGTGTCCTGGTGGCAAGTGTAGCAGATTTAGGGGAGGGGTGGCAGTTCAGCATGTAGTGATACAACTCTGTGGAGGGTGAGCACAGAGAGTCAGAATTACTGAAAGGGAACAGGACTCAAGAGAAAGAGAACACTGGAAGCAAGGATAGAACAAGGGCTGAAACACGAGGGAGGAGGGCCCTGCCTGTGAGAGCTGACATGCTAAGAGGAGGGCTGACCTATTGGAGGGCGTACGCTAGGCAGTGGAGCATCTGTAAGTGGTCACACACCTCTTCCCTAACGCTACAGGCAGCACATGACCCAGACTACAAAGAAATGAAAGAAGGAAATTTAGCGAAGATAAATCAGAAACTAAATGTAGCTGTGTTTGGGCTTGTAGAAAGAGTTACGTGTTTTGTTACCAATATGTGGCATCAAGAATAGTGGCGCAAGAAATACATTTCGATATTTACAAAATTCAGATTTTTTGGCACCAAAATGCTGTATTGTCATTGATAATAGGTGCTGACATTAATGGTGTAGTGTCATTTAATAGGGGATGTGTGTTCACTGCTTATGACAGTCTGTGAACCCTCCTAAGCCATAAAAGCAGGGATATATAGTTGTAACACCCCCGGGGGGGTTGGCAGGGTATGTCTGAGTGACTGAGAGAGGTATCACAGGTGTTGGGTGGCTATGTGACTGACCTTTCCCCTGAAATGTTGTTGCCCATACCTTATCTCGTAGTAGCGTGCTCACAGAGGTAGGAAGGATTGATACGAATCAGAAGTGAGTCAGTAATTCCAACAGGAAGACTTTTATTAATCTGCAATGAACTCTGTATTTGGGATGATTGCTTAATTAAAGAAAGTTGCTTGGGTGGTAAATCACAAAAAGAAGATTTTGGCATACAAGAAAAACAGGAATATGCAATTTTCCAACAGTCATACCACAAAAGGTCACCCAATTTGCAAGAGAGAAGTTAATAGAATCACGAAGAATAATTATTAGAATCAGGATGAAAAACAATTGGAATCACAAAATTAACATAAAATCATTGGAATCAGGAAAATAAAATCAGACACTGTGCATTACATTCTATAATGTGATCATAAGAAGACTAATGACGGGATGTTTCAGTAATACTAAATACTGACTTTCTAACTTTCCTCTGGCTAAGGCAGGCATTCCCAACCGCGGTCCTCAAGGCACACCAACAGTGCAGGTTTTAGTGATATCCAGGCTTCAGCACAGATGGTTAAATCAAAATAACTGAGGTACTAATTAAGTCCACATATGAAAAAAAAGAAAAGACAAAAGAAATCCTTTTTGGGAGCACTCTTATTTGAAAATTATTACAATATTAGGTCATGATATACAGTGATGATGTAAAGATGAGTAATCTAAAACTTAACATTTATTCTGTTCCTTAAAATATTGACCAGTGTGGTCTTCTGTTCATAGAAATATCGACCTATGTGGTCCAAAAAATTAATATCTCTATCTAAATTTTTTTTTGTAAAGAGATAGAAAGGTGAAAATATAAATTAAAATAGTGAGAGTGAGCAGTATAGAGTTGCTCCACCAGTGTTGTTCAGTTGAAAATGTAGGTGATCATCTTGGTGATATCCACAGTGCCTGGTATTCCTGAGTGGTCCCCCTTCAGAGTACTAACCAGGTCTATCCTATCAGCTTCCGAGGTAGAAGATCGGGCTACTTTCAGGATAGTACGACCTTGAATAGTAAATAAGAATTTACTTACCGATAATTCTATTTCTCGGAGTCCGTAGTGGATGCTGGGGTTCCTGAAAGGACCATGGGGAATAGCGGCTCCGCAGGAGACAGGGCACAAAAAAGTAAAGCTTTTACCAGATCAGGTGGTGTGCACTGGCTCCTCCCCCTATGACCCTCCTCCAGACTCCAGTTAGGTACTGTGCCCGGACGAGCGTACACAATAAGGGAGGCAATTTGAATCCCGGGTAAGACTCATACCAGCCACACCAATCACACCGTACAACTTGTGATCTAAACCCAGTTAACAGTATGATAACAGAAAGAGCCTCTTAAAGATGGCTCCTTAACAATATAACCCGAATTTGTTAACAATAACTATGTACAGTATTGCAGATAATCCGCACTTGGGATGGGCGCCCAGCATCCACTACGGACTCCGAGAAATAGAATTATCGGTAAGTAAATTCTTATTTTCTCTATCGTCCTAAGTGGATGCTGGGGTTCCTGAAAGGACCATGGGGATTATACCAAAGCTCCCAAACGGGCGGGAGAGTGCGGATGACTCTGCAGCACCGAATGAGAGAATTCCAAGTCCTCTTTTGCCAGGGTATCAAATTTGTAGAATTTTACAAACGTGTTTTCCCCCGACCACGTAGCTGCTCGGCAGAATTGTAATGCCGAGACCCCTCGGGCAGCCGCCCAAGATGAGCCCACCTTCCTTGTGGAATGGGCCTTAACAGATTTAGGCTGTGGCAGGCCTGCCACAGAATGAGCAAGCTGAATTGTGTTACAAATCCAACGAGCAATCGTCTGCTTAGAAGCAGGGGCACCCAACTTGTTGGGTGCATATAGTATCAACAGCGAGTCAGATTTTCTGACTTCAGCCGTCCTTGAAATGTATATTTTTAAGGCTCTGACAACGTCCAACAACTTGGAGTCCTCCAAGTCGCCAGTGGCCGCAGGCACCACAATAGGTTGGTTCAGGTGAAACGCTGATACCACCTTAGGGAGAAAATGCGGACGAGTCCTCAGTTCTGCCCTATCCGAATGGAAGATTAGATAAGGGCTTTTATAAGATAAAGCCGCCAATTCAGATACTCTCCTGGCGGAAGCCAGGGCCAGTAACATAGTCACTTTCCATGTGAGATATTTAAAATCCACCTTTTTCAATGGTTCAAACCAATGGGATTTGAGGAAATCTAAAACTACATTTAGATCCCACGGTGCCACCGGAGGCACCACAGGAGGCTGTATATGCAGTACTCCTTTAACAAAAGTCTGTACCTCAGGAACTGAGGCCAATTCTTTTTGGAAGAATATTGACAGGGCCGAAATTTGAACCTTAATAGATCTCAATTTGAGACCCATAGACAATCCTGATTGTAGGAAAAGTAGGAAACGACCCAGTTGAAATTCCTCCGTCGGAACACTCCGATCCTCGCACCACGCGACATATTTTCGCCAAATGCGGTGATAATGTTTCGCGGTGACTTCCTTCCTTGCCTTAATCAAGGTAGGAATGACTTCTTCTGGAATGCCTTTCCCTTTTAGGATCTGGCGTTCAACCGCCATGCCGTCAAACGCAGCCGCGGTAAGTCTTGAAAGAGACAGGGACCCTGTTGTAGCAGGTCCCTTCTCAGAAGTAGAGGGCACGGGTCGTCCGTGACCAACTCTTGAAGTTCCGGGTACCAAGTCCTTCTTGGCCAATCCGGAGCCACTAGTATTGTTCTTACTCCTCCTCACCGTATAATCTTCAATACCTTTGGTATGAGAGGCAGAGGAGGAAACACATATACTGATTTGTACACCCAAGGTGTTACCAGTGCGTCCACAGCTATTGCCTGTGGATCTCTTGACCTGGCGCAATACTTGTCCAGTTTCTTGTTGAGGCGAGACGCCATCATGTCTACCATTGGTCTTTCCCAACAGTTTATTAGCATGTGGAAGACTTCTGGATGAAGACCCCCCTCTCCCGGGTGAATATCGTGTCTGCTGAGGAAGTCTGCTTCCCAGTTGTCCACGCCCGGGAAGAACACTGCTGACAGTGCTATTACGTGATTCTCCGCCCAGCGAAGAATCTTGGCAGCTTCTGCCATTGCACTCCTGCTTCTTGTGCCGCCCTGTCTGTTTACATGGGCGACCGCCGTGATGTTGTCCGACTGAATCAACACCGGTTTTCCTTGCAGGAGTGGTTCCGCCTGGCTTAGAGCATTTTAGATTGCTCTTAGTACCAGAATGTTTATGTGAAGAGACTTTTCCAGGTTCGTCCATACCCCCTGGAAGTTTCTTCCTTGTGTGACTGCTCCCCAACCTCTCAGGCTGGCGTCCGTGGTCACCAGTATCAAATCCTGTATGCCGAATCTGCGGCCCTCCAATAGATGAGCCTTTTGCAACCACCACAGAAGATATACCCTTGTCCTTGGCGACAGGGTTATTCGCAGGTGCATCTGAGGATGCGACCCTGACCATTTGTCCAACAGATCCCTTTGGAAAATTCTTGCATGGAATCTGCCGAATGGAATTGCTTCGTAAAAAGCCACCATTTTTCCCAGGACTCTTGTGCATTGATGTACAGACACCTTTCCTGGTTTTAGGAGGTTCCTGACAGGTCGGATAACTCCTTGGCTTTTTCCTCGGGAAGAAAAACCTTTTTCTGAACCGTGTCCAGAATCATCCCTAGGAACAGCAGACGTATCGTCGGAAAACAGCTGCGATTCTTGGAATATTTAGAATCCAGTCGTGCCGTCGAAGAACTACTTTAGATAGTGCTCTTCCGACCTCCAACTGTTCTCTGGAACTTGCCCTTTTTAGGTCGTGCAAGTAAGGGATAATTTAGATGCCTTTTTTCTTTGAAGAAACATCTTTTCGGCCATTACCTTGGTAAAAAGGCCCGGGGTGCCGTGGATAATTCAAACGGCATCGTCTGAAACTGATATTGACAGTTCTGTACCACGAACCAGAGGTACCCTTGATGAGAAGGACAAAATTTGGACATGGAGGTAATCCTTGATGTCCAGGGACACCATATAGTCCCCTTTTTTCCGGTTCGCTATCACTGCTCTGAGTGACTTTATCTCGATTTGAACCTTTTATGTAAGTGTTCAAAACATTTTAGATTTAGACTATGTGTCACCAAGCCGTCTGGCTTCAGTACCACAATATAGTGTGGAAAAATAATACCCTTTTCCTTGTCGTAGGAGGGGTACTTTGATTATCACCTGCTGGATATACAGCTTGTGAATTGTTTCCAATGCTGCCTCCCTGTCGGAGGGAGCCGTTGGTAAAGCAGACTTCAGGAACCTGCGAGGAGAAGATGTCTCGACTCTCCAATCTTTACCCCTGGGATAATACTCGTACGATCTAGGGGTCAACTTGCGAGTGATCCCACTGCGCCCTGAGACTCTTGAGACTACCCCCCCACCTTGAGTCCGCTTGCACGGCCCCAGCGTCATGCTGAGGACTTGGCAGACGCGGTGGAGGGCTTCTTTTCCTGGGAAAGGGCTGCCTGCTGCAGTCTACTTCCCTTACCTCTATGTCTGGGCAGATATGACTGGCCTTTTGCCTGCATGCCCTCATGGGAAAGGAAAGATTGAGGCTGAAAAGACGGTGTCTTTTTTAGCTGAGATGTAACTTGGGGTAAAAAAGGTTGGATTTCCCAGCTGTTGCTGTGGTCCCCAGGTCCGATGGACCGACCCCCAAATAACTCCTTCCCTTTATACAGCAATACTTCCATCTGCCGTATGGGATCTGTATCACCTGACCACTGTCGTGTCCCTGACATCTTCTGGGAGATATGGACAACGCACTTATCTTGATGCCAGAGAGCAAATATCCCTCTGTGCCTCTCACATACATATATATAGAATGCATCCTATTAAATGCTCTACATGAATAAAATATTTTCAGTCAGGGAATCCGACCAAGCCAACCCAGCACTGCATCTCCAGGCTGATGGCGATCGCTGGTCGCAGTATAACCACCGTATGTGTGTATATACTTTTTAGGATATTTTTCCAGCTTCCTATCAGCTGGCTCCTTGAGGGCGGCCGTATCTGTAGACGGTAACGCCACTTGATAAGCGTGTGAGCGCCTTATCACCCTAAGGGGTGTTTCCCAACGTACCCTAATTTCTGGCGGGAAAGGGTATAACGCCAATATTTGCTATCGGGGTAACCCTACGCATCATCACACACTTCATTTTATTTTATCTGATTCAGGAAAAACTACAGGTAGTTTTTTCACTCCCACATAATACCCTTTCTTGTGGTACTTGTAGTATCAGAAACACGTAACACCTCCTTCATTGCCCTTAACGTGTGGCCCTAATGAGAAATACGTTTGTTTATTCACCGTCGACACTGTATTCAGTGTCCGTGTCTGTGTCTGTGTCGACCGACTGAGGTAAATGGGCGTTTTTAAAACCCCTGACGGTGTTTCTGAGACGCCTGGACCGGTCCTAATAGATTGTCGGCCGTCTCATGTCGTCAACCGACTTGCAGCGTGTTGACATTCTCACGTAATTCTCTAAATAAGCCATCCATTCCGGTGTCGACTCCCTAGAGAGTGACATCACCATTACAGGCAATTTCTCCGCCTCCTCACCAACATCGTCCTCATACATGTCGACACACACGTACCGACACACAGCACACACACCGGGAATGCTCTGACAGAGGACAGGACCCACTAGCCCTTTGGGGAGACAGAGGGAGAGTCTGCCAGCACACACCAAAAACGCTATAATTATATAGGGACAACCTTATATAAGTGTTTCTCCCTTATAGCATCTTTTATATATATACAATATCGCCAAAATCAGTGCCCCCCCTCTCTGTTTTAACCCTGTTTCTGTAGTGCAGTGCAGGGGAGAGCCTGGGAGCCTTCTCTCCAGCTTTTCTGTGAGAGAAAATGGCGCTGTGTGCTGAGGAGATAGGCCCCGCCCCTTTTTCGGCGGCCTCGTCTCCCGCTATTTTTGAAGTTAGGCAGGGGTTAAATATCTCCATATAGCCTCTGTGGGCTATATGTGAGGTATTTTTTGCCTCTAATAAGGTTTTTATTTGCCTCTCAGAGCGCCCCCCCCAGCGCTCTGCACCCTCAGTGACTGTTGTGTGAAGTGTGCTGAGAGGAAAATGGCGCACAGCTGCAGTGCTGTGCGCTACCTTTATGAAGACTCAGGAGTCTTCAGCCGCCGATTTTGGACCTCTTCTCTCTTCAGCGTCTGCAAGGGGGCCGGCGGCGCGGCTCCGGTGACCATCCAGGCTGTACCTGTGATCGTCCCTCTGGAGCTAGTGTCCAGTAGCCAAGCAGCAAATCCACTCTGCACGCAGGTGAGTTCACTACTTCTCCCCTAAGTCCCTCGTTGCAGTGATCCTGTTGCCAGCAGGACTCACTGTAAAGTAAAAAACCTAAGCTAAACTTTCTCTAAGCAGCTCTTTAGGAGAGCCACCTAGATTGCACCCTTCTCGTTCGGGCACAAAATCTAACTGGAGTCTGGAGGAGGGTCATAGGGGGAGGAGCCAGTGCACACCACCTGATCTGGTAAAAGCTTTACTTTTTTGTGCCCTGTCTCCTGCGGAGCCGCTATTCCCCATGGTCCTTTCAGGAACCCCAGCATCCACTTAGGACGATAGAGAAAAGATGATATATGAAGGAAGAAAGAACCCACTTCTGCTGTCTGTACTCTGCCTACTATGCGTCACTGGAGAAATAGGCCCCAGGCTTTTCCAGATGAGAGAGTGTTGGAAAAAAAGAACCAAAAGTTAAATAGGATTGAATACAGAATTTTCTTCCTCCTTGATTGGGAGGTAGAAAAAGGGAAGGAAGAAAGAAGCACTTCTGCTTTCTGTTGTGACAGTAAATGTGTACTGAAAAGGGCAGAACCCTAATCAGCAATACTGTCAACCAGATGAGAGAGTGATGAAAAAGGAAGAGTATGACAGCTGAATTGATTAAATTAAATGCTATATAGCGTGGAGAACAGCAAAATTGGTCTATTAATTCTAGATGAGAAATTGGCCAATATTCACACACTATACAAGGTTCAGTTGTATTGCCTGGGTATTAATCATTCAGCAGTTAATAGTGATCCAGTTAATAATCAAGGCAGAAGTACTGATATCTGTGGAGATGAACAAAACTGTTATTCACTTAGACCATATTGGCATGGTGGATTATTTATAACAACTCTGGTCTCTCACATAAAATGAAACAATGTTGCAAGGACATCCTCAAACATTTGGTGTATAGACTTAGTTCATTGATCAAATACATAAGATCTGTGTTGATTGCACAAAACAGTATCCACATTCGCAAAAAAGTGTTTAATTGAACTCATTAAATAGCACAATATGGTATAAGATGTATCATCAGAAATAATTGATTAGGTTAAATTAATTCAAAACTCCACTCATCCTCTAAAAATATAGATTTAAACAAGTTCCGATATTTTGAAGTACAGATCAATGACAAGGTATCAATGTACATGAGCTCTGGTTTCTCACATAAACATGAAATACTTGTTGCAGAGGCATCCTCAATCAAGTATTGTGCAGGATTGATTCATTGATCTAATCTAATACAATGGATCTGTGTTGATTCCATACAAGAATATATAACCACATGTGCAAGACTGCTCAATTGAACTTGTGACTAGCACAATACAACAGAAAAAATGTCCTCAGAGATAATTAACTAGATCAATTAATTCAGTTCAATAATTTTAACAATTCCTTTATTTTCTGATGGACCAAGTGAGTCTATACGAGTTCTGATACTTTGAAGATTGCTAATCAGTAACAGAGTATCGATGTACATGTATCCTTAATTGATATTCATAAAAAACACTTTGTTGCTAAAGGTGTGTAATCAGACATCGTAGGACTGATTAATTCACATATTTCATTCATTAGTTAATTTGGATCTATAGAGATTCGGGCGCTTTTTGACTACTGATCTACAGTGTATGTAGTTCTAAACCAGAATCTCTTACAAGGAGAATTTGCAACATATGTAGCAAGGTAATAAAGCACCTCAGTGGTGATAAGGGGATATGCATAAATATACATTAAACCCAGGTGGTAATCCTACACATAAAATAAGGGGGGAGGGAAGAGAAAGCAGGAACAAATGTAGCCGTGAATGAGCACTATATGATGACGAGCATTACATTACCAGTCGCCGCTCCAAGTGTGTTTGGATGCCGGCGTTTAGTCCGTCTCCTCTGCTCTGAGGTGAAGTGCAAGCAGACCACGCCGAAGTAGCAGAGGAGACGGACTAAACGTCGGCATTCAATCCTATTTAACTTTTGGTTCTTTTTTTCCAACACTCTCTCATCTGGAAAAGCCTGGGGCCTATTTCTCCAGTGACGCATAGCAGGCAGAGTACAGACAGCAGAAGTGGGTTCTTTCTTCCTTCATATATCATCTTTACTATTCAAGGTCGTACTATCCTGAAAGTAGCCCGATCTTCAACTTCGGAAGCTGATACGATAGACCTGGTTAGTACTCTCAGGGGGACCACTCAGGAATACCAGGCACTGTGGATATCACCAAGATGATCACCTACATTTTCAACTGAACAACACTGGTGGAGCAACTCTATACTGCTCACTCTCACTATTTTAATTTATATTTTCACCTTTCTATCTCTTTACAAAAAAAATTTAGATAGAGATATTAATTTTTTGGACCACATAGGTCGATATTTCTATGAACAGAAGACCACACTGGTCAATATTTTAAGGAACAGAATAAATGTTAAGTTTTAGATTACTCATCTTTACATCATCACTGTATATCATGACCTAATATTGTAATAATTTTCAAATAAGAGTGCTCCCAAAAAGGATTTCTTTTGTCTTTTCTTTTTTTCCATGTGTAGTCAATCTACAAAAGTATTTGGGAGCACCACCAATAAATAAAGTGCTCTCTAGAGATTTGATTATTAGCACTGTGTATATTGGTATTTTCAGATTTATCGATACTTAGGTGTGTCTATATAGCACACAGCTAGTGCGGAACTGACAAACCTTTTGTACTAATTAAGTCACCTGTATTCAAGCCTGGATATCACTAAAACCAGGACTGTTAGTGTGCCTTGAGGACCGAGGTTGGGAAACACTGGGCTAAGGTAACAAGTATTTCTCTGACGTCCTAGTGGATGCTGGGAACTCCGTAAGGACCATGGGGAATAGACGGGCTCCGCAGGAGACTGGGCACTCTAAAAGAAAGATTAGGTACTATCTGGTGTGCACTGGCTCCTCCCACTATGACCCTCCTCCAGACCTCAGTTAGATTTCTGTGCCCGGCCGAGCTGGATGCACACTAGGGGCTCTCCTGAGCTCCTAGAAAGAAAGTTTATTTTAGGTTTTTTATTTTCAGTGAGATCTGCTGGCAACAGGCTCACTGCATCGAGGGACTAAGGGGAGAAGAAGCGAACCTACCTGCTTGCAGCTAGCTTGGGCTTCTTAGGCTACTGGACACCATTAGCTCCAGAGGGATCGACCGCATGGAACTGGCCTTGGTGTTCTTTCCCGGAGCCGCGCCGCCGTCCCCCTTACAGAGCCAGAAGCAAGAAGAGGTCCGGAAAATCGGCGGCAGAAGACATCAGTCTTCACCAAGGTAGCGCACAGCACTGCAGCTGTGCGCCATTGCTCCTCATACACACTTCACACTCCGGTCACTGAGGGTGCAGGGTGCAGGGCGCTGGGGGGGGGGGGGGGGGCGCCCTGAGCAGCAATAAAAACACCTTGGCTGGCAAATATATCACAATATATAGCCCCAGAGGCTATATATGTGATAAATACCCCTGCCAGAATCCATAAAAAAGTGGGAGAAAAGTCCGCGAAAAAGGGGCGGAGCTATCTCCCTCAGCACACTGGCGCCATTTTCTCTTCACAGTGCAGCTGGAAGACAGCTCCCCAGGCTCTCCCCTGTAGTTTGCAGGCTCAAAGGGTTAAAAAGAGAGGGGGGGCACTAAATTTAGGCGCAATATTGTATATACAAGCAGCTATTGGGAAAAATTCACTCAATATAGTGTTAATCCCTAAATTATATAGCGCTCTGGTGTGTGCTGGCATACTCTCTCTCTGTCTCCCCAAAGGGCTGTGTGGGGTCCTGTCCTCAGTCAGAGCATTCCCTGTGTGTGTGCGCGGTGTGTCGGTACGGCTGTGTCGACACGTTTGATGAGGAGGCTTATGTGGTGGCAGAGCAGATGCCGATAAATGTGATGTCGCCCCCTGTGGGGCCGACACCGGAGTGGATGGATAGGTGGAAGGTATAAACCGACAGTGTCAACTCCTTACATAAAAGGCTGGATGACGTAACAGCTGTGGGACAGCCGGCTTCTCAACCGCGCCTGCCCATGCGTCTCAAAGGCCATCAGGGGCTCAAAAACGCCCGTTCCCTCAGATGGCAGACACAGATGTCGACACGGAGTCTGACTCCAGTGTCGACGAGGTTGAGACATATACACAATCCACTAGGAACATCCGTTACATGATCCCGGCAATAAAAAATGTGTTACACATTTCTGACATTAACCCAAGTACCACTAAAAAAGGGTTTTATGTTTGGGGAGAAAAAGCAGGCAGTGTTTTGTTCCCCCATCAAATGAGTGAATGAAGTGTGAAAAAGCGTGGGTTCCCCCGATAAGAAACTGGTAATTTCTAAAAAGTTACTGATGGCGTACCCTTTCCCGCCAGAGGATAAGTTACGCTGGGAGATATCCCCTAGGGTGGATAAGGCGCTCACACGTTTGTCAAAAAAGGTGGCACTGCCGTCTTAGGATACGGCCACTTCGAAGGTACCTGCTGATAAAAAGCAGGAGGCTATCCTGAAGTCTGTGTTTACACACTCAGGTACTAGACTGAGACCTGCAGATAGTGCTGCTGCAGCGTGGTCTGTGACCCTGTCAAACAGGGATACTATTTTGCGAACATAAGAGCATATTAAAGACGTCGTCTTATATATGAGGGATGCACAGAGGGATATTTTGCCGGCTGGCATCCAAAATTAATGCAATGTCCATTCTGTCAGGAGGGTATTAGAGACCCGACATTGACAGGTGATGCTGACTTTAAAAGGCACTTAGAGCCTTATAAGGCTGAGGAATTGTTTGGGGATGGTCTCTGGGACCTCGTATCCACAGCAACAGCTGGGAAGAATTTTTTTTACCTCAGGTTTCCTCACAGCCTAAGATAGCACTGTATTATCAGGTACAGTCCTTTCGGCTTCAGAAAAGCAAGCGGGTCAAAAGGCGCTTCCTTTCTGCACAGAGACAAGGGAAGAGGGAAAAAGCTGCACCAGTCAGCCAGTTCCCAGAATCAAAATTCTTCCACCGCTTCCTCTGAGTCCACCGCATGACGCGGGGGCTCCACAGGCGTAGCCAGGTACGGTGGGGGGCCGCCTCAAAAATTTCAGCGATCAGTGGGCTCGCTCACAGGTGGATCCCTGGATCCTTCAAGTAGTATCTCAGGGGTACAAGCTGGAATTCGAGGCGTCTCACCCCCGCCGTTTCCTCAAATCTGCCTTGCCGACAACTCCCTCAGGCAGGGAGGCTGTGCTAGAGGCAATTCACAAGCTGTATTCCCAGCAGGTGATAGTCAAGGTGCCCCTACTTCAACAAGGACGGGGTTACTATTCCACACTGTTTGTGGTACCGAAACCGGACGGTTCGGTGAGACCCATTTTAAATTTGAAATCCTTGAACACATACATAAAAAAATTCAAGTTCAAGATGGAATCGCTCAGGGCGGTTATTGCAAGCCTGGAGGAGGGGGATTACATGGTATCCCTGGACATCAAGGATGCTTACCTACATGTCCCCATTTGCCATCCTCACCAGGAGTACCTCAGATTTGTGGTACAGGATTGCCATTACCAATTCCAAACACTGCCGTTTGGACTGTCCACGGCACCGAGGGTCTTTACCAAGGTAATGGCAGAAATGATGATACTCCTTCGAAAAAAAGGGAGTTTTAATTGTCCCATACTTGGACGATCTCCTTATAAAGGCGAGGTCCAAGGAGCAGTTGGTCGGAGTAGCACTATCTCGGGAAGTGCTACAACAGCACGGATGGATTCTATACATTCCAAAGTCACAGCTGGTTCCTACCACACGCCTACTGTTCCTGGGGATGGTTCTGGACACAGAACAGAAAAAAGTGTTTCTCCCGCAGGAGAAAGCCAAGGAGCTGTCATCTCTAGTCAGAGACCTCCTGAAACCAAAACAGGTATCGGTGCATCACTGCACACGAGTCCTGGGAAAAATGGTAGCTTCTTACGAAGCAAAATTCCATTCGGCAGGTTCCATGCAAGAACCTTTCAGTGGGACCTCTTGGACAAGTGGTCGGGATCGCATCTTCAGATACATCGGCTGATAACCCTGTCTCCAAGGACCAGGGTATCTCTACTGTGGTGGCTGCAGAGTGCTCATCTTCAAGAGGGCCGCAGATTCGGCATACAGGACTGGGTCCTGGTAACCACGGATGCCAGCCTTCGAGGCTGGGGGGCAGTCACACAGGGAAGAAATTTCCAAGGACTTTGGTCAAGTCAGGAGTCGTCCCTACACATAAATATTCTGGAACTGAGGGCCATTTACAATGCCCTAAGTCTGGCAAGGCCTCTGCTTCAAAACCAGCCGGTACTGATCCAATCAGACAACATCACGGCAGTCGCCCATGTAAACCGACAGGGCGGCACAAGAAGCAGGATGGCGATGGCAGAAGCCACAAGGATTCTCCGATGGGCGGAAAATAACGTCTTAGCACTGTCAGCAGTGTTCATTCCGGGAGTGGACAACTGGGAAGCAGACTTCCTCAGCAGACACGACCTACACCCGGGAGAGTGGGGACTTCATCCAGAAGTCTTCCAACTGTTGGTAAACCGTTGGGAAAGGCCACAGGTGGACATGATGGCGTCCCGCCTAAACAAAAAACTAGATATTGCGCCAGGTCAAGGGACCCTCAGGCAATAGCTGTGGACGCTCTAGTGACACCGTGGGTGTACCAGTCGGTTTATGTATTCCCTCCTCTGCCTCTCATACCAAAGGTACTGAGAATAATAAGAAAACGAGGAGTAAGAACGATACTCGTGGTTCCGGATGGGCCAAGAAGAGCTTGGTACCCAGAACTTCAAGAAATGATATCAGAGGACCCATGGCCTCTACCGCTCAGACAGGATCTGCTACAGCAGGGGCCCTATCTGTTCCAAGACTTACCGCAGCTGCGTTTGACGGCATGGCGGTTGAATTCCGGATCCTAAAGGAAAAGGGCATTCCGGAGGAAGTCATTCCTACACTGATAAAAGCCAGGAAAGAAGTAACCGCAGACCATTGTCACCGTATTTGGCGAAAATATGTTGCGTGGTGTGAGGCCAGGAAGGCCCAACAGAGGAATTTCAGCTGGGTCGTTTTCTGCACTTCCTACAGTCAGGAGTGACTATGGGCCTAAACTTGGGTTCCATTAAGGTCCAGATTTCGGCTCTGTCGATTTTCTTCCAGAAAGAACTGGCTTCACTGCCTGGAGTTCAGACATTTGTAAAGGGAGTGCTACATATTCAGTCCCCTTTTGTGCCTCCTGTGGCACCTTGGGATCTCAACGTGGTGTTGAGTTTCCTAAAATCACATTGGTTTGAGCCACTTAAAACTGTGGATTTGAAATATCTCACGTGGAAAGTGGTCATGTTATTGGCCTTGGCTTCGGCCAGGCGTGTGTCAGAATTGGCGGCTTTGTCATGTAAAAGCCCTTATCTGATTTTCCATATGGATAGGGCAGAATTGAGGACTCGTCCCCAGTTTCTCCCTAAGGTGGTATCAGCTTTTCACTTGAACCAACCTATTGTAGTGCCTGCGGCTACTAGGGACTTGGAAGATTCCAAGTTACTGGACGTAGTCAGGGCCTTAAAAATGTATATTTCCAGGACGGCTGGAGTCAGGAAAACGGACTCGCTTTTTATCCTGTAGGCACCCAACAAAATAGGTGCTCCTGCTTCTAAGCAGACTATTGCTCGCTGAATTTGTAGCACAATTCAGCTGGAGCATTCTGCGGCTGGATTGCCGATGCGGATTGCTGATCACTAAATCAGTAAAAGCCCATTCCACGAGGAAAGTGGGCTCATCTTGGGCGGCTGCCCGAGGGGTCTCGGCTTTACAACTTTGCCGAGCTGCAACTTGGTCAGGGGCAAACACGTTTGCTAAATTCTACAAATTTGATACCCTGGCTGAGGAGGACCTTGAGTTCTCTCATTCGGTACTGCAGAGTCATCCGCACTCTCCCGCCCGTTTGGGAGCTTTGGTATAATCCCCATGATCCTTACGGAGTTCCCAGCATCCACTAGGACGTCAGAGAAAATAAGATTTTACTCACCGGTAAATCTATTTCTCGTAGTCCGTAGTGGATGCTGGGCGCCCATCCCAAGTGCGGATTGTCTGCAATACTTGTATGTAGTTATTGCCTAACTAAAGGGTTATTGTTGAGCCATCTGTTGAGAGGCTCAGTTATACATTCATACTGTTAACTGGGTGTAGTATCACGAGTTATACGGTGTGATTGGTATGAGTCTTACCCGGGATTCAAAATCCTTCCTTATTGTGTCAGCTCTTCCGGGCACAGTATCCTAACTGAGGTCTGGAGGAGGGTCATAGTGGGAGGAGCCAGTGCCCACCAGATAGTACCTAATCTTTTTTTTAGAGTGCCCAGTCTCCTGCGGAGCCCGTCTATTCCCCATGGTCCTTACGGAGTTCCCAGCATCCACTACGGACTACGAGAAATAGATTTACCGGTGAGTAAAATCTTATTTTTCACGACAATGTTTGTTGGAGCTCTTATTAAAGTTTGTTGTGCGTGTCAATGGAGGAAAATGGCACACAGTAATTGATGGGATCCTGGGATGGGAAATGTCAATACAACTCAGTACTTTATTTAAAAGATGTACCTAGCAAAGGAAAAGCAATGTCCCTTGGCCACGGTACTTATGTCACAATAAAGGGGCTTTTGTATGGCACAATCTCAGTCTCTTCAGTTGCAGGGCTGGATCAAATCTTGCATAATTAACTCAGTTCTTCCAGCAATAACGATCTGCCTGCATTGCACAAACTCAATCCTTTAGCACAGATATGTCTGCTATCCTTGCGTTTGAGCTCTGTAGCACAAACATTTCTCTTGAACTTATAATATACTCAGTCCTAGTTTAGCCCTCCATCTATGGGTCTTAGCTGGTACAATATGGCGATGCTGGCTGCACCTTTCTTAATCACTGGCTAGTCTGTAACACAGATGTTGGAGGGTGAAAGGTACACTTGTCTGTGGCTGGCTGGAAGTTTCAAACAGTACTCACTCAGACCCTTGGCACTGAATTTCAAGCTGGCTGTTCCCGCTGTAATGGCTCCTCACGCTTTCTCAAGATGGCTGTGCCGTCTGCGCCTCTCACAGGCCTGGCGGTGTCTGGTCCTCTGGCTGTGGTATCTCAACACCCGCTCTCCAGCTACACCCCCCGGCAACACCCGCTGCTCTCCTTAACAGTGCTGCACTCGCCACAGGTTATATTCTTCCTCTATGGGTGTTGTGGACACCGATAGAGGGAGAATCACCTACCTCACCAGTATTCTGGCGCCGGCATTATACCGCTGTGCGGGATTCCGGCGTAGGCATTGTGATTGCCGGGATCACGTGCAGCAATGTATATTAACCGCTTCCCCTCTCAACCTCCTAGACATAGCCTGCTAACCCTGGGGTATTACACTGGCGCTACTGCTAGGTCCAGTGTCAGCCCCTGGCAGCATTGCAGACAGGATATAATTACGTTGCAATGCCTCCAGTGCCAATCAGTGTGGGTACTAGAGGAGGCTTGAAGACTTGAGCGGTCTGGAGACAGAGGAGCGCAGCATGATCTATGGTAAGGTAATAACAATAATTTGGGCAGTATGTCACGGCAGTAGCAGGGGGCGTATGTTAATGTGAGTAGGATTGAAACCAGAGGGGAGTCAAATTTATTGGTGGGGCCCCCACAATCCCAAAACCGGCTCTGCACATATGTTACTATAATGAGTCAGATAGGAGCATATTTTGTGAAATACTAACTGCTTAGCAGTGTCACTGTCAGCTGCAGATCATTTTCCCTGCATATTCTAAATTTACTGGAAGGAGCCTTAATGATTTGCTAGCTAAGATTTCACAGGCATACGGGGAGATATATTGGACAGTGATAAAGTAGAGATAAAGTACCAGCCAATCAGCTCCAGCTATGTTGCAGGTTGTGTTTGAAAAATGACAGGAGCTGATTGGTTGGTAGTTTATATCTCTCCACATTATCATTTTCCAAGGCTTAGTACATCTGCCGCACAGAGACTTTGGGTTAATTCAGACCTGATCACAGCAGCAAATTTGTTCTCTAATGGGCAAAACCATGGGGGTAATTCCAAGTTGATCGCAGCAGGACATTTTTTAGCAATTGGGCAAAACTATGTGCACTGCAGGGGAGGCAGATATAACATTTGCAGAGAGAGTTAGATTTGGGTGTGGTGTGTTCAATCTGCAATCTAATTTGCAGTGTAAAAATAAAGCAGCCAGTATTTACCCTGCACAGAAACAAAATAACCAACCCAAATCTAACTCTCTCTGCACATGTTATATCTGCCCCCCCTGCAGTGCACATAGTTTTGCCCAACTGCTAAAAAATTTCCTGCTGCAATCAACTTGGAATTACCCCCTATGTGCACTGCAGGGGTGGGGGGCAGATATAACATGTGCAGAGAGAGTTAGAATTTGGGTGGGGTGTGTTCAAACTGAAATCTAAATTGCAGTGTAAAAATTAACCAGCCAGTATTTACCCTGCACAGAGACAATATAACCCACCCAAATCTCTCTCTGCACGTGTTATATCTGCTCCCCACCCCTTTGCAGTGTGCATGGTTTTACCCATTACAGAACAAATTTGCTGCTGCGATCAGGTCTGAATTAGGCCCTTGGTAATCATCAAAAGGGCCACTTTGTTATGTAGAAACATGTGGGCATACTTAATAAACATAGGCATCGCTGGCCATAAGCTGCAAACTACAGTAAATGACTGGTGTGAACAATTATCACTCAGTGTATGGTGCTACTGAAGGATGGTTGTTCACAGCCTAAATACTACTGAATACAGTCTAGATCTTTTGGGTTCGTTTTCAACTTCGGGCTGTGACTGCGGTTCACCCCCATACATTGTGTAGTGTATTGAGGTGCTCCAACTATCGGGCAGTCAGCTCCTCCCGGCAGCTGCTCTGTATGATTGTGCAGTGTGTGGCCAGCTTATAAGCATTCAAAGTGTAAGACAAAAGCTAATTTAATTATTGTAATTTATATTAAATACGCTGTATACACTTCACTACCTGTACTTGTTGTTTAATGTGCTGTAAAAAAGTGGTTAATGATTGGCGCTCTGGATTTCATACTGGACTGGGTTTCTAGAACAAGCACAGAGACTTTGCCTAATATATACCATATAAAAAGCCTGCACTGTTTTCACATTAGATTGGAAAGAAAATGACCGTTCAAATAATTGATTTTACAAACTTTATTGGAATTAGTCCCAGTAATGCAGATCGAGACTGGACAGGCTGTATTTATTACGGAATGGTATAATACCACACTGTATTAATGATGCAAAGCTCACATATGATTAACAACTTCATTATGATAATAGCTGGATAGAATTGCCATAAAGAAAATGGGTATATAATATATATGACTACATGGCAGAGATATGGAAATTGTAGTGTGGGTGTTGATAGTTGCAAAGTCCACAGAGAAATGATCATTTATTACTAACTCCTACGAATACTTATGGAACTGCAAATTTTAATATTTAAATTTCTGTCTACTTGGACCAATCAGCTGACTTCAGACAGCAACATGTGCTGTTATTAAAGCAATTTTTCCCATTACTGTCTCTTCTTTGTGTGTCATGGCAATAAACCTTAAGTCCTTTAGGAATTTGGTTTTATCGGTGTCTCTTTCAGTTAATCAATGCAGCATCAGTGGAAGTAATATCTCTTTCCTTTCAGTCCTTACTTTTCTACTCCTTTCATTGCTTATCAGTTTTATTTTTATATTTACATTTAACCCATCTTAAATAGTGCACTGTTGTACCTATTACGTGAAGACCTTGGAAACCTTCTTAGAGGTGTGCTTTGTTTCAGCCTCTACAACTATATGTCTGGAGAATCTGAAAGTACAGTATAGCCTGCCTTAATATTTGTCAACAATTGGATAAGGTAGCGATTCTCAATCTGGGGTACAAGTACTGTGACATTCAGGCCATTTCCACCTTGAAACAAAGTTATGATAATGTATCTTCAAATTCAGGCATTCAATTCACCTCCAAGTTCTGGAAGAGTTTCTGCATGGCAACTTGAGTGAACATTAATCTCTCTGAATTTTTCCATCCACCGCCAAAAGGTCAGACAGAAAGACACTTGGATTATAGTTTATAATTTATCACCAGCTACCTTCAAAATGATTGGATGGACCTTTTAGTGACTGTTAAATTCAATTATATAACAACTCTGTACACATCTAAATTTCCCAGTCCATTCTTTGCCAGTTTAGGATACTATGGAAAGCTGATTCTGAATTTCCCAGTTTTCACTCCAATTCCAGCTGTAAATGATGGGATCACTTTGTTACAGAAAACTAAAGAGATGCTGAATGAGACATAGGGAAAAATGTATCAAGTCTTAGAAAGAGATAAAGGTGAGAGAGATAAAGTACCACCCAAAAAGCTTCTGTCATTTTTCAATCACAACCTGTAAAATGACAGAAGCTGATTGGTTTGTATGTTATCTCTTTCCAAGGTTTGATACATCTCCCCCATTGAGTGTTATGGAATTATATACAAGCCATGGGCACACAATGTAGAGCTATACCCAAACAACCAACGTCTTCTCTCATACTGGGTCAAAAGTTTATTGGACCGTGTAAGATGATGCAGAATTGAATGCAATTTAGCCATACTTACTCCCACAGTGTGTGCACAGAACTAAATGTATATATTTGCATGTATGCTGAGATGTAAGCATGTCTGCAATTAGACTGCCCCATTGGTACGCTTGGTTCCTCATCATTATTAGCGCACACTTGCATCAGTCCTATTCCTAATGCAAAAGCTATTATTAACATCTACTTCTATGCGCAACCAAGTATCATACAAAGAATGGATCATACAAAGAACGGTAATTGTATAGACAATACAATAGAAAAAAGTTTCAAACATATTTACTATAACTGCGTGGATAAGAAAGGCATACAAATAGGTGATCGGAAGCTTCAGGTTATTGCTTTTGCAGATGACCTATTACTTTTCACGTCCAATCCCAAACACTCAGTTCCATTGTTAACCACTGCTATATGGTGGTTTTCTTTTGCCGGATTCTCAATTAATTTTGATAAGTCGGAACCATTGGCAATATTTGGATGGGCGAGATCAGACTGGAATGGCTCTTTCCCCTTCTAGTGGGTGTACACTCACATTAATTATCAGGGGATTGCACTTCTATCCAACCCATCACATCTTTATAATGTCCACCCAATCCTTCGAAAAATTCAGTCAGAGCGCAATCTACGGCAAACCGTATCATACTTGGGCATTGAAATTTGACTAAACTGGCCAGTTTCCCAAAACTTTTATACATCTTACAATTGACCCCTCTTCTACTCACACAATTAGATTAGTCTCAATTTAATATCTCTATATCTAAATTTATCGGGAATATACATTTCTTTGCTTTGCACTGGATCTGTAGAGCTAACCTATTTACAGATGTAGAACTAGACTCTCAACTATGTACTCCTCTCTTCCTTATCTATATCTTACATGTACGCTCTTCTACATTAAAATTGCTTCACCTAGATCAGGCCTGGCCAACCTGTGGCTCTCCAGATGTTGTAAAACTACACATCCCAGCATGCCCTGCTGCAGATTTAGCATGGCCTAAACGTAATACTGTGGCAGGGCATGCTGGGATTTGTAGTTTCTCAACAGCTGGAGAGCCACCGGTTGGCCAGGCCTGACCTAGATAATAATTTATTAACCTCAACTATCCAGGCTTTGAAATGATCTAAAAAAATCCCTCGACCTTCAGTACTCTTGTTCTTTGTTTCTTCCTTTTGTGGGCAATTTAAACTTGCAGAACGGTAATGCCTCTTCACCTTTCATGACTTGGTGCTCATCTGGTATCCTCACTCTCCATAACTTTTTAAGCTCCTCCAAGGTTCCACTTTTAATGATGCCAAGGAAAAATTTGCCCTTAGGCCTCAACATAGGTAACCATACTTTCAGGTTGTCCATTATTTAAAGTCTATCCTCCCCATATTAACGCCCAAGATTTTGTGAATTCTTTTGACACACTCATTTGCGCTGTATCACACTCTTCTCCTCTATTTATGCTCGGATTCGGACAGAACTTGAGCCATAAGTTGACCTCCTGGAAATAGGTAAATCAGTTCCCTATGTCCCGTCCTCTCCCGCTACAATCTTAACTATTTTTCAAATTAACCTAAAACTTTTCTCTGCCAATACAGATCATGAAATGACATAAACTTCTACATAGTGCATATTTGTCCTCCCCAAAAAAAGACATTGATTGGGTCTCTCAGATATGGCGGGATGCTGTAAATGTCTAGCTATAGAAGTAGATTTCATGTACTGCTTCTGGGAATGTTGCCACATCCAACAACTATGGAGGGAATTGACTCACTGTGTCACTACGGTGTTGGTAATTTGGCGGATCAGTCTGATGTTCCCAAAGTAGAAAAGAAGTTGCTCTTGCTCTTGGCTGCCATTGGCCGGGAGGCTAGACTACAACAATGGATCCAGGATTCAGCATCTGCTATGACTATGGCGACTTCTAGATTGCTTTTTCTGCTCACTATGGACTGGCTTGAAGTCATTTTAAAAATACATTCAGACATTACCCCTATCCACTAGATAGGCGATACAGCACTGCTTTCAACACTCATCATGGTATTCCCACTAATTATTGGATGCTCAAAACCCTATTCCTTTCTAATATTTCCCTATTAATTTCTGGTTTACATATTTTCTTCCACTATCCTTTACCTATCTTCCCCTTCTTATTCTTGCTACTGATCTGCTCCATGGACAGACCGGCGACTCGTGGATTTAAGGTAGGCTTTTGTTCTCTTTGTGTTTTTATTTTGTGTTTTCTTTTTCGTGATTGTATTTATAATCTTGTCATACTCTAGGTGGAAATACTTGGAGTATTTTGTTTTACCTTGTTTTAATTGTGTGTGTTCATGTTCCACCTGACATGGTCACATAATTGTACTTATTACTATTATTATAATATTTTCTTAAAGTTCTAAAATTTTATAGCTCTACATTTCCGATTGGTCTTATTACGGACTTGCGATGTTATAATTAAAAAAAAAAATCTTTATTTTCATTTTTGAAAAGAACAAGTACATTGCAGAAATAGACAATGTTGCAATTAAATAAACAAGATGCTATGTTCACAGCAAATCAAAGAGAAAAAGAAATAAAAGACATGACAAACTGATTATATTGTCTGTCACATTTCTTTGCAGATTATCTCAGTCACATAGCAGATATGAACAATAAGCATTAAAATAGATTCTACATAGAAAAAACAGCAACAAAAAATTGACTACTTGGGTGATGTTATAATTTTGTTGTATGAGCTGGCTTGCATATTAACATTTTATATTTCCATATTGTACTGTATTGAGCTTTAATAAAAATATGTTGGAAAAAAAAGATTAAAACAAACAAACAATGCAGTGGAGAAAAATAATAAATTTATTATAATTAATAATCACTTTGTACTTACTTTTCCTTTACTTTTGAAAATCTAAATTTCAGTTCATTTCATCACACAGGTAAAATGCTGCAGACATCACTGATTTCTACTGCTTACCTTTCACTCCGGATCTGGACTGCAGTCCCCATACTGTAATATGGGGATGTTGCAAGTATCTTATTCAATGAGCTCCAAAAGTACATTTATTGTGGAACGTGTTAATGTAAATGTTCGCCATCTCAGGATGGCGTACTTGCCTCGAATGTCTATACATGCTGCTGCTTGCAAGGCAGCTTGTGCGCAAGAGGGATCTTCTTTTCAGATCCCTCCACACTGATGCTGCAGCTCCTCCCACTGGTTTGTGTGGAAGGCTGCATAACTACAAAGCAAGTGTCTCAAATTACGGTGTGACATGTAAATCTCACAGAACAGGGGTGTGTGTGATATGTAATCGTTGCTCTGCTCTGTGCAAAAAATAAGAGGGGATAATTGGCTGTGTTTGATAGTCTTACTTCACCTACAATGTAATAGAGTAGCCGATGTGAATAAAATGGTATGTGGCAGGGCCGTTTCTTCGGGGGGCGGAGTTTCACGGAATGACGCAACCCCGTCACTCCACGAACCCCCCCCCCCCCCCCCCCCGAGCGGAGTACAGAGGGGGATCCAAGTTAGGAAGAGGGAAAGGCAGGTGCGAGGAGCGACTGGTGAGGCGGGCCGAAGAGCGGTAATCGCCTCTGTAAGTATTCTCTCTCTCAATGTGTAAAATGGGGACACCTGCCGTAATGTGTGAAATGGGGACTCTTGCCTGCCGTAGTGTGGGGATTTAATGTATCAAGGGCATTGCTGTGTGTGGCATAATATGGTGCAGGGGGCATTACTGTGTGGGGTTTAGTATGGTAGAATTTTTTTTCCCTGTGGTGGTCGTGATCTGTTGGAGCAGGGTCAAAAACTGGATTGTGAGGTAGTCTTTTCAGACGAGGCCATGCCCATTTAGATGAGGCCACACCCATTTAGATGAGGCCATGCCCCCTTGCCGAGTGCGCGCGCTAGGTTTTTTTTTTATCTAGGTGTGTGTGTGTGTGGGGCGCATTTTTTCATGTCATGGGGGGCGCATTTTTAAATCTCGCACTGGGAGCCAAATTGGCTAGAAACAGCCCTGTGTGTAGGGGTAATTGTGGTGACTCGCTGACAGCCTGAGACATCACACTTGTGAGATATAAATAAACCCAGAGCAGCACAGACTCTAATGTGTAAAATGGGTTGTTCCCTGTGTAACTCATACTAGTGTTTAACCATATTTCTCTGACGTCCTAGTGGATGCTGGGAACTCCGTAAGGACCATGGGGAATAGCGGGCTCCGAAGGAGGCTGGGCACTCTAGAAAGATTTCAGACTACCTGGTGTGCACTGGCTCCTCCCACTATGACCCTCCTCCAAGCCTCAGTTAGAATTTGTGCCCGGCCGAGGTTGGATGCACACTAGGGGCTCTCCTGAGCTTTTAGAAAGAATAGACTTAGGTTTTTTATTTTCAGTGAGACCTGCTGGCAACAGGCTCACTGCAGCGAGGGACTAAGGGGAGAAGAAGCGAACTCACCTGCTTGCAGCCGGATTGGGCTTCTTAGGCTACTGGACACCATTAGCTCCAGAGGGATCGACCGCAGGCCCAGTCCTTGGTGTTCGGTCCCGGAGCCGCGCCGCCGTCCCCCTTACAGAGCCAGAAGCAAGAAGATGGTCCGGAAAATCGGCGGCATGAAGACTCTGTCTTCACCAAGGTAGCGCACAGCACTGCAGCTGTGCGCCATTGCTCCTCTCACACTTCACACTCCGGTCACTGAGGGTGCAGGGCGCTGGGGGGGGGGGGCGCCCTGAGGCAGCAATAATAATAAGAATTTACTTACCGATAATTCTATTTCTCATAGTCCGTAGTGGATGCTGGGACTCCGTCAGGACCATGGGGAATAGCGGGCTCCGCAGGAGACAGGGCACATCTAAATAAAGCTTTTAGGATCACATGGTGCGTACTGGCTCCTCCCCCTATGACCCTCCTCCAAGCCTCAGTTAGGTACTGTGCCCGGACGAGCGTACACAATAAGGAAGGATCTTGAATCCCGGGTAAGACTCATACCAGCCACACCAATCACACCGTACAACTTGTGATCTGAACCCAGTTAACAGTATGATAACAACAAATGAAGTAGCCTCTGAAAAGATGGCTCACAACAATAGTAATAACCCGATTTTTGTAACAATAACTATGTACAAACATTGCAGACAATCCGCACTTGGGATGGGCGCCCAGCATCCACTACGGACTATGAGAAATAGAATTATCGGTAAGTAAATTCTTATTTTCTCTAACGTCCTAGTGGATGCTGGGACTCCGTCAGGACCATGGGGATTATACCAAAGCTCCCAAACGGGCGGGAGAGTGCGGATGACTCTGCAGCACCGAATGAGAGAACTCCAGGTCCTCCTTAGCCAGAGTATCAAATTTGTAAAATTTTACAAATGTGTTCTCCCCTGACCACGTAGCTGCTCGGCAAAGTTGTAATGCCGAGACCCCTCGGGCAGCCGCCCAAGATGAGCCCACTTTCCTTGTGGAGTGGGCCTTTACAGATTTAGGCTGTGGCAGGCCTGCCACAGAATGTGCAAATTGGATTGTGCTACAGATCCAACGTGCAATCGTCTGTTTAGACGCAGGAGCACCCATCTTGTTGGGTGCATACAATATAAACAACGAGTCAGATTTTCTGACTTCAGCTGTCCTTGAAATATATATTTTTAATGCTCTGACAACGTCCAGTAACTTGGAGTCCTCCAAGTCGCTAGTAGCCGCAGGCACCACAATAGGCTGGTTCAAGTGAAAAGCCGAAACCACCTTAGGGAGAAAATGAGGACGTGTCCGCAGTTCTGCCCTGTCCGAATGGAAAATCAGATATGGGCTTTTGTACGATAAAGCCGCCAACTCTGAAACTCTCCTGGCTGAAGCCAGGGCCAATAACATGGTTACCTTCCATGTAAGGTATTTTAAATCTACCGATTTTAGAGGCTCAAACCAATGAGATTTGAGAAAATTCAAAACTACGTTCAAATCCCACGGTGCCACTGGAGGCACCATTGGGGGTTGTATATGTAGTACACCTTTGACAAAAGTTTGTACTTCAGGAACTGACGCCAATTCCTTCTGGAAGAAGATTGATAAGGCCAAAATTTGAACTTTAATGGACCCTAATTTTAGGCCCATAGACAATCCTGCTTGCAGGAAATGTAAGAATCGACCCAATTGAAATTCTTCCGTTGGGGCCTTTTTGGCCTCACACCACGCAACATATTTTCGCCAAATGCGGTGATAATGTTGTACAGTCACTTCCTTCCTAGCCTTCATCAAGGTAGGAATAACTTCCTCTGGAATGCCCTTTTCTTTTAGAATCCGGCGTTCAACCGCCATGCCGTCAAACGCAGACGCGGTAAGTCTTGGAACATACAAGGTCCCTGCTGAAGCAGATCCCTTCTTAGAGGTAGAGGCCACGGATCCTCCGTGAGCATCTCTTGAAGTTCCGGATACCAAGTCCGGAGCCACTAGTATTGTTCTTACTCCCCTTTTCCGTATAATTCTCAGTACCTTTGGTATGAGAGGCAGAGGAGGGAACACATACACTGACTGGTACACCCACGGTGTTACCAGAGCGTCCACAGCTATTGCCTGAGGGTCTCTTGACCTGGCGCAATATCTGTCCAATTTTTTGTTGAGGCGAGACGCCATCATGTCCACCTTTGGTTTTTCCCAACGGTTCACAATCATGTGGAAGACTTCTGGATGGAGTCCCCACTCTCCCGGGTGAAGGTCGTGTCTGCTGAGGAAATCTGCTTCCCAGTTGTCCACTCCCGGGATGAACACTGCTGACAGTGCTATGACATGATTTTCCGCCCAGCGCAGAATCCTTGCCGCTTCTGTCATTGCTCTTCTGCTTCTCGTGCCGCCTTGTCGGTTTACGTGGGCGACTGCCGTGATGTTGTCCGACTGGATCAACACCGGCTGACCCTGAAGCAGCGGTTTTGCCAGGCTTAGAGCATTGTAGATCGCTCTTAGCTCCAGTATATTTATGTGAAGGGACGTCTCCAGGTTTGACCACACGCCCTGGAAGTTCCTTCCCTGTGTGACTGCTCCCCAGCCTCGTAGGCTGGCATCCGTAGTCACCAGGACCCAGTCCTGTATGCCGAATCTGCGGCCCTCTAACAGATGGGCACTCTGCAACCACCACAGGAGAGACAACCTTGTTCTTGGTGACAATGTTATCCGCTGATGCATGTGCAGATGCGATCCGGACCATTTGTCCAGCAGATCCCACTGAAATGTTCGTGCATGGAATCTGCCAAATGGAATTGCTTCGTAAGAAGCCACCATCTTTCCCAGGACTCTTGTGCAAGTTCGGATAACTCCCTTGCTTTCTCCTCCGGGAGAAACACCTTTTTCTGAACCGTGTCCAGAATCATTCCCAGGAACAGCAGACGTGTTGTCGGGGTCAATTGAGATTTTGGAAGATTCAGAATCCACCCGTGTTGCTGAAGCACTACCTGGGTTAGTGCTACACCGACTTCCAGCTGTTCTCTGGACTTTGCCCTTATCAGGAGATCGTCCAAGTAAGGGATAATTAATACGCCTTTTCTTCGTAGAAGAACCATCATTTCGGTCATTACCTTGGTAAAGACCCGAGGAGCCGTGGACAAACCAAACGGCAGCGTTTGAAACTGATAATGACAGTCTTGTATCACGAACCTGAGATACCCTTGGTGTGAGGGGTAAATTGGGACATGCAGATAAGCATCTTTTATGTCCAGGGACACCATGAAGTCCCCTTCCTCCAGATTCGCTATCACTGCTCTGAGTGACTCCATCTTGAACTTGAATTTTTGTATGTACAGGTTCAAGGATTTCAGGTTTAGAATAGGTCTTACCGAACCGTCTGGCTTCGGTACCATAAATAGTGTGGAATAATACCCCTTTCCCTGTTGTAGGAGGGGTACCTTGACTATCACCTGCTGAGAATACAGCTTGTGAATGGCTTCCAATACCGACGTCCTTTCTGAGGGAGACGTTGGTAAAGCAGACTTTAGGAACCGGCGAGGGGGAGACCTTTCGAACTCCAACATGTAACCCTGAGATATTATCTGCAGGATCCACGGGTCCACTTGTGAGCGAGCCCACTGATTGCTGAAAATCTTGAGTCGACCCCCCACCGCTCCTGAGTCCGCTTGTAAAGCCCCAGCGTAATGCTGATGGCTTTGTAGAACCCGGGGCGGGCTTCTGGTCCTGGGCAGGGGCTGCTTGCTGCCCTCTCTTACCCTTTCCTCTGCTTCGCGGCAGATAAGACTGTCCTTTTGGTCGCTTGTTTTTATAGGAGCGAAAGGACTGCGGCTGAAAAGACGGTGTCTTTTTCTGTTGGGAGGGGGTCTGAGGTAAAAAAGTGGATTTGCCGGCAGTTGCCGTGGCCACCAGGTCCGAAAGACCGACCCCAAATAATTCCTCTCCTTTATATGGCAATACTTCCATATGCCTTTTGGAATCCGCATCACCTGACCACTGTCGCGTCCATAAACTTCTTCTGGCAGATATGGACATCGCGCTTACCCTTGATGCTAGAGTACAAATATCCCTCTGAGCATCTCGCATATAAAGAAACGCATCCTTTAATTGCTCTAGAGTCAATAAAATACTGTCCCTATCCAGGGTATCAATATTTTCAGTCAGGGAATCCAACCACACTACCCCAGCACTGCACATCCAGGCTGAGGCTATTGCCGGTCGCAGTATAACACCAGTATGTGTGTATATACTCTTCAGTGTAGTTTCCAGCCTCCTATCTGCTGGATCCTTGAGGGCGGCCGTATCAGGAGACGGCAACGCCACTTGCTTTGATAAACGTGTGAGCGCCGTATCCACCCTAGGGGGTGTTTCCCAGCGCGCCCTAACCTCTGGTGGGAAAGGGTATAATGCCAATAACTTCTTGGAAATTAGCAGTTTTCTATCTGGGTTAACCCACGCTTCATCACACACGTCATTCAATTCCTCTGATTCTGGAAAAGCTACAGGTAGTTTTTTTCACCCCCCACATAATACCCCTTTTTGAGGTACCAGCAGTATCAGAGATCTGCAAAGCCTCCTTCATTGCCGTGATCATATAACGTGTGGCCCTATTGGAAAATACGTTTGTTTCTTCACCGTCGACACTAGATTCATCTGTGTCGGTACCCGTGTCGACTGACTGAGGTAAGGGACGTTTTACAGCCCCTGACGGTGTCTGAGACGCCTGAGCCGGTACTAACTGGTTTTCCGGCCGTCTCATTTCGTCAACTGACTTTTGTAATGTGCTAACATTATCACGTAATTCCATAACTAAAGCCATCCATTCCGGTGTCGACTCCCTAGGGGGTGACATCACCATTACCGGCAATTGCTCTGCCTCCACACCAACATCGTCCTCATACATGTCGACACACACGTACCGACACACAGCAGCCACACAGGGAATGCTCTAATCGAAGACAGGACCCTCTTAGCCCTTTGGGGAGACAGAGGGAGAGTTTGCCAGCACACACCAAAAACGCTATAAATGTATATAAACAACCCTAGAAGGTGTTGTTTTTGATATAGGCGCTTTTAATATATCAATATCGCCAAATTATGCCCCCCTTCTCTTTGTTACCCTGTTTCTGTAGTGCAGTGCAGGGGAGAATCCTGGGAGCCTTCCTCACCAGCGGAGCTGAGCAGGAAAATGGCGCTGAGTGCTGAGGAGAATAAGCTCCGCCCCTTTTTCGGCGGGCTTTTCTCCCGGGTTTTAAGAAAACTGGCCTGGGTTAAATACATACATATAGCCTTAATGGCTATATGTGATGTATTTTTCGCCACTAAAGGTATTTAATATTGCTGCCCAGGGCGCCCCCAGCAGCGCCCTGCACCCTCCGTGACTGAATCAGTGAGACGTGTAGCAACAATGGCGCACAGCTGCAGTGCTGTGCGCTACCTTCATGAAGACTGAGGAGTCTTATGCCGCCTGCTTTCCGGACCTCCGATCTTCAGCGTCTGTAAGGGGGGTCGGCGGCGCGGCTCCGGGACGAACCCCAGGATGACCTGTGTTCAGACTCCCTCTGGAGCTAAGTGTCCAGTAGCCTAAGACTCCAATCCATCCTGCACGCAGGTGAGTTGGAAATCTCTCCCCTAAGTCCCTCGATGCAGTGATCCTGTTGCCAGCAGGATTCACTGAGATTTAAACCTAAAAAAACTTTGTCTAAGCAGCTCTTTAGGAGAGCCACCTAGATTGCACCCTTCTCGGACGGGCACAAAAACCTAACTGAGGCTTGGAGGAGGGTCATAGGGGGAGGAGCCAGTACGCACCATGTGATCCTAAAAGCTTTATTTAGATGTGCCCTGTCTCCTGCGGAGCCCGCTATTCCCCATGGTCCTGACGGAGTCCCAGCATCCACTAGGACGTTAGAGAAAACACCTTGGCTGGCTAAAATACCTCAATATATAGCCCCAGGGGCTATATATGAGGTAAATACCCCTGCCAGAATTCCATAAAAAGCGGGAGAATAGGCCGCGAAAAAGGGGCGGAGCCTATCTCCTCAGCACACTGGCGCCATTTTTCCCTCACAGCTCGGCTGGAAGGAAGCTCCCTGGCTCTTCCCTGCAATATACAGTAACAGTAAGAGGGAAAAGAGAGGGGGGGCATTAAATTTGGCAGTATATATACATATATTATATGAAAAGCAGCTATTAGGGACATAACTCAGTTAGTCCCTGTATATATATAGCGCTCTGGTGTGTGCTGGCATACTCTCACTCTGTCCCCCCAAAGGGCTTTTTGTGGGTCCTGTCCTCTGTTGAGCATTCCCTGTGTGTGTGGGGTGTGTCGGTACGGCTGTGTCGACATGTTTGATGAGGATAATGAGGTGGAGGCGGAGCAGATGCATTTTGAAGGGACGTCACCCCCTGCGGGGCAGACACCCGAGTGGATGAACTTATGGAAAGAAATGAGTGCACGTATAGATTCTTTACATAAGAAATTTGACGACATGCCAAATGTGGGACAGCCGGGATCTCAGCTCGTGCCTGTCCAGGTGCCTCAGGGATCGTCAGGGGCTCTAAAATGCCCGCTACCTCAGTTTGCAGACCCGGATGTCGACACGGATACTGATAACAGTGTCGACGACGATGAGTCAAACCTAATGCCTGTCAGGGCCATTCACTGCATGATTGAGGCAATGAAAGAGGTGTTAAACATTTCTGATTTACATCCAGGTACCACAAAAAAGGGTATTATGTTTGGGGAGAAAAAACTACCCGTAGTTTTTCCCCCATCAGATGAACTAAATGAAGTGTGTGAAGAAGCGTGGCTTTTCCCTGATAAAAAATTTGTAATTCCTAAGAAGGTACTAATGGCGTTCCCTTTCCCGCCAGAGGATAGGTCACGTTGGGAAACACCACCTAGGGTGGATAAAGCGCTCACACGTTTGTCAAAAAAGGTGGCACTACCCTCTCAGGATACGGCCGCCCTTAAGGAGCCTGCTGATAGAAAGCAGGAGGCAATCCTGAAGTCTGTATACACACACTCAGGCATTATACTTAGACCAGCTATTGCGTCAGCTTGGATGTGCAGTGCTGCCGCTGCATGGTCAGAAAAACTGTCAGAAAATATTGACACACTAGACAAAGACACTATTCTGCTAACGATTGACCATATAAAAGATTCAGTCTTATATATGAGAGATGCACAGAGGGAAATTTGCCGGCTGGCATCTAAAGTAAGTGCATTGTCTATCTCTGCTAGGAGATGCTTATGGACTCGTCAGTGGACGGGAGATGCAGATTCCAAGAGGCACATGGAAGTTTTGCCTTATAAAGGGGAGGAATTATTTGGGGATGGTCTCTCCGACCTAGTTTCCACAGCAACGTCTGGGAAGTCAGCATTTTTACCCCATGTTCCCTCACAGCCTAAGAAGGCGCCATTTTATCAGGTTCAGTCCTTTCGGACCCAGAAAAGCAAGCGTGGAAAAGGAGGGTCTTTTCTGTCTAGAGGCAGAGGTAGGGGAAAAAGGCTGCAACAGACAGCAGGTTCCCAGGAACAAAAGTCCTCCCCCGCTTCCTCTTCCAAGTTCGCCGCATGACGGTGGGGCTCCACAGGTGGAGCCAGGTACGGTGGGGGCCCGCCTCAGAAATTTCAGCGATCAGTGGGCTCGCTCACAGGTGGATCCCTGGATCCTTCAAGTAGTATCTCAGGGATACATGCTGGAATTCGAGGCGGCTCCACCCCACCGGTTCCTAAAATCTGCCTTGCCGATTGCTCCCTCAGACAGGGAGGCGGTGCTAGCGGCAATTCACAAGCTGTATTCCCAGCAGGTGATAATCAAGGTACCCCTACTTCAACAAGGCCGGGGTTACTATTCCACACTATTTGTGGTACCGAAGCCGGACGGTTCGGTGAGACCCATTTTAAATTTGAAGTCCTTGAACATGTACATAAAAAAATTCAAGTTCAAGATGGAATCGCTCAGGGCGGTTATTGCAAGCCTGGACGAGGGGGATTACATGGTTTCCCTGGACATCAAGGATGCTTACCCGCATGTCCCCATTTACCATCCTCACCAGGAGTACCTCAGATTTGTGGTACAGGATTGCCATTACCAATTCCAGACGCTGCCGTTTGGACTCTCCACGGCACCAAGGGTATTTACCAAGGTTATGGCGGAAATGATGATACTCCTTCGAAGAAAGGGAGTTTTAATTATCCCGTACTTGGACGATCTCCTAATAAAGGCACGGTCCAAAGAACAGTTGTTGGTGGGAGTAGCACTATCTCAGGAAGTGCTGAACCAGCACGGCTGGATTCTGAATATCCCAAAGTCACAGCTGGTCCCGACGACACGTCTACTGTTCCTGGGGATGATTCTGGACACAGTCCAGAAAAAAGTGTTTCTCCCGGAGGAGAAAGCCAGGGAGTTGTCTTCTCTAGTCAGAGACCTCCTGAAACCAAAACAGGTATCGGTGCATCACTGCACGCGTGTCCTGGGAAAGATGGTGGCTTCTTACGAAGCAATTCCATTCGGCAGGTTCCATGCCAGAATCTTTCAGTGGGACCTGTTGGACAAGTGGTCCGGATCGCATCTTCAGATGCATCGCTTGATAACCCTGTCTGCAAGAACCAGGGTGTCTCTACTGTGGTGGCTGCAGAGTGCTCATCTTCTGGAGGGTCGCAGATTCGGCATTCAGGACTGGGTCCTGGTGACCACGGATGCCAGCCTGCGAGGCTGGGGGGCAGTCACAAAGGGAAGAAACTTCCAAGGACTATGGACAAGTCAGGAGACTTCCCTTCACATAAATATTCTGGAACTAAGGGCCATCTACAATGCCCTAAGTCAAGCAAAATCCCTGCTCCTACACTAGCCGGTGCTGATCCAGTCAGACAACATCACGGCAGTCGCCCATGTGAATCGACAGGGCGGCACAAGAAGCAGGATGGCAATGACAGAAGCCACAAGAATTCTCCGATGGGCGGAAAATCATGTACTAGCACTGTCAGCAGTGTTCATTCCGGGAGTGGACAATTGGGAAGCAGACTTTCTCAGCAGGCACGACCTCCACCCGGGAGAGTGGGGACTTCATCCAGAAGTCTACCAAATGATTGTACATCAGTGGGGTCGTCCACAGGTGGACATGATGGCGTCCCGCCTAAACAAAAAACTAGAGAGGTATTGCGCCAGGTCAAGAGACCCTCAAGCGATAGCTGTGGACGCTCTGGTGACACCGTGGGTGTACCAGTCAGTTTATGTGTTCCCTCCGCTGCCTCTCATACCAAAGGTATTGAGAATAATAAGAAAGCGAGGAGTAAACACAATTCTCGTGGTTCCGGATTGGCCAAGAAGAACATGGTACCCGGAACTTCAAGAGATGATCTCAGAGGACCCGTGGCCTCTGCCGCTAAGACAAGACCTGCTACAGCAGGGGCCCTGTCTGTTCCAAGACTTACCGCGGCTGCGTTTGACGGCATGGCGGTTGAACGCCGGATCCTGACAGAAAAGGGCATTCCGGAGGAAGTCATTCCTACGCTTATTAAAGACAGGAAAGAGGTTACAGCAAATCATTATCACCGCATATGGCGGAAATATGTTGCATGGTGTGAGGCCGAAAAGGCCCCAACTGAGGAATTTCAACTAGGTCGATTTCTGCATTTCCTGCAAGCAGGAGTGAATATGGGCCTAAAACTGGGTTCCATTAAGGTACAGATCTCGGCTCTATCGATTTTCTTTCAGAAAGAACTAGCTTCAGTATCTGAAGTTCAGACATTTGTAAAGGGAGTGCTGCATATTCAGCCCCCATATGTGCCTCCTGTGGCACCTTGGGATCTCAACGTGGTGTTGAGTTTCTTAAAATCACATTGGTTTGAACCACTAAAAACCGTGGATCTGAAATATCTCACGTGGAAGGTGGTCATGTTATTGGCCTTGGCTTCTGCCAGGCGAGTATCAGAATTGGCGGCTTTGTCTTATAAAAGCCCTTATCTGATTTTCCATATGGATAGGGCAGAATTGAGGACTCGTCCCCAGTTTCTCCCTAAGGTGGTGTCAGCGTTTCATTTGAACCAGCCTATTGTGGTGCCTGCGGCCACTAGGGACTTGGAGGACTCCAAGTTGTTAGACGTGGTCAGGGCCCTGAAAATATATGTTTCCAGGACGGCTGGAGTCAGAAAATCTGACTCGCTGTTTATCCTATATGCACCCAACAAGCTGGGTGCTCCTGCTTCTAAGCAGACTATTGCTCGTTGGATTTGTAGTACAATTCAACTTGCACATTCTGTGGCAGGCCTGCCACAGCCAAAATCTGTCAATGCCCATTCCACAAGGAAGGTGGGCTCATCTTGGGCGGCTGCCCGAGGGGTCTCGGCTTTACAACTTTGCCGAGCTGCTACTTGGTCAGGGGCAAACACGTTTGCAAAATTCTATAAATTTGATACCCTGGCTGAGGAGGACCTGGAGTTCTCTCATTCGGTGTTGCAGAGTCATCCGCACTCTCCCGCCCGTTTGGGAGCTTTGGTATAATCCCCATGGTCCTTACGGAGTTCCCAGCATCCACTAGGACGTCAGAGAAAATAAGAATTTACTCACCGGTAATTCTATTTCTCGTAGTCCGTAGTGGATGCTGGGCGCCCATCCCAAGTGCGGTTTATCTGCAATACTTGTACATAGTTATTGTTAACTAAATCGGGTTATTGTTGAGCCATCTGTTGAGAGGCTCAGTTGTTTCATACTGTTAACTGGGTTTCATATCACGAGTTGTACGGTGTGATTGGTGTGGCTGGTATGAGTCTTACCCGGGATTCAAAATCCTTCCTTATTGTGTACGCTCGTCCGGGCACAGTATCCTAACTGAGGCTTGGAGGAGGGTCATAGTGGGAGGAGCCAGTGCACACCAGGTAGTCTGAAATCTTTCTAGAGTGCCCAGCCTCCTTCGGAGCCCGCTATTCCCCCTGGTCCTTACGGAGTCCCCAGCATCCACTACGGACTACGAGAAATAGAATTACCGGTGAGTAAATTCTTATTTTACCTACTACCGGACGTTGCGGGAAATTCACGATTTTTCAGGTAGTCCCCTTCACCCTTGGGACTTACCTGCTTCCATAGGGAAACAGGCAGGATGTGGATAAAACACCGGGAATTGCAGCTCTGTTTTGAAAGGACAGGGCTAAATGACGCAAAATCGCTTAGGGGTCTATTACTAAAGCAGAGAAAAGCCTGTTTTGCCCTGGACATTGCAGCGCTTTGCCGGAAGGGTAAGTATATATGAATTACTACTTATCCCAGCTATACATGGTATTGAACCCCTATAGATCCCTATGCGGCCCCCTCCTTATAGTAGTTATCTATACAGCCCCCACCCCGTTAATTACATTTAGTGGCGATCGTCAGTGCCGCTCAGCTCCTCAGATCAGCCACTGCCAGGAAGTAAGTTGTGGGACTATTCAGCAACAGCAGCCTCGCCGTTCACTACCTGTTGCTTTCCACCGACAGCTCCCCCACCCCTCCCGGCTCCATTGCCCAACCCGACCCTTTTTCACTGTGCACACAGAAAAACCCATTAATAAATCAGATAGCCTCATTGGGCCACCGGCCGCAGTACTGTGACAGCGCTGCGGCGCCCCAGGGAGCCACAGCACACAGTTTGGGAACCTCTGAACTAAACTAACACTGCTGCTAATATTAATATCATGAATCATGGGCTGCAATCTGCAGTGATCTGGTCCTCAAAATAGAGTTTGATGCGATTTCCATGTGAATTGGGCTTTAGTACTTAAATCCCCCTTCCTAGTTGTGTGACAATTAATCAGGGCTGGATTAAGCTATTGGGGGGCACATAAGGCAGCAGTGATAGGCAAAACCAGAGCTGGTGGCTGACAAACATAAAATATGTAGACAAGCAGAACCACAACTGTGTCCACCACCACCACATAATTCAACCTAAGGACGACATATAAGGGCAAGTTACTTAATATATTTCTCAATAAGAATTTTTTGGACATGGGGTGCCTTGAAAAAATAAGAATTTACTTACCGATAATTCTATTTCTCGTAGTCCGTAGTGGATGCTGGGGACTCCGTCAGGACCATGGGGAATAGCGGCTCCGCAGGAGACAGGGCACAAAAGTAAAAGCTTTAGGATCAGGTGGTGTGCACTGGCTCCTCCCCCTATGACCCTCCTCCAAGCCTCAGTTAGGATACTGTGCCCGGACGAGCGTACACAATAAGGAAGGATTTTGAATCCCGGGTAAGACTCATACCAGCCACACCAATCACACTGTACAACCTGTGATCTGAACCCAGTTAACAGCATGATAACAGCGGAGCCTCTGAAAAGATGGCTCACAACAATAATAACCCGATTTTTGTAACAATAACTATGTACAAGTATTGCAGACAATCCGCACTTGGGATGGGCGCCCAGCATCCACTACGGACTACGAGAAATAGAATTATCGGTAAGTAAATTCTTATTTTCTCTGACGTCCTAAGTGGATGCTGGGGACTCCGTCAGGACCATGGGGATTATACCAAAGCTCCCAAACGGGCGGGAGAGTGCGGATGACTCTGCAGCACCGAATGAGAGAACTCCAGGTCCTCCTTAGCCAGGGTATCAAATTTGTAGAATTTTTCAACGTGTTTGCCCCTGACCAAGTAGCAGCTCGGCAAAGTTGTAAAGCCGAGACCCCTCGGGCAGCCGCCCAAGATGAGCCCACCTTCCTTGTGGAATGGGCATTTACATATTTTGGCTGTGGCAGGCCTGCCACAGAATGTGCAAGCTGAATTGTACTACACATCCAACTAGCAATCGTCTGCTTAGAAGCAAGAGCACCCAGTTTGTTGGGTGCATACAGGATAACAGCAAGTCAGTTTTCCTGACTCCAGCCGTCCTGGAAACCTATATTTTCAGGGCCCTGACAACATCTAGCAACTTGGAGTCCTCCAAGTCCCTAGTAGCCGCAGGTACCACAATAAGCTGGTTCAGGTGAAACGCTGACACCACCTTAGGGAGAAACTGGGGACGAGTCCGCAGCTCTGCCCTGTCCGAATGGACAATCAGATATGGGCTTTTGTGAGACAAAGCCGCCAATTCTGACACTCGCCTGGCCAAGGCCAGGGCCAACAGCATGGTCACTTTCCATGTGAGATATTTCAAATCCACAGATTTGAGCGGTTTAAACCAATGTGATTTGAGGAATCCCAGAACTACGTTGAGATCCCACAGTGCCACTGGAGGCACCAGACATGGTACTTGCTGAAGCAAGTCCCTTCTTAGCGGCAGAGGCCATGAGTCCTCTGTGAGCATTTCTTGAAGTTCCGGGTACCAAGTCCTTCTTGGCCAATCCGGAGCCACGAGTATAGTTCTTACTCCTCTACGTCTTATAATTCTCAGTACCTTGGGTATGAGAAGCAGAGGAGGGAACACATACACCGACTGGTACACCCACGGTGTTACCAGAACGTCCACAGCTATTGCCTGAGGGTCTCTTGACCTGGCGCAATACCTGTCCAGTTTTTTGTTCAGGCGGGACGCCATCATGTCCACCTTTGGTCTTTCCCAACGGTTCACAATCATGTGGAAGACTTCCCGATGAAGTCCCCACTTTCCCGGGTGGAGGTCGTGCCTGCTGAGGAAGTTTGCTTCCCAGTTTTCCACTCCCGGAATGAACACTGCTGACAGTGCTATCACATGATTTTCCGCCCAGCGAAGAATCCTTGCAGTTTCTGCCATTGCCCTCCTGCTTCTTGTGCCGCCCTGTCTGTTTACGTGGGCGACTGCCGTGATGTTGTCCCACTGGATCAATACCGGCTGACCTTGAAGCAGAGGTCTTGCTAAGCTTAGAGCATTGTAAATTGTCCTTAGCTCCAGTATATTTATGTGGAGAGAAGTCTCCAGACTTGATCACACTCCCTGGAAATTTTTTCCCTGTGTGACTGCTCCCCAGCCTCTCAGGCTGGCATCCGTGGTTACCAGGACCCAGTCCTGAATGCCGAATCTGCGGCCCTTTAGTAGATGAGCACTCTGCAGCCACCGCAGAAGAAACACCCTTGTCCTTGGAGACAGGGTTATCCGCTGATGCATCTGAAGATGCGATCCGGACCATTTTTCCAGCAGATCCCACTGAAAAGTTCTTGCGTGAAATCTGCCGAATGGAATCGCTTCGTAAGAAGCCACCATTTTTCCCAGGACCCTTGTGCAATGATGCACTGACACTTTTCCTGGTTTTAGGAGGTTCCTGACTAGCTCGGATAACTCCCTGGCTTTCTTCTCCGGGAGAAACACCCTTTTCTGGACTGTGTCCAGAATCATCCCTAGGAACAGTAGACGTGTCGTCGGAAACAGCTGCGATTTTGGAATATTTAGAATCCACCCATGCTGTCGTAGAACTACTTGAGATAGTGCTACTCCGACCTCCAACTGTTCTCTGGACCTTGCCCTTATCAGGCGATCGTCCATTTTCTTTGAAGAAGAATCATCATTTCGGCCATTACCTTGGTAAAGACCCGGGGTGCCGTGGACAATCCAAACGGCAGCGTCTGAAACTGATAGTGACAGTTCTGTACCACGAACCTGAGGTACCCTTGGTGAGAAGGGCAAATTGGGACATGGAGGTAAGCATCCCTGATGTCCAGGGACACCATATAGTCCCCTTCTTCCTGGTTCGCTATCACTGCTCTGAGTGACTCCATCTTGATTTGAACCTTTGTATGTAAGTGTTCAAATATTTCAGATTTAGAATAGGTCTCACCGAGCCATCTGGCTTCAGTACCACAATATAGTGTGGAATAATACCCCTTTCCTTGTTGTAGGAGGGGTACTTTGATTATCACCTGCTGGGAATACAGCTTGTGAATTGTTTCCAATACTGCCTCCCTGTCGGAGGGAGACGTTGGTAAAGCAAACTTCAGGAACCTGCGAGGGGGAGACGTCTCGAATTTCCAATCTGTACCCCTGGGATACTACTTGTAGGATCCAGGGGTCCACTTGCGAGTGAGCCCACTGCGTGCTGAAACTCTTGAGACGACCCCCCACCGCACCTGTTTGTACGGCCCCAGCGTCATGCTGAGGACTTGGCAGAAGCGGTGGAGGGCTTCTGTTCCTGGGAATGGGCTGCCTGCTGCAGTCTTCTTCCCTTTCCTCTATCCCTGGGCAGATATGACTGGCCTTTTGCCCGCTTGCCCTTATGGGGACGAAAGGACTGAGGCTGAAAAGACGATGTCTTTTTCTGCTGAGATGTGACTTGGGGTAAAAAAGGTGGATTTTCCAGCTGTTGCCGTGGCCACCAGGTCCGATGGACCGACCCCAAATAACTCCTCCCCTTTATACGGCAATACTTTCATGTGCCGTTTGGAATCTGCATCACCTGACCACTGTCGTGTCCATAAACATCTTCTGGCAGATATGGACATCGCACTTACTCTTGATGCCAGAGTGCAAATATCCCTCTGTGCATCTCGCATATATAGAAATGCATCCTTTAAATGCTCTATAGTCAATAAAATACTGTCCCTGTCAAGGGTATCAATATTTTCAGTCAGGGAATCCGACCAAGCCACCTCAGCGCTGCCCATCCAGGCTGAGGTGATCGCTGGTCGCAGTATAACACCAGTATGTGTGTATATACTGTTTAGGATATTTTCCAGCCTCCTATCAGTTGGCTCTTTGAGGGCGGCCGTATCTGGAGACGGTAACGCCACTTGTTTTGATAAGCGTGTGAGCGCCTTATCCACCCTAAGGGATGTTTCCCAACGCGCCATAACTTCTGGCGGGAAAGGGTATACCGCCAATAATTTTCTATCGGGGGAAACCCACGCATCATCACACACTTCATTTAATTTATCTGATTCAGGAAAAACTACAGGTAGTTTTTTCACACCCCACATAATACCCTTTTTTGTGGTACTTGTAGTATCAGAAATATGTAACACCTCCTTCATTGCCCTTAACATGTAACGTGTGGCCCTAAAGGAAAATACGTTTGTTTCTTCACCGTCGACACTGGAGTCAGTGTCCCTGTCTGTGTCGACCGACTGAGGTAAATGGGCGTTTTAAAGCCCCTGACGGTGTTTGAGACGCCTGGACAGGTACTAATTTGTTTGCCGGCCGTCTCATGTCGTCAACCGACCTTGCAGCGTGTTGACATTATCACGTAATTCCCTAAATACGCCATCCATTCCGGTGTCGACTCCCTAGAGAGTGACATCACCATTACAGGCAATTGCTCCGCCTCACCAACATCGTCCTCATACATGTCGACACACACGTACCGACACCCAGCACACACACAGGGAATGCTCTGATAGAGGACAGGACCCCACTAGCCCTTTGGGGAGACAGAGGGAGAGTTTGCCAGCACACACCAAAACGCTATAATTATACAGGGACAACCTTTATATAAGTGTTTTCCCCTTATAGCATCTTAATATATAATCATATCGCCAAATAAGTGCCCCCCCTCTCTGTTTTAACCCTGTTTCTGTAGTGCAGTGCAGGGGAGAGCCTGGGAGCCTTCCCACCAGCAGTTCTGTGAGGGAAAATGGCGCTGTGTGCTGAGGAGAATAGGCCCCGCCCCCTTTTCGGCGGGCTTCTTCTCCCGTTTTTCTGACAACCTGGCAGGGGTTAAATACATCCATATAGCCCCAGAGGCTATATGTGATGTATTTTTAGCCAGTATAGGTATTTTCATTGCTGCCCAGGGCGCCCCCCCCAGCGCCCTGCACCCTCAGTGACCGTTGGTGTGAAGTGTGCTGAGAGCAATGGCGCACAGCTGCAGTGCTGTGCGCTACCTCATGAAGACTGAGAAGTCTTCAGCCGCCGATTTCTGGACCTCTTCTCTCTTCAGCATCTGCAAGGGGGTCGGCGGCGCGGCTCCGGTGACCCATCCAGGCTGTACCTGTGATCGTCCCTCTGGAGCTAGTGTCCAGTAGCCTAAGAAGCCAATCCATCCTGCACGCAGGTGAGTTCACTTCTTCTCCCCTAAGTCCCTCGTTGCAGTGAGCCTGTTGCCAGCAGGACTCACTGAAAATAAAAAACCTAATAAAACTTTTACTCTAAGCAGCTCTTTAGGAGAGCCACCTAGATTGCACCCTTCTCGGCCGGGCACAAAAACCTAACTGAGGCTTGGAGGAGGGTCATAGGGGGAGGAGCCAGTGCACACCACCTGATCCTAAAGCTTTTACTTTTGTGCCCTGTCTCCTGCGGAGCCGCTATTCCCCATGGTCCTGACGGAGTCCCCAGCATCCACTTAGGACGTCAGAGAAAATACTGATACTCTAGGGCACCGTGATTCAATAAAGTTTAGGAACCACTGACCCCGGCTGTATATTATATGACTGCAGAAGTCCATGACCTAGAATCTGACACAAAACAGTGCCACACCAGCTGCTCTTCAAGTGCCAATACGGCGGCATGTTGCAGACATCTTCATATGGGGAAGGAGGAGTGCCGTCAAGCCAATCAAGTAGCAAACCCAGGGGGGGTTTAAGAGAGGAAGTGGTGGCGCTTGATACTGAGCAAACATTGGTGGCGGTGGTCCAATGGCCTCAGCCTGTGCAGCACTCCATCATCGTGGCTAAACCATCAATGGATTTCTGACAACAGTGTAGAACCATCGATCATGCAGGCTTTGATGGGTCATCACTACCTTTAGTTCATCTACTCATTAAAATATCACACAAACAGAGGTATTTATTATGATTAGTAAAGTACTAGGATTTGCTGTTTCTGCAGAACCATTGACGGCTTTGTTTCATTTTGATCCGGGAAGTATGTCCCAGGGCGAAAGGTACATTATGGGGCATATACTGATAGCAATCAAGGCCTCTATTGCCCAGCTGTGGAAATCCCCTCTGATCCCCAACTTTACTGTTATCACAAATAAAATACATAAGCATTATTTATTTGAAACTGCAGACAGTGATTACTCTTCTGCTTCATCTAGTCACATGAAATGGTTTAGATAGGGAGAGTTCAGGGAACGAATGGGACATTCTGCTATATAGCACTCCAATAGATTTTTTTTTGTCCCGACTTCCCCTAATTCAGATTCTTAAGAGGTCTCTTTTGAACGGAGTTGGCATATGTGATACCTTACCTTGCTTATCATAAGTGAAATTGATTATTTTTTCCTTATGTGTGTTTCGGCCCTCTGAAGCAAGACCTTTCTGGCAAATCCGACCACCCTTTTTCTTACATTCTGTATCCTCTAATGTCTTTGTTTTTTTGCTTTTTTAGGTCTTTGTATTTTGTTTTCTTCTCTGTTTGTTGACAAATTAAAATCCAATAAACATTATTGTGAAAAAAAAATATATTACACACAAACGTTTTCTGTAGCAGGGAGACATCTTGTGGACAACTGTATGCATTACAGCTAGCACTATTAACTTTCAAGTAGAATTTTGACACAAGGTCATCTTTTAAAAATAGGTCATTAACACATAATAAACAAGTTACTTGTGTTGAGCATATAGGCATGTCTGCTGTATATTGATTAATACAATGTTGCTGGCAATATAATATACATTTTAGAAAAGGGCTCATGTTGTTCCGTTGCTGGTCCAGGCATAATGCACTTTAGGGCTGTAGTGTATGAAAGTTTGAAGCTGGTGAATATGAAGGGTTATATATTGTACTTAATGGCAATAGAAATAGTCTTTAACCAGGAGATATAAAGTCCTCGGTGCAAAATACAGAAGCAAATGAGAATGATAAAACAATGCATTTAGAAAAAGATGTACACACCAAAACACGCTGAATAATGGGCAAAATCTGTGCACAATACATGAAAGAATTCTATTTTCTAAGTGAAATCCTGTGTTTACATGTATGGAGCAACTAACCCCATTATCCCTGTGATTCACAACCTCAAAGGTCTATTTTGTAAATGTTTTTCTTATAACATGAAATTTCATGACAGCTTCTAATCTAATCTGCCGATATCGTGTTACAAATGCTCAAAGATTACTTGATCCTAAACATGAATTTAACGCAAGAGCAGACAAAGTGCAAGTATGTGCCTGTCTTCTGCTGCCTGCGACTACTGTCCTGACACACAAAACAAATACTGAATAGGGATTTATCAAATGGGGCGGTTCTCAGACCCGCTTTTGTTGTGGTAGCTACAAGTAATAATTGTGTAGTATGAGGCCATTTATGTGGACCACTTGTCCAAGCGTAATCTGATCACAATGCAACTTTTTCTAAAGCATGACAAAATCCACTTTGAATGTACTGTATTTACCGGTGTAGCTGTTGACACTGTACATTATGGGGGTGATTCCGAGTTGTTCGCTCGCTAGCTGCTTTTAGCTGCATTACACACGCTAAGCCGCCGCCCTCTGGGAGTGTATCTTAGCTTAGCAGAATTGCGAACGAAAGATTAGCAGAATTGCGAATAGAAATTTCTTAGCAGTTTCTGAGTAGCTCCAGACTTACTCGGCCATTGCGACCAGCTCAGTCCTTTTCGTTCCTGGTTTGACGTCACAAACACACCCAGCGTTTGCCCAACCTCTCCCCCGTTTCTCCAGCCACTCCTGCGTTTTGCAACTCGAACGCCTGTGTTTTTCCGCACACTCCCATAAAACGTCCAGTTTCCGCCCAGAAACACCCACTTCCTGTCAATAACACTACGATGAAAAAGCTTTGTTATGCCGTGAGTAAAATACCTAACTTTTGTGTAAAATAACTAAGCGCATGCGCTCTGCGAACAATGCGCATGCGCAGTAAGCGACTAATCGCAGTATAGCGAAAATCGGCAACGAGCGAACAACTCAGAATCACCCCCTATGTTCAGTGAGGCTAGAACATGGTATTGGGAATACAAACTGTACTAGTGTTGGAAAACATATAGCTATTAAAGGGATATTTAGTGAAAAACTTACAGTGATCAGTACGAACAAGATCAGTGTAATGCGACACTAGCAGAGGTGCTTTCCGCTTAGTTGTGTAAACATTACAGAGGAGGAAATTGTGGATGTGGCCACCACAACTACCTTTATTCAGTGGCTAAATCATTTAATTTAGGAGAGCATATAGTAACATATAGTAAATATTACAACGAGGAAGTGCTCTCCGGCCTGTATCAAACACCCTCATTATAGACACAAAGGAAATGTAAGAAATAACGAGTTTTGTATTTGATTTGAGCAATATTTACAAACATCTTTCATAGCCTAGAACAGTGGTTCTCAAACTCGGTCCTCAGGACCCCCACACAGTGCATGTTTTGCAGGTAACCCAGCAGCTGCACAGGTGTATTAATTACTCACTGACACATTTTAAAAGGTCCACAGGTGGAGTTAATTATTTCACTTGTGATTCTGTGAGGAGACCCGCAAAACATGCACCGTGTGGGGTCCTGAGGACAGAGTTTGAGAGCCTGTGGCCTAGAATATATTATTTACTAGCGATCATAATAAAGTGCAACGGAATACACTGGCGCTATATGACTATTAATTTAAAATAAAAAACACAATCCAATTGGGGGCAACCCCGGGATTTCAATAATAAGATTTTACTTACCGGTAAATCTATTTCTCGTAGTCCGTAGTGGATGCTGGGGATTCCGTAAGGACAATGAGGAATAGACGGGCTCCGCAGGAGACATGGGCACTTTAAGAAAGAATTTGGATTCTGGTGTGCTCTGGCTCCTCCCTCTATGTCCCTCCTCCAGACCTCAGTTAAAGAAACGGTGCCCAGAAGAGCTGACAGTACAAGGAAAGGATTTTGGGAATCCAGGGTAAGACTCATACCAGCCACACCAATCACACCGTATAACTTGTGATAACTTTACCCAGTTAACAGTATGAACAATAACAGAGCATCAGATAAACCCTGATGCAACTATAACATAACCCTTATTTAAGCAATAACTATATACAAGCATTGCAGAAAAAGTCCGCACTTGGGACGGGCGCCCAGCATCCACTACGGACTACGAGAAATAGATTTACCGGTAAGTAAAATCTTATTTTCTCTAACGTCCTAGTGGATGCTGGGGACTCCGTAAGGACCATGGGGATTATACCAAAGCTCCCAAACGGGCGGGAGAGTGCGGATGACTCTGCAGCACCGAATGAGCAAACGATAGGTCCTCCTCAGCCAGGGTATCAAACTTGTAGAACTTTGCAAACGTATTTGAACCTGACCAAGTAGCAGCTCGGCATAGCTGTAATGCCGAGACCCCTCAGGCAGCCGCCCAAAAAGAGCCCACCTTCCTAGTGGAATGGGCTTTCACTGATTTTGGCTGCGGCAATCCAGCCACAGAATGCGCAAGCTGAATCGTGTTACAGATCCAGCGAGCAATAGTCTGCTTTGAAGCAGGAGCACCAAGCTTGTTGGATGCATACAGGATAAACAGTGACTCCGTTTTCCTGACTCTAGCCGTTCTGGCTACATAAACTTTTAAAGCCCTGACTACATCTAGTAACTCGGAATCCTCCAAGTCACGAGTAGCCACAGGCACCACAATAGGTTGGTTCATATGAAAGGATGAGACCACTTTTGGCAGAAATTGTGGACGTGTCCTCAATTCCGCTCTATCCATATGGAAAACCAGATATGGGCTTTTATGAGACAAAGCCGCTAATTCTGACACGCGCTTAGCCGAAGCCAAGGCTAATAGCATGACCACCTTCCACGTGAGATATTTCAACTCCACTGTTTTAAGTGGTTCAAACCAGTGTGATTTCAGGAAACTCAACACCACGTTAAGATCCCAAGGTGCCACTGGAGGCACAAAAGGAGGCTGAATATGCAGCACTCCTTTCACAAACGTCTGAACTTCTGGCAGAGAAGCCAACTCCTTTTGAGAGAAAATGGAAAGGGCCGAAATCTGGACCTTAATTGAGCCTAACTTCAGGCCCAAATCCACTCCTGACTGAAGGAAGTGAAGGAAACGGCCCAGCTGAAACTCCTCTGTAGGAGCATTGCTGGCCTCACACCAAGAAACATATTTTCGCCATATCCGGTGATAATGTTTAGCTGTTACGTCCTTCCTAGCCTTTATCAGCGTAGGAATGACCTCCTCCGGAATACCGTTTTCTGCTAGGATCCGGCGTTCAACCGCCATGCCGTCAAACGCAGTCGCGGTAAGTCTTGGAAGAGAAAGGGTCCCTGTTGCAACAGGTCCTGTCTTAGAGGAAGAGGCTACGGATCCTCTGTGAGCAATTCTTGCAGATCTTGATACCAAGTCCTTCGTGGCCAATCTGGAACAATGAGAATTGTTCTTACTCCTCTTTTTCTTATTATCCTCAGTACCTTGGGTATGAGAGGAAGAGGAGGAAATACATAGACCGACTGGAACACCCACGGTGTCACCAGGGCGTCTACAGCTACCGCCTGAGGGTCCCTTGACCTGGCGCAATAGCTCTGTAGCTTCTTGTTGAGGCGTGACGCCATCATGTCTATCTGTGGTAGTTCCCACCGACTTGTAATCTGTGTGAAGACTTCTTGATGAAGTCCCCACTCTCCCGGGTGGAGGTCGTGCCTGCTGAGGAAGTCTGCTTCCCAGTTGTCCACTCCCGGGATGAACACTGCTGACAGTGCGCTTACGTGATTCTCCGCCCAGCGACGAATCCTGGTGGCTTCCTCCATCGCCACTCTGCTCCTTGTGCCGCCTTGGCAGTTTACATGAGCCACTGCGGTTATGTTGTCTGACTGAATCAGAACTGGTTGGTCGCGAAGTAGGGACTCCGCTTGACGTAGGGCGTTGTATATGGCCCTTAGTTCCAGGATGTTGATGTGAAGGCAAGTCTCCTGACTTGACCACAGGCCTTGGAAATTTCTTCCCTGTGTGACTGCCCCCCACCCCGGAGGCTTGCATCCGTGGTCACCAGGACCCAGTCCTGGATGCCGAATCTGCGGCCCTCCAGAAGGTGAGCACTCTGCAGCCACCACAGGAGAGACACCCTGGCCCTGGGGGATAGGGTGATTAACCGATGCATCTGAAGATGTGATCCGGACCATTTGTCCAGGAGATCCCATTGAAAGGTCCTCGCATGGAACCTGCCGAAGGGAATGGCCTCGTATGATGCCACCATCTTTCCCAGGACTCGTGTGCAGTGATGCGCCGACACCTTTTTTGGTTTTAATAGGTCTCTGACCAGTGTCATGAGTTCCTGAGCCTTCTCCATCGGGAGATAAACCCTCTTCTGGTCTGTGTCCAGAATCATGCCCAGGAAGGGCAGACGAGTCGTAGGAATCAACTGCGACTTTGGAATATTCAGAATCCAGCCGTGCTGTCCTAACACTTCCAGAGAGCGTGCTACGCTGATCAGTAACTGCTCTCTTGACCTCGCTTTTATGAGGAGATCGTCCAAGTATGGAATAATTGTGACCCCTTGCTTCCGCAGGAGTACCATCACCTTGGTAAATATTCTCGGTGCCGTGGAGAGACCAAACGGCAACGTCTGAAATTGGTAATGACAATCCTGTACCACAAATCTGAGGTACGCCTGATGAGGTGGATAAATGGGGACATGAAGGTACGCATCCTTTATGTCCAGAGACACCATAAAATCCCCCTCTTCCAGGCTTGCAATGACCGCTCTGAGCGATTCCATCTTGAACTTGAACCTTTTCAGGTATATGTTCAGAGATTTTAAATTCAATATGGGTTTGACCGAACCGTCCGGTTTCGGTACCACAAACATGGTCGAATAATAACCCTTCCCTTGTTGAAGGAGGGGAACCTTGACCACCACCTGCTGAAGATACAATTTGTGAATTGCAGCTAACACTATTTTCCTCTCTAATGGGGAAGCTGGCAGGGCCGATTTGAGGTATCGGTGAGGGGGCATCTCTTCGAAATCCAGCTTGTATCCCTGAGACACAATCTCTATTGCCCAGGGATCCACCTGGGAGTGAACCCACTTGTGGCTGAAATTTCGGAGACGCGCCCCCACCGGGCCTTGCTCCGCCTGTGGAGCCCCAGCGTCATGCGGTGGATTTAGTGGAAGCCGGGGAGGACTTCTGTTCCTGGGAACTAGCCGTGTTGTGCAGCTTCCTTCCTCTGCCCCTGCCTCTGGCAAGAAAGGACGCACCTCGGACTTTCTTGCCTTTTTATGATCGAAAGGACTGCATTTGGTAATACGGTGCTTTCTTAGGTTGTGAGGGAACATATGGCGAAAAATTTGACTTTCCAGCAGTAGCTGTGGAAACCAGGTCCGAGAGACCCTCCCCAAACAATTCCTCACCCTTGTAAGGTAAAACCTCCATGTGCCTTTTTGAGTCGGCATCGCCTGTCCATTGCCGAGTCCACAGGACCCTTCTGGCAGAAATCGACATTGCATTTATTCTAGAGCCCAGTAGGCTAATGTCTCTTTGAGCATCTCTCATATATAGGACAGCGTCTTTTATATGCCCCAGGGTCATTAATATAGTATCCTTGTCTAAGGTATCAAGTTCCTCAGATAAGGTATCCGTCCATGCTGCTACAGCACTACACACCCAGGCCGACGCAATTGCCGGCCTTAGTAAGGTACCTGAATGTGTATAAATGGACTTCAGGGTACCCTCTTGCTTTCTATCCGCAGCATCTTTTAGGGTGGCCGTATCCTGTGACGGCAGGGCTACCCTCTTGGATAAGCGTGTTAGAGCTTTGTCCACCCTAGGGGAGGATTCCCAGCGTAACCTTTCCGTTGGCGGGAAGGGATATGCCATAAGCATCCTCTTGGAAATCTGCAGTTTTTTATCTGTAGATTCCTAAGCCTTTTCACATAACTCATTTAGCTCATGTGAAGGGGGAAAGGTCACCTCCTGCCTTTTTTCCCCATACATATGAACCCTCTTGTCAGGGACTGGGGTTTCCTCTGTGATGTGCAACACATCCTTAATTGCTATAATCATATAACGGATGGCTTTAGCCAATTTAGGCTGTAACTTTGCATCATCGTAATCGACACTGGAGTCAGAATCCATGTCGGTATCTGTGTCAACAATTTGGGATAGTGGGCGCTTTTGATACCCTGACGGCCTCTGTGACATCGGATCAGGCATGGGCTGAGACCCTGACTGTCCTAAGGTTTCAGCTTTATCCAACCTTTTATGTAAGGAATTAACATTATCATTTAAAACCTTCCACATATCCATCCAATCAGGTGTCGGCGCCGTCGGCGGAGACACCACATTCATTTGCTCCCGCTCTGCTTCCACATAGCCTTCCTCGTCAAACATGTCGACACAAGCGTACCGACACACCACACACACAGGGGATGCTCTTTTTGAAGACAGTTCCCCTACAAGGCCCTTTGGAGAGACAGAGAGAGAGTATGCCAGCACACACCCCAGCGCTATATGTCCCAGGAATCACACAGTAACTTAGTGTTAACCCAGTAGCTGCTGTATATTATGTTTTTTTGCGCCTAATTTATGTGCCCCCCCTCTTTTTACCCTCTTCTACCGTGAATCTGCAGGGGAGAGCCTGGGGAGCTTCCTCTCAGCGGAGCTGTGGAGAGAAAATGGCGCTGGTGAGTGCTGAGGAAGAAGCCCCGCCCCCTCAGCGGCGGGCTTCTGTCCCGCGTTTCTGTACAAAATTATGGCGGGGGCTCATACATATATACAGTGCCCAACTCTATATATGTCTAACTTTTGCCAAGAGGTCCTAATTGCTGCCCAGGGCGCCCCCCCTGCGCCCTGCACCCTACAGTGACCGGAGTATGTGGGTGTAGTGTGGGAGCAATGGCGCACAGCTGCAGTGCTGTGCGCAACCTCAGTGAAGACTGGAGTCTTCTGCCGCTGATTTAAAAGTCTTCTTGCTTCTTCCCGGCTTCTGTCTTCCGGCTCTGCGAGGGGGACGACAAAGGGTGAGATCCTGTGTACGATCCCTCTGGAGCTAATGGTGTCCAGTAGCCTAAGAAGCAGGACCTAGCTTCAGAGAGTAGGGCTGCTTCTCTCCCCTCAGTCCCACGATGCAGGGAGCCTGTTGCCAGCAGATCTCCTTGAAAATAAAAAACCTAACAAAATACTTTCTTATAGCAAGCTCAGGAGAGCTCACTAAACAGCACCCAGCTCGTCCGGGCACAGATTCAAACTGAGGTCTGGAGGAGGGACATAGAGGGAGGAGCCAGAGTTCACCAGAATCCAAATTCTTTCTTAAAGTGCCCATGTCTCCTGCGGAGCCCGTCTATTCCCCATGGTCCTTACGGAGTCCCAGCATCCACTAGGACGTTAGAGAAAAGGGGTTTCCTAATGCTTGATGTTAAGAGTGAGTGTGACCAGCCCACGGATGGGGCATAATTAGCTCTTAAACCCTAGTCTGCCTCATACACAGTGCAATGTACTGCAGGCATATACATGGCCAGCAATCACAGTCAGCCAGCCTGAGCTGAATGGACATCAGTCTATAACCAAAGTCCCCTGGACTATTGGAGCAAGCCCGGGAGTCTGGGGGAGCGGCAGAAGTATCTTTCACATTCAATTTCCACAGTCTCCTGTCTTTCACTGCCCACTGTGCCGCTATACGGCCACAGCCAGCGGTAGTGCGCAGACCTGGTCCCATCCGTCCAGTCCAGGCAAATAGTACCTACTCCCCACCTTGACATGTCTCTGCCCCGTTACAAAGTACAGTGCAATTCCGCAGGGACCTGTACAGTTATTTAACACCGTGACATACCTTGTTTAAAACAGTTCACTCAGGCACCTAAATGAGGACCATTTTCCGAATGCCCTGATTTACACCAGAAAATAAAAGGAGTAAAAGGTATCCCCTTTGGAGGGAGAGACCCATGTACAGTTTCAGTCTTTGTCACTCTCAACACACACAGTGACTCAATTCATACACTATACATTCGCCATACCAGCATAACTTTTAATGTTATTAACTTCTCTGCCTAGGCAAACAAAGTATGCCTGCTGTAACAACTACAGAAACAATGTAAAATAAGATTTTACTCACCGGTAAATCTATTTCTCGTAGTCCGTAGTGGATGCTGGGGACTCCGTAAGGACCATGGGGAATAGCGGCTCCGCAGGAGACTGGGCACAACTAAGAAAGATTTAGGACTACCTGGTGTGCACTGGCTCCTCCCACTATGACCCTCCTCCAGACTTCAGTAAGGATACTGTGCCCGGAAGAGCTGACACAATAAGGAAAGGATTTTGAATCCCGGGTAAGACTCATACCAGCCACACCAATCACACCGTATAACTCGTGATACTATACCCAGTTAACAATATGAACACAACAGAGCCTCTCAAAAGATGGCTCAACAATAACCCTTGTAGTTAACAATAACTATATACAAGTATTGCAGACAGTCCGCACTTGGGACGGGCGCCCAGCATCCACTACGGACTACGAGAAATAGATTTACCGGTGAGTAAAATCTTATTTTCTCTGACGTCCTAGTGGATGCTGGGGACTCCGTAAGGACCATGGGGATTATACCAAAGCTCCCAAACGGGCGGGAGAGTGCGTATGACTCTGCAGCACCGAATGAGAGAACTCCAGGTCCTCCTCAGCCAGGGTATCAAATCTGTAGAATTTTGCAAACGTGTTTGCCCCTGACCAAGTAGCAGCTCGGCAAAGTTGTAAAGCCGAGACCCCTCGGGCAGCCGCCCAAGAAGAGCCCACTTTCCTCGTGGAATGGGCTTTTACAGATTTAGGCTGCGGCAGGCCAGCCACAGAATGCGCAAGCTGAATTGTGCTACAAATCCAGCGAGCAATAGTCTGCTTTGAAGCAGGAGCACCCATCTTGTTTGGTGCATACAGGATAAATAGCGAGTCAGTCTTCCTGACTCCAGCCGTCCTGGAAACATAAATTTTCAGGGCCTTGACTACGTCCAGTAACTTGGAATCCTCCAAGTCCCTAGTAGCCGCAGGCACCACAATAGGTTGGTTCAAGTGAAAAGCTGATACCACCTTAGGAAGAAACTGGGGACGAGTCCTCAATTCTGCCCTATCCATATGGAAAATCAAATAGGGGCTTTTACATGACAAAGCCGCCAATTCTGACACACGCCTTGCCGAAGCCAAGGCCAAAAGCATGACCACTTTCCACGTGAGATATTTTAAATCCACGGTTTTGAGTGGCTCAAACCAATGTGACTTTAGGAAACCCAACACCACGTTGAGGTCCCACGGTGCCACTGGAGGCACAAAAGGAGGCTGAATATGCAGCACTCCCTTGACAAATGTCTGAACTTCAGGCAGTGAAGCCAGTTCTTTTTGGAAGAAAATCGACAGAGCCGAAATCTGGACCTTAATGGAACCCAGTTTTAGGCCCATAGTCACCCCTGACTGTAGGAAGTGCAGAAATCGACCTAGCTGGAATTCCTCCGTTGGGGCCTTCCTGGCCTCACACCACGCAACATATTTCCGCCATATGCGGTGATAATGTTGTACGGTTACATCTTTTCTAGCTTTAATGAGCGTAGGAATGACTTCCTCCGGAATACCCTTTTCTTTTAGGATCCGGTGTTCAACCGCCATGCCGTCAAACGCAGCCGCGGTAAGTCTTGGAACAGACAGGGCCCCTGCAGCAGCAGGTCCTGTCTGAGCGGCAGAGGCCATGGGTCCTCTGAGATTAGTTCTTGAAGTTCCGGGTACCAAGACCTTCTTGGCCAATCTGGAATAATGAGAATAGTTCTTACTCCTCTTTTCCTTATTATCCTCAGTACCTTGGGTATGAGAGGAAGAGGAGGGAACACATAAACCGACCGGTACACCCACGGTGTCACTAGAGCGTCCACAGCTATCGCCTGAGGGTCTCTTGACCTGGCGCAATATTTTTCTAGCTTTTTGTTTAAGCGGGACGCCATCATGTCCACCTGTGGCCTTTCCCAACGGTTTACAATCAGTTGGAAGACTTCTGGATGAAGTCCCCACTCTCCCGGGTGGAGGTCGTGCTTGCTGAGGAAGTCTGCTTCCCAGTTGTCCACTCCCGGAATGAACACTGCTGACAGTGCTAACACGTGATTTTCCGCCCATCGGAGAATCCTTGTGGCTTCTGCCATCGCCGTCCTGCTTCTTGTGCCGCCCTGTCGATTTACATGGGCGACTGCCGTGATGTTGTCTGACTGGATCAGAACCGGCTGGTTTTGAAGCAGGGGCTTTGCCTGACTTAGGGCATTGTAAATGGCCCTCAGTTCCAGAACATTTATGTGTAGGGAAGTCTCCTGACTTGACCAAAGTCCTTGAAAGTGTCTTCCCCGTGTGACTGCTCCCCAGCCCCGAAGGCTGGCATCCGTGGTCACCAGGACCCAGTCCTGTATGCCGAATCTGTGGCCCTCTCTGAGATGAGCACTCTGCAGCCACCACAGCAGAGACACCCTGGTCCTTGGAGACAGGGTTATCAACCGATGCATTTGAAGATGCGATCCGGACCATTGGTCCAACAGGTCCCACTGAAAGGTTCTGGCATGGAACCTGCCGAATGGAATCGCTTCGTAGGAAGCTACCATCTTTCCCAGGACTCGCGTGCAATGATGCACCGACACCTGTTTTGGTTTCAGGAGGCCTCTGACTAGAGATGACAGCTCCTTGGCTTTTTCCTCTGGGAGAAACACTTTTTTCTGGACTGTGTCCAGAATCATCCCCAGGAACAGTAGACGTGTCGCCGGAACCAGCTGAGACTTTGGAATATTCAGAATCCAACCGTGCTGGTGTAGCACCTCCTGAGATAATGCTACGCCGACCAACAACTGTTCTCTGGACCTCGCCCTTATCAGGTGATCGTCCAAGTATGGGATAATTAAAACTCCCTTTTTCCGAAGGAGTATCATCATTTCGGCCATTACCTTGGTAAATACCCTCGGTGCCGTGGACAGGCCGAACGGCAACGTCTGGAATTGGTAATGACAATCCTGTACCACAAATCTGAGGTACTCCTGGCGAGGATGGTAAATGGGGACATGCAGGTAAGCATCCTTGATGTCCAGAGATACCATGTAATCTCCCTCTTCCAGGCTTGCAATAACCGCCCTGAGCGATTCCATCTTGAACTTGAATTTTCTTAAATATGTGTTCAAGGATTTCAAATTTAAAATGGGTCTCACCGAACCGTCCGGTTTCGGTACCACAAATATTGTGGAATAGTAACCCCGTCCTTGTTGAAGTAGGGGCACCTTGACTATCACCTGCTGGGAATACAGCTTGTGAATTGCCTCTAACACAGCCTCCCTTTCTGAAGGAGTCGTTGGTAAGGCAGATTTGAGGAAACGGCGGGGGGGGGGGGATGTCTCGAATTCCAGCCTGTACCCGAGATACCACTTGAAGGATCCAGGGATCTACCTGTGAGCGAGCCCACTGATTGCTGAAGTTTTTGAGACGGCCCCCCACCGTACCTGGCTCCGCCTGTTGAGCCCCAGCGTCATGCGGCGGACTTAGCAGAAGAAGCGGGGGAGGACTTTTGTTCCTAGGAAGTGGCTGTATGCTGCAGCTTTTTTCCCTTACCTCTGCCTCTGGGCAGAAAGGACACGCCTCTACCCCGTCTGCTCTTTTGGGGGCGAAAGGACTGCACCTGATAATACGGTGCTCTCTTTGGTTGTGAGGGGACATGTGGCAAAAATGCTGATTTCCCAGCTGTTGCTGTGGACACTAAGTCCGAAAGACCATCCCCGAACTCCTCACCCTTATAAGGCAAAACTCCCATGTGCCTTTTAGAATCTGCATCACCTGTCCACTGCCGGGTCCATAACCCTCTCCTGGCAGAAATGGACAGTGCACTTATTTTAGATGCCAGCCGGCAAATATCCCTCTGTGCATCTCTTATGTAGAAGACAGCGTCTTTAATATGCTCTACGTTTAGCAATATAGTGTCCCTGTCTAGGGTGTCAATGTTTTCTGACAGGGAGTCTGACCATGCAGCTGCAGCACTGCACATCCATGCTGAGGCAATAGCTGGTCTCAGTATAATACCAGTGTGTGTATATATAGCTTTCTGGAGAGCCTCCTGCTTTCTGTCAGCAGGTTCCTTTAGGGCGGCCGTATCCTGGGACGGCAGTGCCACCTTTTTTGATAAGCGCGTAAGTGCTTTATCCACCCTAGGGGGTGTTTCCCAACGTGACCTATCCTCTGGCGGGAAAGGGTACGCCATTAGTAATTTTTTTGAAATTACCAATTTTTTATCGGGGGAAGCCCACGCTAGTTCACACACTTCATTTAATTCTTCAGAAGGGGGAAAAACTACTGGTAGCTTTTTCTCCCCAAACATAATACCCTTTTTTGTGGTACCTGGGGTCACCTCAGAAATGTGTAAAACATTTTTCATTGCCTCAATCATATAACGAGTGGCCCTATTGGACATTACACTAGTCTCTTCATCGTCGACACTGGTATCAGTATCCGTGTCGACATCTGTGTCTGCCATCTGAGGTAGCGGGCGTTTTAGAGCCCCTGATGACTTTTGAGACGTCTGGGCAGGCACGGGCTGAGAAGCCGGCTGCCCCGCATTTGGCATGTCGTCAAATATTTTATGTAAGGAGTCGACACTTTCGGGTAATTCCTTCCACAAGTCCATCCACTCCGAGGTCTGCCCCGCAGGGGGTGACAACACATTTATAGGCACCTGCTCCTCCTCCACATAAGTCTCATCAAACATGTCGACACAGCCGTACCGACACACCGCACACACACAGGGAATGCTCTGACAGAAGACAGGACCCCACAAAGCCCTTTGGGGAGACAGAGAGAGAGTATGCCAGCACACACCAGAGCGCTATATAATACAGGGATTAACTAAATTATATCCCCTTATAGCTGCTATATGTATATTGCGCCTAAATTTTGTGCCCCCCCTCTCTTTTTTACCCTTTTCTGTAGTGTAGACTGCAGGGGAGAGCCAGGGAGCTTCCTTCCAGCGGAGCTGTGAGGGAGAAATGGCGCCAGTGTGCTGAGGGAGATAGCCCCGCCCCTTTTTCGGTGGACTTTTCTCCCGCTTTTTTATGGATTCTGGCAGGGGTATTTATCACATATATAGCCTCTGGGGCTATATAGTGTGATAGTTTTGCCAGCCAAGGTGTTTTTATTGCTTCTCAGGGCGCCCCCCCCCCCAGCACCCTCAGTGACCGGAGTGTGAAGTGTGTATGAGGAGCAATGGCGCACAGCTGCAGTGCTGTCCGCTGCCTTGGTGAAGACTGATGTCTTCTGCCACCGATTTTCCGGATTCTTCTTGCTTCTGGCTCTGTAAGGGGGCCGGTGGCGCGGCTCCGGGACCGAACATCAATGGCCTGTTCCATGCGGTCGATCCCTCTGGAGCTAATGGTGTCCAGTAGCCTAAGAAGCCCAAGCTACCACCAGTTAGGTAGGTTCGCTTCTTCTCCCCTTAGTCCCTCGCTGCAGTGAGTCTGTTGCCAGCAGATCTCACTGTAAAATAAAAAACCTAAAATATACTTTCTCTCTAGGAGCTCAGGAGAGCCCCTAGTTTGCATCCAGCTCAGCCGGGAACAGGATTCTAACTGAAGTCTGGAGGAGGGTCATAGTGGGAGGAGCCAGTGCACACCAGGTAGTCCTAAATCTTTCTTAGCTGTGCCCAGTCTCCTGCGGAGCCTCTATTCCCCATGGTCCTTACGGAGTCCCCAGCATCCACTAGGACGTCAGAGAAATATATATTGAGAATGCATATTACAAAAGAATCATATCAATTTACAAAGTCTGCTGACCCGAGGGTCTCCTCTTATCCAGCCATTCTGCATCTATTGCCTCACACCAAAGACTTGTCATGGAGATACCACACAGAATATGCTTTATTCCATGGATGAATTACTATAAAGGAGCATATTTGACATACCAAACCTTACCATGAGGAAGTGCTCTCAGCCCAGTCAGCAAACACAGTCCTTTATATAACTGGGGCATATAAAAGCAGAAGTAACAAATCCATAGTAGCACGTGTGTAACAAGTTCTATATGTCACACTAAAGCAATACTACGAAACAGCTTGAATTACACTAACTGGGCTCTTGTTCTACAAGTAACCAATCCAAATTAAGGGTCCACTTGGATTCTACAAAGGTGACTGAGAGGACCCAGGCTATTAGCCACTGGCCACATTAACTGGACTCCACTTATTGACAATGTGTTGCCTTATTTTATTATTTAATTTTGTAGCTTTTTAAAATCCATGCAGCAACCAAACCAAAGGTCTTAGGGATGGCAAAACTCATTAGTGCTTTGTAAGTATTTCTGCACCTTGTTCAGATAAGTACAGACTCCCTCTCACCCCATTTTAATCAACAACTGTAGTAAATGCTAAACAAGCCTGATTTAGCACTACAGCTGCCATTTTACATTGATTAGTCAAAACAACAGCTTAGCAAATCTATCCCTTGGCCTTCAGTACCTAGTCACAATGATATAATACTTACAATACTATGGTGGAATGGTAGCATTTGTAATGGTTTATGCCCTCGTTCACTAGCATAAGCATGTCACACTGAAATGATGAAGAGAATAAACTTAATGAGAGACACATCAACGGCAAATGAGTTAAAAGGTTACATTCTATGGTTAGCATTACTGCCTCACAGCTTTGAGGTCATGGGTTCAATTCCCACCACAGCCATAACTGTGTGGAGTTTGTATATTCTCCCCGTACTTGTGTGGGTTTCCTACGGGTTCTCCGGTTTCCGTCCACAATACAAAAATATACTGGTATGTTAATTTGTTCCTGACGAAAAATTAACCCTAGTAAGTGTGTGCGTGTACATGGGCAGACTAGATGGGCCAAGTGGTTCTTATCTGCTGTCAAATTCTATGGGTGGGATGTAATGCCGCCTGAGTTTGGCCAACATGCGGGATTTCGGATGAGCTTGGACATTTTTTTAAAGGGACAATTGCTTACAAGGCAAAACCATGCCTTGTAAGTGATTGCCCCTTCAAAAAACATCTGTGTTAGGCCAGAATCCCGCACGTCAACCAAACTCGGGTGCCAATACATCCCCGCCTATGTGTCTATAAGCGGGGTTGTCTAGCCACTAACTAGCACTTGTGAGTCCACTACAGGCTAACTGACACTTTACAGGAAATTTTCTCCCAAACTTTTATTTTTTTATATAGTAACCTTGCATCTTCCAAGCATCAAACGGTTTGATGTCTGATGCCAGTGACTGGTCATTGCATCAAAGCCTGCCTATGTGAGATTTAGCCATACATGTCATATCCACAAAGTGGGTATCTTCTAAATCACAGGGCTCCTGGCATTAGAAATGTGTTCCTGATACTCAGGTGTGTTTAGTAAATTGCATTTTAATATAACGTGGTATTTTACGGTTTAGAAAAACTGACAGTTAAACATGGAGTGGTTGTGTTGAAAGTTATATAGGCCCCATATTATCCTTTGTCATAAACGTTTTTTCTGTCACACGCTACAAATATACCATGCCAGGCGTCTCACCCATCTATTTCTATTATGTGTCCTCATACATCTAGCCTCAATATGCCACACAGTGGGAGATGCCTGGAGGGAGTGAGCCGCCAGCACCCATGGCTGTTACGTCAGGTGGCTTTTTTGGACGAATAATGCGTCTTGGTCGCAACACAGATTAATATGATCTGTGACACTTGTATATCTGTGTGTGACTGTGTCTATATGCGAGGCACAACGGAATGTGGCATGGAATAAGCCATGTCCTCTGCGTGCAGCACTTCGCATACAGATTCAGAGACTCAGTCGCACAGATATACAGTTGTCAAATATCAAATTAACACAGTGTCCTAGCTGTATCTTGTTGGGACTAAGGCATGTTAAAGAGGCCCTGTTTGACGCGTCTGTAGCAATGAATGAGAACACATCTGTATAAAATGGAGACTAGAACCGGGATGTAATGAAGTCCGAGTTCGGTGGCCGTGCAGGATGCTGGCTGAACTCAGACTTTTTTTTTTTTAAAGGGCAATCATTTACAAGGCATAGCTTAGGCTTGGAAATGATTGCCCCTTTAAAAAAAAAAAAGTCAGAGTTCGGTTGGCATCCCGCACGACTGCTGAACTCGAATTTCATTACATACCACCCTAAGTGACAGAAAGAGGCCACTTACTTAATAATTTTCCCATCCAACAGTAGCTTATAACAGAGAATATCAAATACAGTAAGGGGCCACACTCCCTATATACCTCTTCTTTGCACCAGAAATGGCTAATAATATAGAGTTCAGACCAGTTTTCATTAAAGATACAAGAAACATAGGACAATTTAATCTGACAGGAAAATAGGATTTTAATTACCTACCGGTAAATCCTTTTCTCGTAGTCCGTAGAGCAGGCATTCCCAACCACGGTCCTCAGGGCACACCAACAGTGCAGGTTTTTGTGATATCCAGGCTTCAGCACAGGTGACTTAATTAGTAGCTCAGTCATTTTGATTTAACCATCTGTGCTGCAGTCTGGATATCACTAAAACCTGCACTGTTGGTGTGCCTTGAGGACCGCGGTTGGGAATGCCTGCCGTAGAGGATGCTGGGGTTCCATTTAGTACCATGGGGTATAGATGGGTCCTTTGGGAACCACTGGCACTTTAAGAGTTTAACAGTGTGGGCTGGCTCCTCCCTCTATGCCCCTCCTACCAGACTCAGTCTAGAAACTATGCCCGAGGAGACGGACATACTTCGAGAGAAGGAAATACAGATAGTGGTGAGATTCACACCAGCTCACACCGAATCGAAAAAACCATGCTGACCAGCATGCAACATGGAGAAACCATGGTAACCAGTATGCACCATGAAGAAATCATGCAAAACCGCATGAAACATGAGGAAACCATATCAACCAGCAAGTAACATGAAGAAACCATGCTAACCAGGATGAAACATGAAGAAATCATGCCAACCATCATGCGACACGAATAAAACATGTTATCTAGCATGAAACAGGAAGCAACCATGCCAATCCGCATGTAACCTGAAGAAACCATGCATGAAAGAGGAACAGCAACAGCAACAGCTGAATCAATACTTAACCAAGTAGCAACGCAGGAAAACGAAGCACTGGGCGGCCGCCCAGCATCCTCTACGGACTACGACAAAAGGATTCACCGGTAGGTAATTAAAATACTATTTTCTCTTGCGTCCTAGAGGATGCTGGGGTTCCATTTAGTTCCATGGGGATGTACCAAAGCTCCCAGTACGGGAGGGAGAGTGCTGAGGATCCTGCAGAACGGAGTGACCAAACTTTAGGTCCTCAGATGCCAAAGTAGAATTTCAGCAAACGTGTTCGCCCCCGACCAAGCAGCTGGTCGGCAAAGCTGTAAAGCCGAGACACCCCGGGCAGCTATCCAGGAACAACACACTGTACAAGTAGAGTGGGCCTTAACAGATCTTGGACACAGCAGGCCTGCCGTAGAATAAGCATGCTGGATTGTAAACCCGATCCAGCGAGCAAATGTCTGCTTAGAAGCAGGACACCCAACCGTGTTGGAACCATAAAGGACAAGCAGAGCGTCCGACTACCTGTGACGAGAAGTCCTCATCACAGAAACTTTCAAAGCCCTCACAACATCCAAGGACTGTTAGGTAATTGAGGAGTCAGCAGCCACTGGCACCACAATAGGTTGGGGACATGAAAAATCGACACAACCCTTGGAATAAATTGCTGATGCGTTCTGAGCTCAGCTCCATCTTCATGGAAAAACAAGTAGGGGCTCTTGCATGATAATGCCCTGTCGAGCAGATGCCAATGCCAACAGTGTGACTGTCACAACTGAGGGCCTGAGCTGACGGAAGGCAGCCTCAGTTGTAGGGGCTGAGATGAACCGGAACCTGGGAGGTTGTATCAGACCCCTGGACATGTAAGTAACATGAAGAGAAACCGCCCGAAGGCGTGACCACGACAACTTGAGTAAAAGTCAATGATATTTATTTATGACAAACTCCATGCATCACAGTAGCAGTAAAAAGTAACATAAAAATCAGCAGAGAAATAATAATACAGTTCCTGGGTACTACAGGGTGGCAGGGGCCACAGAGCTCTGGTGGTATGAGACAGTTCTTATTATCTGCAAGTTGGAAAGTCCTTACCAGGCTCAACTGTAGCAATGAGGAAAGCCCAGGGTCGTACCAGCTGGTGTTCCAGGGAAAGCTGGACTGCTGTAGATAAAATGCTGCTGTGGGTACTGGTTAGAACCAGACAGGTGTTGGCACGGAGTGGATACTGGCTGGAACCAGTTAAATAATAAATAAAGCTTGAGAGCGATGCAATGTAGATGAAATGTAGAATTTGAGAGCGGAGAAATAATAATACCGGTGGAGAGTGGTAAACTGCAGAAAGGACACCGGCCCTTTAAGAGAAGCTGTACACTGCTGGAAGCTGAGCTGGAAGCAGGTGATGTTGTAGCTGGAAACAGGTGAGTCCAGTATGGATCGGAGAGTCAGGCTACACCGCAGATGGAATGCTGGTGCGGGTCTCTATAGCAGAAGTCTGGAAACAGGAGCTGGAACCTGGAAGACATTCACAGAAGAGAGACAAACTGGAACTAGGTTTGACAACCAAAGCACTGACGCCTTCCTTGCTCAAGCACAGTGTATTTATACCTGCAGCAAGGAAGGGATTGGCTAGGCAATTATGCAGATTAATAATACTGACAACGGATTGGTAGGAATGATCAGCTGACAGAATCCAAGATGGCTGCGCCCATGCAGACACTTGGAGGGAAGTTTGGATTGTAATCCATGTGGTCTGGAAAACAGTAATGGCGGCGCCGGCCACCGGAGACAGGAGACGCCAGGCTGACAGATGCACATCCAACCACGCGGACACAGCGGAGGCCGCGGCTGACGTAATCGCCACTCTGAATGCCGAAGCTCAGGGACGGCGGCGGAGGCCGCGGGAGACGCCATGTCAGATGTATAAGGCGTTACTGTGACTGCGTCCAGAGAGACAGGCGAGGATGCGGGAATGTGCACATCAGGATGACAGATGGGATCCGGTCCTGGAGCGCTGAGCCAGCCTTAGGAGGCATCTGATAGGTAAGAAATGGCGTCCAGATACCCGGATCGTGACAGCACCCCCCCTTTAGGAGTGGCCCCAGGACACTTCTTTGGCTTTTGAGGAAACTTGGAATGGAATCTCCGGACCAAGGCAGGAGCATGGACATCAGAAGCATTGGTCCATGAACGTTCCTCAGGGCCATAACCCTTCCAGTCAATAAGATACTGAAGTTGACCGTAACGGTGACGTGAGTCCAGGATCTTGGCTACTTCATACTCAACGCCTCGTTGAGTTTGGACTTTCGGAGTTGGAGGAAGTGAGGAATGAAACCGATTCAAGATTAGCGGTTTCAACAGGGAAACATGGAATGTCCTGGGTATCTTTAAGAAAGGAGGCAACTGGAGTCTGTAAGCAACAGGATTGATGACTTGATCAATTTTAAAAGGACCGATGTAGCGAGGTGCAAACTTCATACTGGGAACTCTTAACCTCAAATTCTTCGTGGATAACCATACCCGATCACCCACCTTGAGAGCAGGAACTGCTCGACGCTTCTTATCCGCAAACTTCTTGTACCTGAACGATGCCTTGAGCAGAGCTGATCGTACGCTCTTCCAGATATTGGCAAACTGATGCAAGGTGATATCCACTGCGGGAACAGAAGTTGCTGGAAGCGGTTGGAACTCAGGGACTTTAGGGTGGAATCCAAAGTTGGTGAAGAATGGTGTTGAAGAAGATGAAGAATGATACTGGTTGTTATGACAGAACTCGGCCCAGGGAAGTAATTGAACCCAGTCATCTTGAGAGGAGGACACATAGATGCGGAGGAAGGACTCCAAGTCCTGATTCACCCTCTCAGTTTGACCATTGGTCTGAGGATGGTAAGCCGTGGAAAACTTTAGCTTGACTTGGAGGGCTTGACATAAACTTCGCCAGAATTTGGCTGTGAATTGAACTCCTCGATCTGAGATAATTTCTTCTGGAAGACCGTGGAGTCGAAAGATCTCTTGTATGAATACTTGAGCCAACTTGGAAGCTGACGGAAGACCGGTGAGAGGAATGAAGTGTGCCATCTTGGTGAACCGGTCAACTACCACCCAGATGGTATTAAACTTGTTGCACATGGGCAAATCTGTAATAAAATCCATCGACAAATGGGTCCATGGACGACGGGGAACAGATAGTGGAACTAGTTGCCCCGCAGGCGACTGGCTTTATGGCGGGATACTTTATGTTGAGCACACTTTGGGCAAGATGCAATGAACTCCAAAACGTCCTTTTTCAGAGTTGGCCACCAATAGGACCTAGAGATAAACTCCAGGGTTTTTTGGATACCTGTATGTCCGGCAAAGCGGGAAGCATGGGCCCAATGCATGAGCTTCTTCCTTAGTGTCGGCTTCACAAAACTTTTCCCTGATGGGGGCGTAGAGTCCATCCCCACCGTGGAGAATGCCAACGGATTTATAATAGGATGCTTGTCTGAAGACTCTGACTCATTTTCTTGCTCCCATGAGCGGGAAAGGGCATCGGCCTTGCGATTCTGAGAGCCCGGACAGAACTGGAGTTTAAAGTCAAACCTGGATAAGAAAAGTGCCCATCTGGCCTGACGAGGGTTGAGACATTGTGCGCCTTTCAGATATAGAAGGTTCTTGTGGTCTGTAAGGATGGTGATTGAATGAGAAGCTCCCTCCAACAGATATCTCCACTCCTCTAGAGCGAGCTTGATGGCTAGCAACTCCTGGTCGCCAATGGCATAGTTGCGCTCCGCTGGGGAGAACTTCCGTGAGAAGAAACTGCAAGGATGTAAATGGCCATCTTTAGCCCTCTGAGATAACACCGCTCCTACTCCAACGGAGGAGGCATCCACCTCTAGGATGAAAGGAGAGTCGATGTCAGGCTGTTTCAGGACAGGCGCAGAGATGAACCTCTGTTTTAAAAGATGAAAAGCTTGCATGGCTTCTTCAGACCACTTGGACGGGTTAGCACCCTTCTTGGTGAAAGCAGTAATAGGCGCCACAATGGTGGAAAAGTCTCGTATAAACTTTCGGTAATAATTGGCGAACCCCAAGAACCTCTGGACCCCTTTAAGGGTTAAGGGTACCGGCCAATTCTGGATTGCTTGTAGTTTCTCAGGATCCATCTCTAGTCCGGAACCGGACACAATGTACCCTAGAAACGGAATGGACTTGACTTCAAAGACGCATTTCTCTAATTTGCAATAGAGATGATTGACACGGAGACGGGACAGAACCTCCTTTACCCAAAAACGATGTTCCTCTAAATTGTTGGCAAAAATGAGGATATCATCTAGATAGACCACGACATGACGGTATAGAATGTCTCTGAAGATCTCATTGACGAAATGCTGGAAGACAGCTGGAGCATTGCTCAATCCGAAGGGCATGACGAGGTACTCATAATGTCCGTCACGGGTGTTAAATGCGGTCTTCCACTCGTCACCCTCACGGATCCGGATGAGATTGTATGCACCTCTCAAGTCCAGCTTTGTAAAGATGGTAGCTCCGCTAACTCTGTCAAAGAGCTCAGTAATCAGGGGTAAAGGATAGCGGTTCTTGATGGTAATGTCGTTCAAACCTCTGTAGTCGATGCACGGCCGCAGACCACCATCTTTCTTTTTTACAAAAAAGAAGCCTGCGCCGGCTGGAGAAGAAGAAGGTCGAATGAACCCCTTTGCTAGGTTCTCTTTAATGTATTCCTCCATAGAATGCGTCTCGGGCAGAGACAACGGATAAGTTCGGCCTCGAGGTGGAACCTTCCCTGGAACGAGATCAATCGGGCAGTCCCATTCTCTATGAGGAGGAAGGATATCCGCAGAAGCTTTACTGAACACATCCGTGAAATCTTGATATGGAGGAGGTGGAACATCAGACGACCTGGGGGAGGAAGAACAGACAGGCAACACTTTAAACAAACATGTCTCAGCACAGGAGGGACCCCATGCCAGGATTTGCGTAGTCGTCCAATCAATTGTAGGATTGTGAAGACGGAGCCATGGAAGGCCCAGGACCACAGGATGTGTGGCTCTTGGAATCACTAAAAGTGAAATAAGTTCGGAATGAAGAACTCCCACTCTCAGACGAACTGGTAGAGTCCTTAGAGCAATAACTGTATCAAAAATTTTACTGCCATCCACGGCAGTTAAGGAAAAGGAGGAAGGAAGTCTCTCGGTGGGTAGGGACCACCGTTTAACATAGGCTTCGGTAATAAAGTTCCCAGCTGCTCCGGAATCAAGGAGGGCAATGACGTTCCGATAACGTTGAGCAACTTGAAGCGAGACTGGGAGATTACAATCTTGAGGAGATGGAGAGGAGATCATTACTCCTAGCCGGCCCTCTCCTTGGCGAGCTAGGGTCTGGAGTCCTGGACGTTTGGGACAGGCATTAATAGTGTGAGACGGGGCTGCACAATACAGACAGAGAGACTCAGAGAGACGTCTTCGGCGCTCAGCAGGAGTTAAACGGGAACGGCCAATTTGCATGGGTTCATCTTTAGTTGGTGACAGTTGGCGAGGAGGAGGAGCAGAAGATTTTGGAGCAGATGATCTTCCACGCTCAGTTGCTCTCTCTCTGAAACGTAAGTCAACTTTTGTACAAAGTGAGATTAGCTCATCTAACTTGGAGGGTAAGTCTCTGGTAGCTAACTCATCTTTAATACGCTCGGATAAACTATGCCAGAATGCAGCATACAGGGCCTCGTCGTTCCATGCCAGTTCAGATGCCAGGATCTGGAACTGTATAAGATATTGTCCTACAGTATGTGATCCCTGGCGTAAACGGAGAATCTCAGACGAAGCTGAAGTTACCCGGCCTGGCTCGTCGAAGATGCGCCTGAATGTTGACACGAATGCAGTGTAAGAAGATAGCAGGGTGTCGGACCTCTCCCATAACGGTGATGCCCAGTCAAGAGCTGAGCCACTGAGAAGTGAGATGATGTAGGCAATTTTTGTACGGTCACTGGGAAAATTGCCAGGTTGTAGCTCAAACTGAATCTCACACTGGTTGAGAAATCCCCTGCAGAATCTTGGAGATCCGTCAAATTTTGCTGGCGTTGGAAGATGAAGACGTGGAGCAGAAACGAGTAAGGTGGGTGGGGTTATAGTTGGAGTCACTGTGGTTGACGCCCCAGATGCGCCTGATCCACGGAGAGTTGTCTGAATCCTATCCAGCCGAGTAGAGAGATCCTGGAGACAGCGGATGATGTGGCCCTGTGCAGCCTCCTGATGTTCAAGTCGGGCTGCCAGTTCTTGCATCGGCCTGGCCGCTTGATCCTGGTCTCCGGCTGGATTCATTAGGTCAGTGCTTACTGTCACAACTGAGGGCCTGAGCTGACGGAAGGCAGCCTCAGTTGTAGGGGCTGAGATGAACCGGAACCTGGGAGGTTGTATCAGACCCCTGGACATGTAAGTAACATGAAGAGAAACCGCCCGAAGGCGTGACCACTACAACTTGAGTAAAAGTCAATGATATTTATTTATGACAAACTCCATGCATCACAGTAGCAGTAAAAAGTAACATAAAAATCAGCAGAGAAATAATAATACAGTTCCTGGGTACTACAGGGTGGCAGGGGCCACAGAGCTCTGGTGGTATGAGACAGTTCTTATTATCTGCAAGTTGGAAAGTCCTTACCAGGCTCAACTGTAGCAATGAGGAAAGCCCAGGGTCGTACCAGCTGGTGTTCCAGGGAAAGCTGGACTGCTGTAGATAAAATGCTGCTGTGGGTACTGGTTAGAACCAGACAGGTGTTGGCACGGAGTGGATACTGGCTGGAACCAGTTAAATAATAAATAAAGCTTGAGAGCGATGCAATGTAGATGAAATGTAGAATTTGAGAGCGGAGAAATAATAATACCGGTGGAGAGTGGTAAACTGCAGAAAGGACACCGGCCCTTTAAGAGAAGCTGTACACTGCTGGAAGCCGAGCTGGAAGCAGGTGATGTTGTAGCTGGAAACAGGTGAGTCCAGTATGGATCGGAGAGTCAGGCTACACCGCAGATGGAATGCTGGTGCGGGTCTCTATAGCAGAAGTCTGGAAACAGGAGCTGGAACCTGGAAGACATTCACAGAAGAGAGACAAACTGGAACTAGGTTTGACAACCAAAGCACTGACGCCTTCCTTGCTCAGGCACAGTGTATTTATACCTGCAGCAAGGAAGGGATTGGCTAGGCAATTATGCAGATTAATAATACTGACAACGGATTGGTAGGAATGATCAGCTGACAGAATCCAAGATGGCTGCGCCCATGCAGACACTTGGAGGGAAGTTTGGATTGTAATCCATGTGGTCTGGAAAACAGTAATGGCGGCGCCGGCCACCGGAGACGCCAGGCTGACAGATGCACATCCAACCACGCGGACACAGCGGAGGCCGCGGCTGACGTAATCGCCACTCTGAATGCCGAAGCTCAGGGACGGCGGCGGAGGCCGCGGGAGACGCCATGCCAGATGTATAAGGCGTTACTGTGACTGCGTCCAGAGAGACAGGCGAGGATGCGGGAATGTGCACATCAGGATGACAGATGGGATCCGGTCCTGGAGCGCTGAGCCAGCCTTAGGAGGCATCTGATAGGTAAGAAATGGCGTCCAGATACCCGGATCGTGACAGTGACCACTTTCCAAGTTAGAAACCTGACGTCCACCTCCTGTAAAGGCTCGAACCAATCTGACTGCAGGAACTGCAGCACCACATTAAGATCCCAAGGTGCCGTGGGAGGCACAAAGGGTGGCTGGATGTGCAGAATCCCTATCAAGAAAGTCTGAATCTCAGGGAGAGCAGCCAATTGTTTCTGGAAGAAAATGGACAAGGCCAAAATCTGGACCTTTATGGAGCCCAAGCGTAGGCCCACAACCACACCTGCTTGCAGAAAGAGGCGAAACCGTCCTAGTTGAAACCCCACCGTAGGAAACTTCTTGGAATCACACCAAGACATGTACGTTTTCCAAATGCGATGGTAATGTTTAGACGTTACCCCCTTCCTAGGCTGTATCAGGGTAGGAATGACTTTGTTCGGAATGCCCTTCTGAGCTAAGATCTGACGTTCAACCTCCATGCCGTCAAAAGTAGCCGTGGTAAGTCTTGATAAGTGAACAGCCCCTGTTGCAGAAGGTCCTCGCGAAGAGGAAGATGCCTTGGATTTTCCAGCAGTACTCCAGAAGATCCATGTACCAAGCACTTCTTGATCAGTCCGGAGCAATGAGGATTGCCTGAACTCTTGTTCTTTTTATTAGCTTGAGAATCCATGGGATGAGTGGAAGTGGAGGGAACACATACACTGACTGGAACACCCACGGAGTTACCAGGGCATCCACCACCACTGCTTGTGGGTCTCATGACCTGGAACAGTATCTCCGAAGCTTCTCGTTGAGGCGAAAGGCCATCATGTCTATCTGAGGTACACCCCATCGGCTTGTTACCTCTGCGAATACCTCCAAATGGAGGACCCCGATTGTGTGTGCTGAGGAAGTCTGCTTCCCAGTTGTCCACTCCCGGCATGAAGACCGCTGACAGTGCCCGTGCATGCTTCTCTGCCCAGAGGAGGTTTATTGTCACCTCTGACATTGCAGCCCTGCTCTTCGTTCTGCCCTGCTTGTTTATGTAGGAAACCGCTGTGACGTTGTCCGACTGAACCTGAAAGGCTTGATCTCGCAGAAGAAGTGCCGCTTGTAGAAGGTCGTTGTACACGGCCTTCAGATCCAGAATGTTTATTGGAAGGAGAGATACCTGAACTGACCGCTTTCCTTGGAAGTTTTTCCCCTGAGCGACTGCTTACCAACCCCTGAGACTTGCATCTGTGGTTAGATGAATCCAATTCTGAATCCCGAACCTGCGGCCTTTGAGTAGGTGAAAAGTTTGCAGCCACCAGAGGAGTGAAATCCTGGCTTTTGGCAACAGGCGTATCCGCTGGTGCATGTGAAGATGAGATCCTGACCATAAGACCAGGAGATCCAGTGGGAAAGACCGTGCAAGGAATCTTCCGTACTGTCGAGCCTCTCAGTAGGCAACCATTTTCCAGAGAAGGCGAATACACCGATGAACCGATACCCGGGCTGGCATCAGGACATCCCGGACCATTGATTGGATCACCAACGCTTTCTTCACCGGTAGAAACACCCTCTGCACTTACGTATTGAAAATCATCTCCAGGAAGGAACGCCTCCTAATCGGCTTCAAATGCGAAATTGGAAGCTTCAGGATCCACCCGAGATCCCGTGACAGATGATTTGAGAGAGCAACACTCCGTAACATCTCCTGGAGGATGTTAAGGTCGCCCAGATATGGAATTATGCCCACTCCTGGTTTGTGGAGCAGGAGTATAAAGGCTGCCATGGCCCTGATGAACACCCCCGGTGTTGCATAGAAGCCAAACTCAGTGTTTGGAACTGGAAGTGGCATAGTTGTAGTGCAACCCTAGAGAGGCGGCCAGATTGGAATGTGAAGTACGTACCCCTGATATCCCGGGATACCAGGAATTCCTCTACATCTCGAGCAGAGGTCACCACTCCCAGACTCCATCCTGAATTGAACACCCACCAGTAGGGAATCAATGACCCCAGGTTTGAATAGTAACCCGTTACTTAAATGAGGTGGAACTGAAATAATGACATTAGTTTGACAAAGTATATGATAGCTTCCAGCAGTAGTGCACTTTCTGCCTGAGAAGCTACTAAGCCTGATTTGAATAATCTGTGAGGCGGGAATACTAGAAATTCTAGTCTGCACCCCTGGGCAACCCAACTGTTTCCAGGGGTCAAGGCAGGATATCGCCCAGATATGTTACTGAATCTCTTTAGTCACGCTCCCACCTGCCTGATCCCCAAGCAGTGAGGTCCACCGACAAACCAAAGGGTTTGAAAAAACGAGTTTTATGGTAAGAACTTACCTTTGTTAAAACTCTTTCTGCGAGGTACACTGGGCTCCACAAGGATAGACATAGGGGTGTAGAGTAGGATCTTGATCCGAAGCAACAACAGGCTCAAAAGCTTTGACCTTCTTCCCAAGATGCATAGCGCCGCCTCCTATATCACCCCGACTCCGTGCACAGGAGCTCAGTTTTGTTAACCAGCCCAATGCAGTAGCAAGTAAAAGAGACGACAACTGCCAGTTGCCACAAACACCACACTCTCCCAACAGGAGAAGTGTCAGCGGCTAATGCCATACCAACCCAAAGAAGCTAAGTGCGTCAGGGTGGGCGCCTTGTGGAGCCCAGTGTACCTCGCAGAAAGAGTTTTAACAAAGGTAAGTTCTTACCATAAAACTCGTTTTCTGCTGCGGGGTACACTGGGCTCCACAAGGATAGACATAGGGGATGCCCTAAAGCAGTTCCTTATGGGAGGGGACGCACTGTAGCGGGCACAAGAAACCTGCGTCCAAAGGAAGCATCCTGGGAAGCGGCAGTATCGAAGGCATAGAACCTTATGAACGTGTTCACAGAGGACCACGTAGCCGCCTTGCACAATTGTTCAAGGGTGCACCACGTTGGGCCGCCCAAGAAGGTCCAACAGACCGAGTAGAATGGGCCTTAATGTGATCAAGAGCAGAGAGAACAGCCTTCACATAAGTATGTGCAATCACCATTCTAATCCATCTGGCCAGAGTTTGCTTGTGAGCAGGCCAGCCCCGTTTGAGAAACCCAAACACAACAAAAAGAGAATCAGATTTCCTAATAGGAGCAGTTCTTTTCACATAGATACGGAGAGCCCGTACCACATCCAAAGACCGCTCTTTGGGAGACAGATCAGGAGAAACAAGTGCCAGAACTACAATCTCCTGATTAAGGTGGAACGAAGAAACCACCTTAGGTAGATAGCCCGGACGAGTCCTAAGAACCGCCCGGTCACGGTGAAATATCAGATATGGGGAACTACAGGACAAGGCACCCAAATCTGACACTCTTCTAGCTGAAGAAATAGCCAAGCCACTTAAGGTCAGCTGAACCAAGAGGTTCAAACGGAGACTCTTGTAACACCCCCAAAACCACCGACAAGTCCCAAGGAGCCACAGGCGGGACTTAGGGAGGTTGGATACGCAACACGCCCTGAGTAAAGGTATGCACATCAGGTAAGGTCGCAATTTTTCTCTGAAACCACACCGATAAGGCAGATATGTGAACCTTGAGGGAGGCCAGACGCAGGCCTAAGTCCAGGCCCTGCTGAAGAAAAGCCAACAACTTGGCTATACTAAACTTGGAAGCGTCATAATCGTTAGATGCGCACCAAACAAAGTAAGAATGCCAGACCCTATAGTAAATCCGAGCAGAAGCCGGTTTCCGGGCCCGCAACATAGTTTGAATGACCGCCTCAGAAAACCCTTTAGCCCTTAAGACGGAAGCTTCAAGAGCCACGCCGTCATAGGCAGCTGGGCTAGGTCCTGGTAGACACAGGGGCCCTGAACGAGGAGGTCTGGGCGTTGTGGAAGTAAAACTGGACGCTCTGACGATAGGCCTTGCAGGTCTGAGAACCAGTGCCGTCTGGGCCACGCTGGAGTTATGAGAAGCAGAATTCCTGTTCTTCTTGCTTGAACTTCCGAATTACCCTGGGCAGGAGTGACACCGGAGGGAACACGTACGGCAGCCGAAACCTCCACGGTACCGCCAGCGGATCCACGAATGCTGCTTGAGGATCCCTTGTCCTTGCTCCGAAGACCGGAACCTTGTGATTGTGTTGAGACGCCATCAGATCTACGTCTGGAAGGCCCCACCTTTCCACTAGGAGTTGAAACACTTCTGGATGGAGGCCCCACTCGCCGGCATGCACGTCCTGACGACTGAGAAAGTCCGCTTCCCAAATCAGGACTCCCGGAATGAATATTGCCGATATGGCCGGTAGATGGCATTCTGCCCACTGTAGAATCCGTGAGACTTCCTTCATTGCTAGGCGGCTTCGAGTGTCGCCTTGATGATTTATGTAAGCCACTGTGGTGGCGTTGTCCGACTGTACTTGAACAGGACGGTTCTGAATTTAATGCTGGGCTAGGTTCAAGGAATTGAAGACCGCCCGCAACTCCAGAATATTGATCGAGAGGAGCGACTCCTCCTTGGTCCACCGCCCCTGAAGGGAGTGTTGCTCCAGCACCGTGCCCCAACCTCTTAGACTGGCATCTGTCGTCAACAGGACCCAGTCGGATATCCAGAACGGACGGCCCCTGCACAGTTGCTGGTCCCGAAGCCACCAGAGCAGCGACAGACGGACCTCCAGAGTCAATGAGATAATTTGAGACCTGATCCGGTGAGGCAGGCCGTTCCATTTGGCTAGAATCAGCCTCTGGAGAGGGAGAGAGCGAAATTGAGCGTAATCCACCATGTCGAATGCTGACACCATGAGGCCCAGCACCTGCATCGCCGAATGTATCGACACTTGCGGACGAGATAGGAAGCAACGAATCCTGTCCTGAAGTTTCAGGACTTTCTCCTGAGACAGGAACAACCGCTGGTTGTGAGTGTCCAATAGTGCTCCCAGATGTCGATATGGTCAAAAGAATGCCATTAGAATCCAGAGGCGCTCAAAAAAAACATAAATAAACATTCATAGTGTATCATACATATACAGGACTGATTCAGATGAAATCTTTTAATAAGCCTTGTACCTATAATTGAGTCTACTTTTTTAAGAGTAGACAATCACGCTTTTTGGGGGGAGCTGGAGTTCCACCAGTATAGGTTCTGAATGGAACTCCAGCTCCCCCCAAAAAGCGTGATTGTCTACTCTTAAAAAAGTAGACTCAATTATAGGTACAAGGCTTATTAAAAGATTTCATCTGAATCAGTCCTGTATATGTATGATACACTATGAATGTTTATTTATGTTTTTTTTTGAGCGCCTCTGGATTCTAATGGCATTCTTTTGACCATATCGATTTCTGGAGTGTGGGGTGACACTTCTTTGTCCATTTCCTGAAATCAGAGGCAGCCATCATTGGCGCACGGTATCTTATCATTTTTGTTTGTTTTTTGGTATTGTAGTGCTCCCAGATGCACCATGCTCTGAGCAGGGATCAGGGATGACTTCTTCCAGTTGATGAGCCACCCGTGGGCTTGAAGAAACCGGACTGTCACATCTAGATGACGCAGGAGAAGTTCTGGGGAATTTGCCAGGATTAACAAGTCGTCCAAATACGGCAGTATCCTGACTCCTTGACGGCGGAGTACCACCGTCATCACCGCCATGACTTTTGTAAAGACTCGCGGAGCCGTTGTTAAACCAAAAGGTAACGCCCAAAACTGGTAATGGCAGTTGCCAATCGCAAATCTCAGGTACTGCTGACGAGACACTGCTATAGGAATATGCAGGTAAGCATCCTGTATATCCAGGGAGACCATGAAGTCCCCAGGTTCCAAGGCCAGAACTATAGAGCGAAGGGTTTCCATCCGGAACTTGGAAACCTTCACAAACCTGTTCAATGCCTTGAGGTTGAGAATGGGCCGGGAGGACCCATTCGGTTTCGGGACTAGAAACAGTGGAGAATAGTACCCCCGGCCCCTCTGCGCAAGAGGCACCTGTACTATGACTCCTGTATCCAGGAGGGTCTGTACCACTGAATGTAGAGTGTTTGCCTTTGTCTTGTCCAACGGGTCATCTGTCTGGCAAAATCGATGAGGGGGTCGGTTTTTGAAGGCTATGGCGTAACCTCGAGTGACGACTTCCCGTACACAGGCATCTGAAGTGTTCTTCAACCATTCCTGGGTATACCCTAGAAGCCGGCCCCACACCCTTGGATCCCCCAGAGGGAGGCCCGCCCGTCATGCGGCAGGCTTATCTGTCTTGGAAGCTGGCTGACGGGCCGCCCAGGCTATTTTGGGCTTAGGCTCACCAGGTTTGGAAGTGCGGGCCTGCTTGTTGTACGCCTGACCTTTTGCTTTACCTGAAGGACGAAAGGGGCAAAAGGAATTACCTTTAGCCTTCGACACAGAAGGAGCAGTACTTGGCAGACAGGCAGTTTTGGCAGTAGCCAAGTCAGCTACAATCTTATTTAAATCTTCCCCAAACAGAATATCTCCCTTAAAATAAGAATTTACTTACCGATAATTCTATTTCTCATAGTCCGTAGTGGATGCTGGGGACTCCGTAAGGACCATGGGGAATAGCGGCTCCGCAGGAGACTGGGCACATCTAAAGAAAGCTTTAGGACTATCTGGTGTGCACTGGCTCCTCCCCCTATGACCCTCCTCCAAGCCTCAGTTAGGATACTGTGCCCGGACGAGCGTACACAATAAGGAAGGATTTTGAATCCCGGGTAAGACTCATACCAGCCACACCAATCACACCGTATAACCTGTGATCTGAACCCAGTTAACAGCATGATAACCGAGGAGCCTCTGAAAGATGGCTCACAACAATAATAACCCGATTTTTGTAACAATAACTATGTACAAGTATTGCAGACAATCCGCACTTGGGATGGGCGCCCAGCATCCACTACGGACTATGAGAAATAGAATTATCGGTAAGTAAATTCTTATTTTCTCTAACGTCCTAAGTGGATGCTGGGGACTCCGTAAGGACCATGGGGATTATACCAAAGCTCCCAAACGGGCGGGAGAGTGCGGATGACTCTGCAGCACCAAATGAGAGAACTCCAGGTCCTCCTCAGCCAGGATATCAATTTTGTAGAATTTTACAAACGTATTTGCTCCTGACCAAGTAGCTGCTCGGCAAAGTTGTAAAGCCGAGACCCCTCGGGCAGCCGCCCAAGATGAGCCCACCTTCCTTGTGGAGTGGGCATTTACAGATTTTTGGCTGTGGCAGGCCTGCCACAGAATGTGCAAGCTGAATTGTACTACAAATCCAACGAGCAATAGTCTGCTTAGAAGCAGGAGCACCCAGCTTGTTGGGTACATACAGGATAAACAGCGAGTCAGATTTCCTGACTCCAGCCGTCCTGGAAACATATATTTTTAGGGCCCTGACAACGTCTAGCAACTTGGAGTCCTCCAAGTCCCTAGTAGCCGCAGGCACCACAAATAGGTTGGTTCAGATGAAACGCTGAAACCACCTTAGGGAGAAACTGAGGACGAGTCCTCAATTCCACCCTGTCCGAATGGAAAATCAGATAAGGGCTTTTTCAGGATAAAGCCGCCAATTCTGACACGCGCCTGGCCCAGGCCAGGGCCAACAGCATGACCACTTTCCATGTGAGATATTTTAACTCCACAGATTTAAGTGGTTCAAATCAATGTGACTTTTGGAACCCAAAACTACATTTAGATCCCAAAGTGCCACTGGAGGCACAAAAGGAGGCTGTATATGCAGTACCCCTTTTACAAACGTCTGAACTTCAGGGACTGAAGCTAGTTCTTTTTGGAAGAAAATTGACAGGGCCGAAATTTGAACCTTAATGGACCCCAATTTCAGGCCCATAGACACTCCTGTTTGCAGGAAATGTAGGAATCGACCCAGTTGAATTTCCTCCGTCGGGCCTTACTGTCCTCGCATCACGCAACATATTTTCGCCAATTGCGGTGATAATGTTTTTGCGGTTACATCCTTCCTGGCTTTGATCAGGATAGGGATGACTTCATCCGGAATGCCTTTTTTCCTTCAGGATCCGGCGTTCAACCGCCATGCCGTCAAACGCAGCCGCGGTAAGTCTTGGAACAGACAGGGTCCTTGCTGGAGCAGGTCCCTTCTTAGAGGTAGAGGCCACGGATCCTCCGTGAGCATCTCTTGAAGTTCCGGTTACCAAGTCCTTCTTGGCCAATCCGGAACCACGAATATAGTGCTTACTCCTCTCCATCTTATCAATCTCAGTACCTTGGGTATGAGAGGCAGAGGAGGGAACACATACCCTGACTGGTACACCCACGGTGTTACCAGAGCATCTACAGCTTATTGCCTGAGGGTCCCTGGACCTGGCGCAATACCTGTCGAGTTTTTAATCATGTGGAAGACTTCTGGGTGAAGTCCCCACTCTCCCGGGTGGAGGTCGTGCTGAGGAAGTCTGCTTCCTAGTTGTCCACTCCCGGAATGAATACTGCTGACAGTGCTATCACATGATTTTCCGCCCAGCGAAGAATCCTTGCAGCTTCTGCCATTGCCCTCCTGCTTCTTGTGTCACCCTGTCTGTTTACGTGGGTGACTGCCGTGATGTTGTCCGACTGGATCAACACCGGCTGACCTTGAAGCAGAGGTCTTGCTAAGCTTAGAGCATTGTAAATGTCCCTTAGCTTCAGGATATTTATGTGAAGTGATGTCTCCAGGCTTGACCATAAGCCCTGGATATTCCTTCCCTGTGTGACTGCTCTCCAGCCTCGCCGGCTGGCATCCGTGGTCACCAGGACCCAGTCCTGAATGCCTAATCTGCGGCCCTCTAGAAGATGAGCACTCTGCAACCACCACAGGAGGGACACCCTTGTCCTTGGTGACAGGGTTATCCGCTGATGCATCTGAAGATGCGACCCGGACCATTTGTCCAGCAGGTCCCACTGGAAAGTTCTTGCGTGGAATCTGCCGAATGGGATTGCTTCGTAGGAAGCCACCATTTTACCCAGAACCCTTGTGCATTGATGCACTGAGACTTGGCTCGGTTTTAGGAGGTTCCTGACTAGCTCGGATAACTCCCTGGCTTTCTCCTCCGGGAGAAACACCTTTTTCTGGACTGTGTCCAGGATCATCCCTAGGAACAGAAGACACGTCGTCGGAACCAGCTGCGATTTTGGAATATTGAAAATCCAATCGTGCTGCCGCAACACTACCTGAGATAGTGCTACACCGACCTCCAACTGTTCCCTGGATCTTACCCTTATCAGGGAATTGTCCAAGTAAGGGATAACTAAAATTCCCTTCCTTCGAAGGAATATCATCATTTCGGCCATTACCTTGGTAAAGACCCGGGGTGCCGTGGACCATCCATACGGCAGCGTCTGAACTGATAGTGACAGTTCTGTACCATAAACCTGAGGTACCCTTGGTGAGAAGGGTAAATTTTGACATGAAGGTAAGCATCCTTGATGTCCCGAGACATCATGTAGTCCCCTTCTTCCAGGTTCGCAATCACTGCTCTGAGTGACTCAATCTTGAATTTGAACCTCTGTATGTAAGTGTTCAAAGATTTTAGATTTAGAATCGGTCTCACCGAGCCGTCCGGCTTCGGTACCACAACAGTGTGGAATAATACCCCGTTCCCTGTTGCAGGAGGGGTATCTTGATTATCACCTGCTGGGAATACAGCTTGTGAATGGCTTCCAAAACTGTCTCCCTATGCAAGAGGAAAATTGGGTTAAGGATGCCGCACTGGAGTAAATGATGTTGCATAAATAGATAATTAGTGTAAGTTTCCAAGAAAACCGACCAACCGAAAAAACTTCCGGAATTTATCACCATCTACCATTAAACAGACAAAGTTGTGGGTAGAAAAAAGGGGTGATTGTCGATGGTGCTCCCATGGGTCTATTACATTGGTAATAAAGAGAAGAGAGAAAAAGAAAAAGAGACCCTTGTTGGGAGCACTCACTCTTGGAAACGATGGTGGATTAGATAATACTGATAAGTTGGGTATTAAAACGTAACTTTTAATTGTTTGTAGGTAAAATAAGAAGTACACCCTAAATTGTTGTTTAAAAATGTAATTAAATAAACGTGAAACATTGGTTGCGAATTACCGCTGTGAATATATAGGTGAAAACATATATATATAAGGCCAAAAATTGCAAAAAATGCGGCATAAATTATGGCAAAATCAAGGAATGTGCCCACCAGGTATTGTTTTTTAGGTTAGTGCAATAATCAGAGTATTGCCGTCAAGTAAAACCTACAACACCAGGTATTCCTTAGTGGTCAACCACCTAAGTACTGACCAGGCCCAACACCGTATTGCTTCCAAGATCGGGCGAGATTGGGCATGCACGGTGTGGTATGGTAGTAGATTTCGGTTTGAACAGCTGGTATGCAGCTATTGACTACCCCACAGACCTGGTTATTGAAATGGGCAGATGATCTCTTAGAAAAGAGACATATGTTTGACCATCATTGCACCGAATTGTATTCCAAATATATAGGTATACGAAGGTTTAAATCATATGGTCAGTCGGTTTTGCCAAACTGAGCCGCCTGCATGTTGCTTTTGATTGTGTGTGCTATGCAACATAAATCCACAATAGATTTTTCACACGTGGTAGGGCATAAATGAACCCTTATTGTGCTGATGACATGCCAACAGGATTAATACACATTAATTAATGAAAGTAATATAATGTCACTAAAGCTGAAGCTTACTCAAAGATATCTTTATCAGCTGTACAGACAGACTGGCAGATAGGAAAATAGGGAATGTATTTCCAGAGACACAATCCCTCCTGCCCACACTTAGGCTAAATGAATCCTTAGAGCCTAAAGTACCGCATGCCGTCTTTGTGACAATCTTGTTGCCAATAAAGAAACCACTAATAATGTATACACTGAATGTCCACAATAAATCAATCAAGAATGTGGCATGCCAAATATAATTTGTGCTATATTGGCAAATGTATATACATTATTTCATATGCCCATATTTGAGATCTCTGTGAAGAAAAAAGTGCTGCTTATGCAGGAATAAGTGAGTGGCAGCACCTATGTTATGATTACTGCAACTATAGTGGATGACAGTTTGTTGCTATTTTGTAATGTGTCTGCCCAAAATTGACACACAGAAAAGTATCAATAAATATTTTGTAAACTGTGTATTGATAGCACCTACGAAACAAAGAATGTTTCATATGCAGTGAATAGTGCCTTATATAACTGGCATGATTTGCCGAAAAAACCGAGGACCAGTGCACCTGTTGTTAAATTACATTTGTGCGTGGCCGGAGAGCGGGAGACGTGAATATGCAGGATATAGCTAAAAATTATACTTAGAGCCGTCTGGCGTCTGTGTCCTGCTTGCTGAGTGCCGCTGTCAGTGCCGCGTTCAGCTCGGGTTAACGAGCTGTGAAGATCTGCGGCTTGCCTGGTCTCCTCTCCTGCCGGTCTGCTGGTCACGTGAGCGCGCTCACCGTGACCACGTCCACCTCCCCTACGTACGTTTCACAACGAGCTTGTTCACGGGTAGTGTGAACACTGAATGTGCAGACCCGGTTTTAAAACTGCTGAGATGATTGATAATTGGCTAAAAGGTTGATAGTTGTAGCAATGATTAGCATGGGGTCTGGCTGTATACATAGAGCTGCAGTGAAGGCTCAAGGAATGTCCTGCATGTGTTAGAGTAAATAGTGAATAGATGGCCTGCATCTTATGAAATGGAATATAAGAAAATCTGATACTTGAGAACATAATAGAATGATATGATAACAATTTGTATCTATGTGTAATTAAACACATATATGTTGGGAAAAAAGAGTAATTAGGTATAGATTAATTGGAAACACGGAGTTTAAGGAAAATGTGGGTAGATAAGAAGTTATATAGCACGTGCAGGTTGGTAGTGTTAAAAAACTGATGGTGTTGAAAAACTGAGTAAGGGTGTTGAAAACAGGTGTGAATAAAGGTAGAAATGAGGGGGTGGGCGGGATGGGGGAAAGGGGGGGATGAAGAGGGGCGAGGGAAGGCGGGGGGAGGGGAAGGGGGGGGAAAGGGGAAAGAATGGGGAAGAGGGGAAGAGGGGTTAGCATGATTAAGAAGTGTTGGATAAGGAATAACTAAAATGTAAAATATAGGGGGCATGGCGTGGGAAATGATGAGATTGGATGCAAATGGTGTGTGAGAGAGGAGGGGATATAGGGTGCCCTGCAATGTGCAGATTGAATTGAATGAAAATAATGGTGTAAAAAGTTAAAAAAAAATTGAAAAATTGGGGGGAGGGGGGAAGGGGGAAAAAAGAAGCTGTTGGATGGGTGAAGGAAAGCTATAGAGGAGAGAAATAGTGATGTGTAACAATGTGGTCCCTGCTAGGATAGTAATTAGTTATTATGTAATAGTAATGTGGTCAAGTTGAGAGAAAAGCGCCATAATTAATGGTTTCATTGAGTCCTTGAGGATGTAGTGAGTTCAGTCTAAAAGTCCACTCACATTCCTTCCGTAAGAGGGTATTGGTCAAATCTCCTCCTCGTATTCCCAGTTTAACCTGCTCAAGTCCACAGACCTTAAGTTCATTCCACCGACCTGCATGATTGGAGACAAAGTGTCGTGCTACAGAGGTGATTTGCTTCATTTTTTGTAGATCTTTTGTCGCGTTGCGAATGGATCCAACGTGTTCCAGAATTCTTTGCTTGAAGGCTCTGGTCGTCATGCCAACATATCTTTGTCCACATGTGCATACTATGCAATAGATCACTCCTTCTGTTGAGCAGTTAATAAAGTGTCTGATTTTAATGTCTTTGCCATAACGGTCCTGGATGTTGTCAGTCTTAAGAATATATTGACATGCTTTACAATGACCACATGGATGTGTGCCGATCGTGGGTTGTGATTTACCTTGTGTTATTTGGAAATGGCTGGACACCAGTCTGTCTTTCAAGTTTCTAGATCTCCGCCAGCTCATAGATACTTGTTGCCCAAGTTTTTGAGATAGGATGGGATCCAGATGGAGGATTCCCCAGTGTTTTTGAATGGCTTGTTTTACCTGACGCCACTCTTGGCAGAAACCCCCTACAAATCTGATATTCTTGTCCTCTTGCGGTTTTTGTTTCTTTTCAAAGATTAGATGTTCTCTCTGGATATTCTGAATGTTTCTACTCGCTTTTTTGATTGAAGTATTACTGTATCCCCTTTCTCGTAATCTCTTCGAGAGTTCTTTGCTTTGATCCGCGAAGTCTTGATCGTTGGAGCAGTTCCTTCTTAAACGGAGAAATTCCCCCTTAGGTATGTTTGTAATTGTTGGGGGAAAATGGGAGCTAGTTTGGTGTAACAGGGTGTTAGACGATGTCTCCTTTCTATATAGTTTTGTTGAGAGCATTTTGTTTACATCTTTGTAAATTAGCACATCCAGAAATGGGAGTTCATCCTGACTGATTTGGTGGGTAAGTCGAATATTGAGGTTGTTGTTGTTAAGATGTTCAATGAACAGGAGAAGCATCTGTACGTCACCTTCCCATATCATCAGAATATCATCGATGTACCTTACCCACATGATGATATTAGATGTGAAAACATCATTGCTGTCCGTGAACACAAATTCGCGTTCCCACCATCCTAAAAAAATATTCGCATACGTGGGGGCACATGCTGCCCCCATAGCTGTGCCCCTGGTCTGTAGAAAAAATCTGTTATTGAAAGTGAAGAGATTGTGACTGAGTATGAACTGGAGTAGGTCGGCAAGGAACACATGGAATTTTTCCATGCCTTCCATATTCATAAAATAGTTGACGGCTTCAAGTCCTCTGTCATGGTCAATTGAAGTATACAGTGCCTCAATGTCCAAAGAAACCAAGTATTGGTTTGTTTCCAGCTTGACATCATGGATCTTGCGAAGAACATCTGTGGTGTCTTGGACAAAGGAAGGGAGACCCAGAACGTGGTGTCGTAGATGTAGATCGACAAAGATACTGGCTTTTTCAGTTAAAGATCCTATCCCAGATACGATTGGTCTTCCTGGTGGTTGCCTCATATTCTTATGTATCTTGGGGAGCATGTAAAATGTGGGGATACAGGGATGTATTGTCTGGAGATATTGATATTCCGAAGATGTTATGGTCCCTTCCACATGAGCATCGGTAAGAATCCGGTTATATAGTGTCTTGTAATTTTCCATAGGGTTCAGTAATACTCTTTGATAGCAAGTTTGGTCTTCCAACTGTCGATAGGCTTCCTGTATATATTGTTCGCGGGGCCATACCACCACGTTTCCCCCTTTGTCAGATGGCTTTATAATGACGTCCTGCCATGATTCAATCTCTCTGAGAGCATTAAGTTCCTTCCTGGATAGATTGGAATTGTACAGACTTCTGGTCTTCCGAAGGTGTATATTGTCAAGTTCTTGAGACACTAATTTGGTGAATATCTGTACTTCTGGGCTCGTCTGCTCTGTTGGAAAAAATGTAGACCTTTTCTTGCAAATGACCCTCGTGCTGACTTCCCACTGGGAGTCTGTGGTTGGTGTTGATTCTGTTTCCAAAGATTGTAGGGCCTCCAATGCTTCCAATTCAAGTCCAGACAGATCTGATATGTTCATGTTGTCGCCTGTTTCTGTCTGATAGGATTGTGTACCGTCAGTTTTGGAGGTAGCTATTTTGTTATGAAATTTCGTGAGAAGTAACTTCCTGCAAAAAAGTTTTAAATCTTTTTCCCATTTGAATCTGTTGAACTTTTCGGTTGGTGAATAGGAGAGGCCTTTGCTCAGGACTTGGATTTGATCGTGATCTAAAGTGTGTGCTGAGAGGTTGATAATCTTGAGTTGTGAAGACGTATCCGTTGGTATTGGGAAGTCTGAAGTTACCTTCTGCGTGAATTCCATACTGGTTGTCTTCTCGGTGGTAGTTGATCCCACTGTTGTTGACGGCCTCTTCCTCCTCTTGCGCCCCCTCCTTGTCTTTCGTTTACTGGGTGCCTTGATCCCCTTCCCCTGGGGGGATCCCCTAAAAAATGTTGATGATATTGGGAGGAACTGTTACTCTCACCTCTGAAGTTTGTGGTGGCTGATGCGTTGGGGATATATTCCGGAATATCTTCAGTTCCAGATGTCTCTATATCTGATGAAGAGTAGTGTTCAGGGTTTCTAGGGGGTCGCGATTGCCAGGAGGGCTTATTCCACTTGAATATTTTGCCCGATACAAAGTCCTTTTTGTCTCTTGCAAATTTGTTTCTTTTTCTATCGATGATAGTTTGTTCGTATGTTAGAAGGTCTTGTTTGTTTTTCTCGAAACAGCGTTGAAATTGTGTGTCTTTCTCCCAGGGCTCCAATTTCTTACTTAATTCGTCCAGGTCGCGTTCACAGCCCTCAAGTATGAGATGGTTGTGTTTAATCAAAATGCCCATGAGTTCCATGGAGCATTTGAGGAGACAATTGTCCCAATCAGTTTTAAGATTTTCACTAGCCAGGCTGAAAGTAGGAAAAACTCTTGGCCTAAGGCCGCGTGGTACAATTTTGTTCTTAAGGTAGTTCTCTAATGTAGTGAGGTCCCAACTGGTTCTTATTTGTTTGTGCAGTAGTTGTTTGAGTTGTACAAAATCAGATTCCCAGTTGGTATGTGGTTCTGTATCTACTACGTTGCTTGGAAAAATTTCATCTAAATTTTCTCTATTCCTATGTTTGTAGGACAATTCCTGCTTTAAACTGAAGCTCATGTTAATGATGTATGGGACTATGGTGTACTAAGAAGCTGTAGTTACTGGAAGAATATTCGTTATGACATCAAATATTCCGTGCTGGTATTCCTAAGAAAACTATTTCTAGTTGTGTACAATATGCAAGAGGAAAATTGGGTTAAGGGTGCCGCACTGGAGTAAATGATGTTGCATAAATAGATAATTAGTGTAAGTTTCCAAGAAAACCGACCAACCGAAAAAACTTCCGGAATTTATCACCATCTACCCTTAAACAGACAAAGTTGTGGGTAGAAAAAAGGGGTGATTGTCGATGGTGCTCCCATGGGTCTATTACATTGGTAATAAAGAGAAGAGAGAAAAAGAAAAAGAGACCCTTGTTGGGAGCACTCACTCTTGGAAACGATGGTGGATTAGATAATACTTGATAAGTTGGGTATTAAAACGTAACTTTTAATTGTTTGTAGGTAAAATAAGAAGTACACCCTAAATTGTTGTTTAAAAATGTAATTAAATAAACGTGAAACATTGGTTGCGAATTACCGCTGTGAATATATAGGTGAAAACATATATATATAAGGCCAAAAATTGCAAAAAATGCGGCATAAATTATGGCAAAATCAAGGAATGTGCCCACCAGGTATTGTTTTTTAGGTTAGTGCAATAATCAGAGTATTGCCGTCAAGTAAAACCTACAACACCAGGTATTCCTTAGTGGTCAACCACCTAAGTACTGACCAGGCCCAACACCGTATTGCTTCCAAGATCGGGCGAGATTGGGCATGCACGGTGTGGTATGGTAGTAGATTTCGGTTTGAACAGCTGGTATGCAGCTATTGACTACCCCACAGACCTGGTTATTGAAATGGGCAGATGATCTCTTAGAAAAGAGACATATGTTTGACCATCATTGCACCGAATTGTATTCCAAATATATAGGTATACGAAGGTTTAAATCATATGGTCAGTCGGTTTTGCCAAACTGAGCCGCCTGCATGTTGCTTTTGATTGTGTGTGCTATGCAACATAAATCCACAATAGATTTTTCACACGTGGTAGGGCATAAATGAACCCTTATTGTGCTGATGACATGCCAACAGGATTAATACACATTAATTAATGAAAGTAATATAATGTCACTAAAGCTGAAGCTTACTCAAAGATATCTTTATCAGCTGTACAGACAGACTGGCAGATAGGAAAATAGGGAATGTATTTCCAGAGACACAATCCCTCCTGCCCACACTTAGGCTAAATGAATCCTTAGAGCCTAAAGTACCGCATGCTGTCTTTGTGACAATCTTGTTGCCAATAAGGAAACCACTAATAATGTATACACTGAATGTCCACAATAAATCAATCAAGAATGTGGCATGCCAAATATAATTTGTGCTATATTGGCAAATGTATATACATTATTTCATATGCCCATATTTGAGATCTCTGTGAAGAAAAAAGTGCTGCTTATGCAGGAATAAGTGAGTGGCAGCACCTATGTTATGATTACTGCAACTATAGTGGATGACAGTTTGTTGCTATTTTGTAATGTGTCTGCCCAAAATTGACACAGAGAAAAGTATCAATAAATATTTTGTAAACTGTGTATTGATAGCACCTACGAAACAAAGAATGTTTCATATGCAGTGAATAGTGCCTTATATAACTGGCATGATTTGCCGAAAAAACCGAGGACCAGTGCACCTGTTGTTAAATTACATTTGTGCGTGGCCGGAGAGCGGGAGACGTGAATATGCAGGATATAGCTAAAAATTATACTTAGAGCCGTCTGGCGTCTGTGTCCTGCTTGCTGAGTGCCGCTGTCAGTGCCGCGTTCGGCTCGGGTTAACGAGCTGTGAAGATCTGCGGCTTGCCTGGTCTCCTCTCCTGCCGGTCTGCTGGTCACGTGAGCGCGCTCACCGTGACCACGTCCACCTCCCCTACGTACGTTTCACAACGAGCTTGTTCACGGGTAGTGTGAACACTGAATGTGCAGACCCGGTTTTAAAACTGCTGAGATGATTGATAATTGGCTAAAAGGTTGATAGTTGTAGCAATGATTAGCATGGGGTCTGGCTGTATACATAGAGCTGCAGTGAAGGCTCAAGGAATGTCCTGCATGTGTTAGAGTAAATAGTGAATAGATGGCCTGCATCTTATGAAATGGAATATAAGAAAATCTGATACTTGAGAACATAATAGAATGATATGATAACAATTTGTATCTATGTGTAATTAAACACATATATGTTGGGAAAAAAGAGTAATTAGGTATAGATTAATTGGAAACACGGAGTTTAAGGAAAATGTGGGTAGGTAAGAAGTTATATAGCACGTGCAGGTTGGTAGTGTTAAAAAACTGATGGTGTTGAAAAACTGAGTAAGGGTGTTGAAAACAGGTGTGAATAAAGGTAGAAATTCTTTCCCCTTCCCCCCCCCCCTTCCCCTCCCCCCGCCTTCCCTCGCCCCTCTTCATCCCCCCCTTTCCCCCATCCTGCCCACCCCCTCATTTCTACCTTTATTCACACCTGTTTTCAACACCCTTACTCAGTTTTTCAACACCATCAGTTTTTTAACACTACCAACCTGCACGTGCTATATAACTTCTTACCTACCCACATTTTCCTTAAACTCCGTGTTTCCAATTAATCTATACCTAATTACTCTTTTTTCCCAACATATATGTGTTTAATTACACATAGATACAAATTGTTATCATATCATTCTATTATGTTCTCAAGTATCAGATTTTCTTATATTCCATTTCATAAGATGCAGGCCATCTATTCACTATTTACTCTAACACATGCAGGACATTCCTTGAGCCTTCACTGCAGCTCTATGTATACAGCCAGACCCCATGCTAATCATTGCTACAACTATCAACCTTTTAGCCAATTATCAATCATCTCAGCAGTTTTAAAACCGGGTCTGCACATTCAGTGTTCACACTACCCGTGAACAAGCTCGTTGTGAAACGTACGTAGGGGAGGTGGACGTGGTCACGGTGAGCGCGCTCACGTGACCAGCAGACCGGCAGGAGAGGAGACCAGGCAAGCCGCAGATCTTCACAGCTCGTTAACCCGAGCCGAACGCGGCACTGACAGCGGCACTCAGCAAGCAGGACACAGACGCCAGACGGCTCTAAGTATAATTTTTAGCTATATCCTGCATATTCACGTCTCCCGCTCTCCGGCCACGCACAAATGTAATTTAACAACAGGTGCACTGGTCCTCGGTTTTTTCGGCAAATCATGCCAGTTATATAAGGCACTATTCACTGCATATGAAACATTCTTTGTTTCGTAGGTGCTATCAATACACAGTTTACAAAATATTTATTGATACTTTTCTCTGTGTCAATTTTGGGCAGACACATTACAAAATAGCAACAAATTGTCATCCACTATAGTTGCAGTAATCATAACATAGGTGCTGCCACTCACTTATTCCTGCATAAGCAGCACTTTTTTCTTCACAGAGATCTCAAATATGGGCATATGAAATAATGTATATACATTTGCCAATATAGCACAAATTATATTTGGCATGCCACATTCTTGATTGATTTATTGTGGACATTCAGTGTATACATTATTAGTGGTTTCCTTATTGGCAACAAGATTGTCACAAAGACAGCATGCGGTACTTTAGGCTCTAAGGATTCATTTAGCCTAAGTGTGGGCAGGAGGGATTGTGTCTCTGGAAATACATTCCCTATTTTCCTATCTGCCAGTCTGTCTGTACAGCTGATAAAGATATCTTTGAGTAAGCTTCAGCTTTAGTGACATTATATTACTTTCATTAATTAATGTGTATTAATCCTGTTGGCATGTCATCAGCACAATAAGGGTTCATTTATGCCCTACCACGTGTGAAAAATCTATTGTGGATTTATGTTGCATAGCACACACAATCAAAAGCAACATGCAGGCGGCTCAGTTTGGCAAAACCGACTGACCATATGATTTAAACCTTCGTATACCTATATATTTGGAATACAATTCGGTGCAATGATGGTCAAACATATGTCTCTTTTCTAAGAGATCATCTGCCCATTTCAATAACCAGGTCTGTGGGGTAGTCAATAGCTGCATACCAGCTGTTCAAACCGAAATCTACTACCATACCACACCGCGCATGCCCAATCTCGCCCGATCTTGGAAGCAATACGGTGTTGGGCCTGGTCAGTACTTAGGTGGTTGACCACTAAGGAATACCTGGTGTTGTAGGTTTTACTTGACGGCAATACTCTGATTATTGCACTAACCTAAAAAACAATACCTGGTGGGCACATTCCTTGATTTTGCCATAATTTATGCCGCATTTTTTGCAATTTTTGGCCTTATATATATATGTTTTCACCTATATATTCACAGCGGTAATTCGCAACCAATGTTTCACGTTTATTTAATTACATTTTTAAACAACAATTTAGGGTGTACTTCTTATTTTACCTACAAACAATTAAAAGTTACGTTTTAATACCCAGCTTATCAAGTATTATCTAATCCACCATCGTTTCCAAGAGTGAGTGCTCCCAACAAGGGTCTCTTTTTCTTTTTCTCTCTTCTCTTTATTAAAACTGTCTCCCTGTCAGAAGGAGACATCGGTAAAGCCGACTTTAGGAAACGGCGAGGGGGAGACGTCTCGAATTCTAATTTGTACCCCTGAGATATCACCTGAAGGATCCAGGGGTCTACTTGCGAGTGAGCCCACTGCGCGCTAAAATTCATTGAGACGGGCCCCCCACCGTGCCTGATTCTGCTTGTAAAGCCCCCGCGTATACTGAGGGCTTGGCAGAGGCGGGAGAGGGTTTCTGTTCCTGGGAACTGGCTGATTTCTGCAGCCTTTTTCCTCTCCCTCTGTCACGGGGCAGAAATGAGGAACCTTTTGCCCGCTTGTCCACGAAAAGACTGCGCCTGATAATACGGCGTCTCCTCATGTTGAGAGGCGACCTGGGGTACAAACGTGGATTTCCCAGCTGTTGCCGTGGCCACCAGGTCTGAAAGACCGACCCCAAATAACTCCTCCCCTTAATAAAGCAATACTTCCAAATGCCGTTTGGAATACGCATCACCTGACCACTGACGTGTCCATAACCCTCTACTGGTAGAAATGGACAACGCACTTAGACTTGATGCCAGTCGGCAAATATTCCGCTGTGCATCACGCATATATAGAAATGCATCTTTTAAATGCTCTATAGGCAAAAATATACTGTCCCTATCTAGGGTATCAATATTTTCAGTCAGGGAATCCGACCACGCCAACCCAGCACTGCACATCCAGGCTGAGGCGATTGCTGGTCGCAGTATAACACCAGTATGTGTGTAAATACCTTTTAGGATACCCTCCTGCTTTCTATCAGCAGGATCCTTAAGGGCGGCCATCTCAGGCGAGGGTAGAGCCCTTACAAGCGTGTGAGCGCTTTATCCACCCTAGGGGGTGTTTCCCAACGCACCCTAACCTCTGGCGGGAAAGGATATAATGCCAATAACATTTTAGAAATTATCAGTTGTTATCGGGGGAAACCCACGCATCATCACACACCTCATTTGATTTCTCAGATTCAGGAAAACTACAGGTAGTTTTTCCTCACCAAACATAATACCCCTTTTTGGTGGTACTCGTATTATCAGAAATGTGTAAAACATTTTTCATTGCCTCAATCATGTAACTTGTGGCCCTACTGGAAGTCACATTTGTCTCTTCACCGTCGACACTGGAGTCAGTATCCGTGTCGGCGTCTATATCTGCCATCTAAGGTAACGGGCGCTTTAGAGCCCCTGACGGCCTATGAGACGTCTGGACAGGCACAAGCTGAGTAGCCGGCTGTCTCATGTCAACCACTGTCTTTTATACAGAGCTGACACTGTCACGTAATTTCTTCCAACAGTTCATCCACTCAGGTGTCGACCCCCTAGGGGGTGACATCACTATTACAGGCAATCTGCTCCGTCTCCACATTATTTTTCTCCTCATACATGTCGACACAAAAGTACCGACATACAGCACACACACAGGGAATGCTCTGATAGAGGACAGGACCCCACTAGCCCTTTGGGGAGACAGAGGGAGAGTTTGCCAGCACACACCAGAGCGCTATATATATATATACAGGGATAACCTTATATAAGTGTTTTTCCCCTTATAGCTGCTGTATAGTTAATACTGCGCCTAATTAGTGCCCCCCTCTCTTTAACCCTTTCTGTAGTGTAGTGACTGCAGGGGAGAGCCAGGGAGCTTCCCTCCAACGGAGCTGTGAGGGAAAATGGCGCCAGTGTGCTGAGGAGATAGGCTCCGCCCCCTTATCGGCGGCCTTATCTCCCGTTTTTCTATGTATTCTGGCAGGGGTTAAATGCATCCATATAGCCGAGGAGCTATATGTGATGCATTTTTTGCCATCCAAGGTGTTTTTATTGCGTCTCAGGGCGCCCCCCCCCAGCGCCCTGCACCCTCAGTGACCGAAGTGTGAAGTGTGCTGAGAGCAATGGCGCACAGCTGCAGTGCTGTGCGCTACCTTGTTGAAGACAGGACGTCTTCTGCCGCCGATTTTCCGGACCTCTTCTGCCTTCTGGCTCTGTAAGGGGGCCGGCGGCGCGGCTCTGGGACCCATCCAAGCTGGGCCTGTGATCGTCCCTCTGGAGCTAATGTCCAGTAGCCTAAGAAGCCCAATCCACTCTGCACGCAGGTGAGTTCGCTTCTTCTCCCCTTAGTCCCTCGATGCAGTGAGCCTGTTGCCAGCAGGTCTCACTGAAAATAAAAAACCTAAACTAAAACTTTCACTAAGAAGCTCAGGAGAGCCCCTAGTGTGCACCCTTCTCGTTCGGGCACAGAGATCTAACTGAGGCTTGGAGGAGGGTCATAGGGGGAGGAGCCAGTGCACACCAGATAGTCCTAAAGCTTTCTTTAGATGTGCCCAGTCTCCTGCGGAGCCGCTATTCCCCATGGTCCTTACGAAGTCCCCAGCATCCACTTAGGACGTTAGAGAAAAGGGAGTACCTCCAGGGTTTTTCTAGAGTCCAGATCCACAGACCAGGATCTCAGCCACAATATCCGGCAAGCCAGGACTGACGTAGTAGAGGCCTTGGCTGCCAGGATACCGGCATCAGAAGCCACCTCTTTAATACAACAAGAAGCTGTGACAATATAAGACAAGCATTGTCTAGCATGGTCAGGAGATTTCAGCATCTAACTCCAAGGCCCATGCTTCAATGGCCTCTGCAGCCAAAGTAGCTGCAATAGTGGGCCTTTGTGCAGCACCCGTGAGGGTGTAAATCGCTTTCAGACAACCCTCCACACGTTTATCGGTAGGCTCTTTTAGAGACGTGACGGTGGTGACCGGTAGAGCTGTGGAAACCACCATCCTAGCCACATGTGAGTCCACTGGAGGAGGCGTGTCACAACTGAGGGCCTGAGCTGACGGGAGGCAGCCTCAGTTGTAGGGGCTGAGATGTAACGGAACCTGGGAGGTTGTATCAGACCCCTAGACATGTAAGTAACATGTAGAATAACTGCCCGAAGGCGTGACCACGACAACCAGGATAAAAGTCAATGATGTTTATTATGACAAACTCCGTAACACAGCAGCAGTAAGGGAAACATAAAAGTCAACAGAGGATAAATACAATTCCTGGGTACTACAGGGTGGCAAGGGCCACAGGCACTGGTAGAGTGAGACAGTTCTTATAATCTTCTAGTTGGAAAGTCCTTACCAGGCCTGACTGTAGCAATGGAGAGAACCCAGGATCGTACCAGCTGGTGTTCCAGGAAAGGCTTGGTTGCTGAAGATAAAACGGCTGCTGTGGATACTGGCTGGAACCAGACTGTTGTTGGTACGGAGTGGATACTGGCTGGAACCAGTTAAATAATAAACGAACATGAGAGCGATGAAATAATAATGAAGTTTGGAGTTTGAGAGCGGTGAAATAATAATACCGGTGGAGAGTGGTAAACTGCAGAAAGGACACCGGCCCTTTAAGAGAAGCTGTACACTGCTGGAAGCTGGGCTGGAAGCAGGTGATTGATGAAGTTTGGAGTTTGAGAGCGGTGAAATAATAATACCGGTGGAGAGTGGTAAACTGCAGAAAGGACACCGGCCCTTTAAGAGAAGCTGTACACTGCTGGAAGCTGGGCTGGAAGCAGGTGATTGATGAAGTTTGGAGTTTGAGAGCGGTGAAATAATAATACCGGTGGAGAGTGGTAAACTGCAGAAAGGACACCGGCCCTTTAAGAGAAGCTGTACACTGCTGGAAGCTGGGCTGGAAGCAGGTGATTGATGTAACTGGAAACAGGTGAGTCCAGAATGGATCGGAGAGTCAGGCTACACCGCAGATGGAATGCTGGTGCGGGTCTCTATAGCAGAAGTCTGGAGACAGGAGCTGGAACCTGGAAGACAACCACAGGAGAGAGACAAACTGGAACTAGGTTAGACAACCAAAGCACTGACGCCTTCCTTGCTCAGGCACAACCTATTTATACCTGCAGCAAGGAAGGCATTGGCTAGACAATTATGCAAATTAATAAAACTGACAACGGATTGGTAGGAATGATCAGCTGACAGAATCCAAGATGGCTGCGCCCATGCAGACACTTGGAGGGAAGTTTGGTTTGTAATCCATGTGAGAATTGAAACAGTAATGGCGACGCCGGCCACAGGAGACGCCAGACTGACAAGCGCACATTTAACCACGCGGGCACAGCGGAGGCCGCGGCTGATGAAATCACCACTCTGACATTCTGCATGTGGAAACTCAGGAACAGCGGGATCCGGTCCTGGAACGCTGAGCCAGCCTTAGGAGGCCTCTGAAGGGTAAGTAATGGCGTCCAGATACCCGGATCGTGACCAGGCGTTTCTCAATTCTTAGACAGCTCCGGCGCGAGGGGATAGCGAGCCAGCATCTTCTTTTGAGGCACAAACTTCGTACCCGGGTTTTCCCAGGGTTCCTGACGTATATCAATTAGGTGGTCAGAGTGAGGTAAAACTTGTTTAATCACCTTCTGACGCTTGAACCTATCTGGTTTCTTAGGAGGAACGAATGGCTCAGGATCATCCGTAAACTGTAAAATCAACTTAATAGCCTCCAAAAGATCAGGAACATCCACATGTGAACCCCCCTCCCCATCAGCCGTATCTGAGTCAGAACCTGTGGGGTCAGTGTAAGTGCCGTCTTCATCCGACGAGGTGTTAGTGACAGCAGTGGATTGTGAGAAGACAAGCGCTCGCTTAGAGGACCTCTTGGACGTAGGCGCACGACGGTGAGACTTTTTAGTAGTCAGGGACTGGTTCAACTTCTTTATTTGAGCAGATAAATCGTCTGCCCACGGCGGGTTAGCTGCAGGGACCACAAACGGTTGCACCGGCATTGCGGATCCCATAGGGGGTGTTAGTTTATGAACTAGCGTATGCAGAAGCGTGGAAAAAGTGGCCCACGGCGGGTCATTATTTGCCCCCGTTGCCACCTTCCCACTGGGGGGCAAGGAGCCCCCAGAACCAGAGCCCAAAGCTGCTATATTCTCCTCATAGGTATCTGCGGCTTCAGCAACACCGGCAGTGTGTTCAGCCCCAGAACCGTTACCCTCAGAAGCAGACATGATATAACTTGCAGTTTCAGGTAACACCATACAATTTGTCAGCAGCACAATACCTCTAGCCCAAACCCCTGCGCAGTGTAGTCAGCACCAGCAGAGATAAAGGAGAGATATGGTGACTAAACCACAGAGAAAAATACGTAATACAGTATATCTTTGTGAAAATCCTATATTAGATAAAACCTGACGCACCAAGCCCCCTCAGGTTATAGAATATAGGGATAGCAGGTTGAGTGAAAGACACGAAATGGACACCACTCAGCTATCAAATGCACACACAAATAGTCACAGTCTGTACAATGCAGAGGTTATTACTAACAATAATACTGCACTGGACTAGCTTACACAGCTATATAACAATAGATATAACAGTACACAGTAAGAACTGGATGTATATCACAGGGTAATTGTACTAGGAAACCCTGACTAAGTGCACTCTTTCTTAACTAACACTGACTAAAAAAGGTAGGGAGAATACTTAAGTGTCTTGTAAAGTCACAGCACTGACAACCAGGCGGCTTTACATAGGAGGATTTGCCCAAGCATTCCCAGGAACAGTGAGCTGAGGGATAATGGCGCCGCAGACACTGCCAGGGAGTGAGGGAGAGACAGATATGCAGCTCCAGGGCGGGAACATTTGCGGGAAATGGCGCCCTGGGGCTGGGGGAGGGGCTCCAGGTCTAAGCCTTATCCCCTCTGCTGGCAAAACCACCGGGTACTGCGTGCTACTTGTAAATAAAGGTTTAGAGAGAAAACCTGACCTGCACCCATGCCCTGGTGGGATCGCCTGTACTGCCACAGTGTCCACCACCAGTGCGCGCGGACCGCCTCCCACCGGCCGCACCGGATCGTGATAAAGTGCGGGTCCCGCGAGCGGGACCCACTTACCTCCTCCTGAAGTGCGGCCACACGATCCCGGAAAGCCCCAGCCGTGTGTGACTAACTTGGAAGAAAACCGGAACCTCCTGCTGTAGGTACTCGGCAACCAGGGCAAGGGAGTGTACAGCGCCGCTGGGGGAGAGATGGAGCTGCAGCAGGCAATGTCTACTGACATCTAACACAATCTGTGCCTCTGCTGCAGCCCTTATGGTCTTCTTTTTTCCTCAGAAAAAGCTTTCTAGAGCTGCTGTGAGCAGCTCTTCCTGTCCCGTGCTTGCACTGCAAGCATCAATTACAAACTGAGCTCCTGTGCACGGAGGCGGGGTGATATAGGAGGCGGCGCTATGCATCTTGGGAAGAAGGTCAAAGCTTTTGAGCCTGTTGGTGCTTTGGATCAAGATCCTACTCTACACCCCTATGTCTATCCTTGTGGAGCCCAGTGTACCCCCAGCAGAAAGGCAGAATATGAAATCCGTCCCTGGGAAACTGGCGGCGCAGGTTTTCTGGATTTCCCCAACGTCCTCTAAAAGACGTGGAGGAATATGTGGAATCATGTTCGAAGGAATAGTGTAGGTGTAAGATATACTTTCCTGGTCTGTGCAGCTGCGGAAGGAAGACATACCGACTTACCCGCAGCTGACATGGAAAATCACATATCCCGTGTATCCCAACAGGGTCTTACCTGTGAAGGGCGGACCTGTCATACCTTATTCGGATTCTGTATCCGCAGTCCATTAGTGTAGCCACCATCCCCTGCATGTCAAAACTGCCAGAGCAGTGGTCCCTGCGTTATGCAGGTCAATCTCCTTCATGGCGTCTCGCCGTGAAGCCTGTAGAATCCTGTATGTGACATTGAAACAAGTGCAAGTCACTTCTACTCATAGAATCTAAATCATCAAGTAAGGAGCCTGACCATGTTACAATAGCCCCAGAGATGTACGCAAAAGTGGGTCTCCGAGTCACACCTGCAGCAGTGTACAGTATTAGAGATTAGTATCAATAGGTGATCAGCATATATGGAGGTTGTACCAGGGACAGGTAAGATAACCATATTTGTCAATTTAGACACTCTATAGGGATGTGGATAATAACTCTGGGTGTACTCAGGTTTTCCCAAATAAGGAGTATAACTCCCTACACAGTGGGAAGGCAGTCATTATATACATATAATAATATTCCCCATCCCTAATATCCTCAAACATATGTTGGACCCCTCATATATATGCATTATATGGGCAAGTGTACACTTTCTAGGTACGGAGATGGGGTGAGAGGCACAGCAGTGGGATTTGAAACCCCACTTTTCGCAAAACTGCAGCTTCTACCCAGTACAGGATATATATTCTTAAAGTACAACTTATGGAGGGCACCCCAGGGGGATTTGCCACCGAAGCCTGAGATGTGTACAGTTTTGAGCATGGTATAGACTCCCCAGGAGAAGATATACATTCTGCAGTACAGGACAAAGTCCCTTAAACATGGTAAAGTGGATTACACATACACAGGAACATGTCAACACAGTTTCCCCTCCCAGAATATCTTCAGAGAGTCACAGAGCACAAGAAGCCAGCCACAGCGCGCCCTTATAGGCTTTTATATAAAGATAAAAACCCCGCTGACTAGCGTAACCTTAACAGGGTAGCTAGTACGTAATATCACTCCCCCCTTTTATAACACCTTTTACCTCAGTGTAGTTATGTGGAGGAAAGCGTTCTCTGTCAGCATGTGTCTGCAGGGAGAAAATAGCTCTGGTCAGTGCTGGATCCGCTCTGAGAAGCTCCGCCCCCTGTAATGGCGCGTCTTCCCGAACTTAGAGATTATACTGGCCTGAGGTAATTTTTGCAGCAAACAGTGGGTTAGACCTTGAAAGCTATGTTTGACCAGTGTAGGGTATCGCGCTGGCCCAGGACGCCCCTCACAGCGCCGTACAGTGTGCCGCTGAGCCTTCCGAAGCGTAGCCTGTCAGACTTGTGCTGCCATTCCCGCCGGGGACCCGCTTACCGAGACTCCGGCATCAGATTCACCATTCTTCTTTCTTCTGGCTCTGTTAGGGAGTGGCGGCATGCTGCAGGAGTGAGTGGTCGCCTCGGGCGGCTAACGATCATTACCATCAGGAGCTCAGTGTCCTGTCAGCGGAGATAGTGGCCATTAACCTCTCTGGGTTGGACACTACTGCCCCCCTAAGTCCCACGAAGCAGGGAGGCTTTTGCCAGCAGCCTGCCTGTAAAATAACAAACTCTAGAAAACAATAAAACTAAGGAAACTCCTAAGAGCTCTTCTAGCTGTGACCGGCTCCTCCTGGGCACATTTTCTAAACTGAGTCTGGTAGGAGGGGCATAGAGGGAGGATCCAGCCCACACTGTTAAACTCTTAAAGTGCCAGTGGCTCCCAAAGTTCCCGTGTATACCCCATGGTACTAAATGGAACCCCAGCATTCTCTAGGACGTAAGAGAAAATAATACCCATAGCGCCTTAACTCAAGCTCTCCTTATCAAAATCATACCTGAAACACAGAGTTTCTATAAGGAGGGTATGGGCACCCCTTTTACAGCACTGGGCCCAATATACATCATTATACACCAGCACTGATGAACTCCCTCCACACTTCCCCATGAAAGTAACAACGCCAATATACAGGTACTTGGTAACAGAGTTTATTGTTACAGGATTAACAAAATAAAAGGCACATAACATTAATTTGGTGTCAACAAGGGTGAAAGGGACAAGGCCTTTATATCACCCACTTCCAGAGTAGATTGCTCTGCAGGTCTCTGGCAGATGGGTGACGTGGTGCAATGACACCTGCAGCTCCTGGTCACCAGGGGCACATACAGCATTTAATGCGTTTGGGTATAGAGAGATTAATGCAAGAAATGTACCTGAGTCACATAACAAGGACATATCTCTTATCTCTTAGTCTTCTCAATATAACAGGTTCTCATTGGTGTTTTTGCAAGTTTGCAGTTCTTGAGATAATGGCAGTATATTTGCAAAATGGGATGGAGATGCTTGAATGTTAAGTCCAGATCACATTATATTCAGCAGCCGCCCCTGCCTACCATGGCACACAACTCAAACACTGCAGTGATTTGTTTTGCTATTTTACGTTTAAAATATTAATGGTCTTCCACAATGGTCAGCAATTTGTAACCATAATAAAGAACATTGTGTAGTCTTCTCTCTTTCAGATTCCAAACACTTATGGGACATCAGTTCTCCACAGTAGAATGATTTACCATCATATTTCGCATTGCACAAAGGAAGCACATGGCTTATATCACAAATCGCTAGACCATGGAAAATTAAATGTTTATTTTGCACCAGACAGATCTCCCATGTGCTGTACCCAGAACTGTGTTACAGGCATATTTACCTCCCAACATCCCCATCCTAGGAGACAACTGGAGTCACATACACGGTCAGTATTTCTGTAACCGAGCACAGACACTTACAACGTATTGGTATGACTGGCATTTCGTCTTATGCATCAATCAACAGCTCAATTCTATATATGAAGAGTAAGAGGACTTGACATTGAAATTTGCATGACCCCAAATTAATATAATCTAAGAGAATCTTTCATTGTAATCCACCAAGCTAAATGCCAGAGCTATTCCCAATGTATTATACAAATTCACATAGACACAACAATGCATTTACACAGCTCTGAAAGGGTTCAGCGATTCTCCTGAGCAACGTCAGCTACACAGAAGTGCAAAATGGAAACACTTAATTTTCCATGATAAAATATTATACTTAAACCTCTATATTTTTTTATCATTTAATGAAATGGAAACGCATCGTTATAGTATTAAATAATTATAGTCATCATTAAAACATAATAAGTATTGTAGTGTACAGATTTTTTTTGCATTTTTTTTAATGAAACTATTGTATTCTTGTCTTGAGAGTTTTTATGTCCTGGAGGGACTTAAGTGCCTCTATAGTTTTAAAGTCAGTATATGGATGCTCGTGAAATTAGGATGAGGACAGATGAAGGCAACCTGACAAGCACTTCATTACTCATCCAATCTCACAGTATGTGGCACAGCGGTGTAAGGGGTACTGGACAGTGCATTACTACAGTGTTACAGTATGACACACTGCTAAGAATTATCAATGTTGTGTTACATCTGGCAGAGATTAAAATCATGACTTCACCAATACGTTATGGTGTGTGATTAACAGTTTTACATAAAGAATGGGATTCATTTAGATGTAAAAGGGACATTTTACAGGAGTGATATAGCACGGCTATCACAACAGTTATGCTGCCATAAAAAAACCCCACAGTGGTCTATTTACTAAGCCTCAGAGAGAAATAAAGTGGAGCGGGATAAAGTACCAGCTCCTGTCATTTATCAAACACAGCCTGTAACATGGCAGTTAGGAGCTGATTGGCTGATACTTTATCTTCATCAACTTTAGCTCTCTCCAAGGCTTAGTAAAAAGACCCCTTAGAGTTCAAACAGTTCTAGAAAACACAAGAGTAGAACGCAGATTATCCACAATAATTGGGAGAGGGTAATTTGGATAATCAGTTTGTATAATTGTATACATGTAAACTATGTATGTACAGTAGGGGTTTTTGTTTTGTCATTTTATTACATAATTTATTTTTTATGGGCTAATATACCAGCAAATATTATTTCTGGTTCCCACAGATCATGTTCCGATAATCGGAGTTCTACTATAATGAACAAGCAGCCAAAACGCTGGGGCAAACCCAAACGGTATCTGCGTTCAATTTGGCTGGATACCAGGATCAGGCATATCCGGTTATTGGCATTATGACTAGGAAAATACATACAGACTGCATGTAAAGGCAATGGGTTCTACTAAAGTTTGGACAATGTAGTAAATTCATTACAAAATCACACAGTCCGTGACCAGAAAAAGTGTGATGACAACAGTTATACGTAGTGACTGACATCGCCTGGTAAGGAGTTATACAATTCTCATGATACAATGCAAATAATTCAAGGTTTATGTTCAATCTGGTCAGGATTGTACAATATATCACACAAATTATAAGGCACCAATTATTAACAATACCAGGCCAATTCCAACTGGAGCAAACAGACACAACAAATCATATGTAATAAAACAACATATGCTCAAGGCACTAATTAAGGTAATAACTCTTAAACCCCTTTCACACCGTCGCTTTGACCCAGGTTATTGCCAGAATAACGTGGGTTGCGGCTCAGTGTGAAAGGGTCCCTGAAAATTAGCCAGGGTCCAGTGACGTGGGAATCCAACCTGGGTAGGTGTCAGGGTTGGACACAGGAAGGTCCTGGGTTAAGGGGCAGTGTGAACAGTTAACCCATCCGACCCCGGTTCTGTTTACAGCATAGGGAGAGCCGAATCAAAGCACCAGCAGAACAGTCAACACTACACCCATGTGCAGTGTAAACGGAGCCGACCCAGGAATAACCCAGGTCAGAGCCATGGCCTGACCCAGACTGAAACACTGGCCGGGATGTAATGAAGTCCGAGTTCGGACGTTTTTTTAAAGGGGCAATCATGTACAAGTCTAAACCATTCCTTGAACAAAATTGCCCCTTTTAAAAAACGTCCGCGTTCGGCTGCAATCCCGCACAGCCGCCGAACTCGGACTTCATTACATCCTGCCCTGTGTTCCGAAACACGGGTTGGACCTGGGATTTTGGTGTGAAAGGGGTGCGTGGCAATCTGAGTATCTCTGCTGTACTCAACTGTGAAAATACAGATGCTGATTTTAAAGTGTATTTGTGGGGTCAGTGTGTGTTTGTGGGGTTAAAGTGTGTTTATTCATTTTGTGGCAAGGTCACTGCAAGTAAAATATAGGCATGATAACAGTCCTGGACAGCTATAAAAATGAGTCTAAGTGCACTTTACTAATGAGCGACTGAAACCGACAGCATTCCAAACTTTTTCTCGTACTATTAAAGAATATATATTCTTTAATGGTACATGTGAATTCCGTGTTCATTTTGAAACATACTTTTTTATGCACACCATACAAATCAATCATACATTGTAAAACACTCCGATCGATCATTGTACTCCTAGAAAACTAAAATAAGAAGCGTCTTTGGTGATACTCTGAGGCAAACCAAGTTGAAGACAATAACTTTACTTAACAGATACAGTAGATCCAGGTGCAGATTATAAACAGGCACTACGCACCTTTCAGAGTAAAGCAGTCTTTACTTGGAGCTCTGCTACATAAGACACTTTTTCTTTAATCAAGAGTCTAATTTTTGGCTAATGTTGGGCACTTGTTGAATAGTTCTAAAACACGTGGAAAGTACTTGAGAACTGCACTAAAGGCGATATCCTATTAGCCGCTGCAATTTACTGCGGCTAATTACCGATGATGAGGCTATCCTATTAGTCCGCTTTTTGTGGATTTTGTTTCGCCTGCCACATCCCTGATAAGTAACCATTTTTTCAGAGATAGCTGCCGCGAAACCACAAAAGTCCCCCGCTATTTGTGTACCTTATGGACGGTATTCAATTATTTCCGCCCGCTTCCACATCCGTTCTGTTTCTGCTGACGGGTGTGGTATCATAATTTTAGCTCGCTGCCCCCAGAGCGCCCAACCCTTGGGCGCGATATGCACTTTAACGGGGATCACTTTAGAAAGGAGATTGGGCGCGATATATTATTTGGATACCACCCTATGTGTTTTCATGTGAATAGGGATAATTTGCTACATGAAACAAACAGTCTATAATTGGATAGCCTGATAAAAGCCTGGTCTTTTTGTGCATCAAATTATCGCTGATAGGATAGCCCTCTAAATGTTATTTCCAACTGCGCTTATTTGTATGCACTATTGATGTGTACATACATGGTATTTCAATATCATTAATGGCTCATGGTTGTATTTGTACCATGAATAGTTTTCTACTGATCACACACTGTATTGGGTAAAACAATCTGTTGTCAAACCAATTTATCTCATATTTAAAATAGGTTTTGGCATTTTAAAGCACAGGAGAGCCACCTAGCATGCACCCTTCTCGTTCGGGCACAAAAATCTAACTGAGGCTTGGAGGAGGGTCATAGGGGGAGGAGCCAGTGCACACCAGCTAGTCTAAAGCTTTTACTTTTTGTGCCCAGTCTCCTGCGGAGCCGCTATTCCCCATGGTCCTTACGGAAGTCCCAGCATCCACTAGGACGTCAGAGAAATAGGTTTTGGCATTTTAAAGCAGACGTAAGCATCAGAAAATTCCATGAAAACTTTATAAAAGTAATGCAGACTAATCTATAAAACCTATATATTTTCCTGGCAGACATTACAGTATTACAGTATTTAAGCCACATGGGTAAAATCTAGTCCTTTATGTGTTAAGTGCTCTAGTTAAAGGATAAAACTAGGATTCTGCTCTACAGGCCAGTACCCTCTTCAGTAACCCGCTACTTGAAGGCATGGTCGTTTCTAAGGGCGGGTGAGCCGCAGAATCGCACGGCGCACCCGCCAGCCCACGACCCCTGCTGGCTGCTGTGCTGTCACCCTGCTGACACCTACTAACGTCACACCGTCTGTCCGTCGCACTGGGAGCGATATTAGCGAGAAACAGCCCTGCTCGAATATGAAGGAATAAAAAGGGGGTTAAACATTGTACTCAAAAGAAGCCAGATTTTTCTTTCGCAATACAAGAATCCCTGATGCTAGGAGTAATAAACAATTGAGCTACTGGCGCTCTCCTAAAGCTGGTGCACTGCATGCCGAGAGCGAAGAGATACTGATTTACAGTGAGCTGTGTAACACTACCATTAGTTGAGTCCGAATACATTTTTCTATTAGAGGCACCACATACTTTACCTTCTCCCGAGCCAAATCTTCCCTTTTTTTATATAGTGTTCGGAAACTGCTTTGTAGATCTCATCTACTCAACATAACTGTAACATATGTTACATCACTTGTCTTTATTTTATTCCTGATCTCCTAATTGATAATGTTTTCCGCAATATATGGAACTTGCTTAACTTAACAGCTCATTGCCAAAACCTACTCAGATCAGTTTTTTTCTAAGAACCAGGACAATATTGTTTTAATTGCGAAATGGATTTATAGTAAAGATGGTAAATATATCTCATGGTGATAAGGATTTTGTAGTGTGTTCCAATAGGAATAGTACTCTGTGACCCTGTTTAAGCATCTGCACATTACAATAGCTAGCTTAAGGTGTCAGCTATGGGAATATGCGTCCAATCACTGAGGCCCGATCAGTCTAGTTTGCAGGGTATGCCGTCTTTACTGCAGCAATGTATACGAGTCATACATAATCAATCTTTAGCTCCGCACTACACTGTAAACCTGTTGATTGAGGAAATTGCTTACATGATACATTTGTTTATGTTGCTTTGCGAACCTGCAAGTAAACCATAATGTAGAATCCCAAAGTGTAGTAGGGATTGAATAAAGAGCTCAATAAAGGCCCATATGATTGCATAGAACAATACCTGAAATAGCTAGAAGTAAAAGCAATCAAAGAACTATAGATGGTGTAAGAACTGATTCCATAAAGTGTAGAAAACAAAGTAAGAGGCACATAAAGTCAGCCCTCCAATCGACACTGAGAAGCCCCTTCTGGCATCTCTGCAATAGGGTACGTACAGTACAGGGAGGAGAAAAGTCACTCCTATATATATTAGACTTCAATTCTCCTCCAGTTATCACACAGGTAATTCTTACAGATCTCTCAAGAAGGCGCCTTCTTGGCACAGGCAGGCAATACCCACGGGGGTCACATGTCACCTGTGTCGCAGGAAGGGATTGCTGGAAGACTGAGGCGAGGCTCTGGAAAGGTTACATCGCTGGTTATATTTAGTGTTGAAATAGGATGAATAAAAACCAAACTTTAAGGTCAAAGCAGAAAACATCAGCAGTATTTCAAGAGCGGTGGAAGACTTGTAGGTGTTTCCTTGAAGTACTGTCATCACTGCTCCGCTGGAGTCAAACACAGGCATAACTTTGATCACTTGGCTGCTTGGGATCTCTACAAAGCATACCCTATGCAGTAACAATTATCGGGTGATTGTTCTGTGCCTCCTCCTTGCATTGGTGGGAGGACCTGCTCGTATTTTTCCTCTGTACTGTGTCATAGGTTCTGCCAGCACCAGGCTGGCCCCACGGTTCAGAACTTGCTTCTTGCGTACTTCCCCTGACAAAGAGTCTTAAAGACTGGAAAGCAACTGAGAAATAAGGCATTTTCTGTAATGAATCAATTAATTTCTAGCAACACTGAAATGCCACGGACAGGTAAAGAGTGGATGGCACGGTCTTCTTCAAAGGAGTAACAATGAGAGAAGGAAAATGATGGAAGCGGTCTTCAGTAATAATTAGGCTGCAATGATGGACCAGGTCAGGGAGAGAGCTCAGACAAGGAGCACCAGGAAATCCCACCCTGCTGGCACTGAAATGGTAAACCTTAGAATTGTATTCTATCTAGGCCACACAGTGTATGGTAGACTGCGTGTTCATTGTCAGTTAGTGCTTGAAGCCCTTACTGTATTGTATGTGTGTATGTGGATATGTGTTAGTGATTTGACCTGATGAGATCTGAAAGTTAGTGCTTCAATCACTTGGTTCTGTGTACTAAAAAAAACCCTCCCTAAACACCCTTTACCGAACTTTAAAAACAAATATATATATGTATATATATTTATAATCCATATCCGCCCGTTCTGTACTGGGGCTTAGTTATTCTGCTCAGTCTTTGGGGCTGAGGCATCCCGCTAATTAGTTCTAGGTCCAATGGCAGAGATACATCATCTGCTGGCTGCCTGCGACTGTGGTGACATGATGACGTGTGACTGTAGAAGCTGACTGTGGCCGTCTGTCCTTTGGCTGGCCATCTGTGTGAGCACTGAAGTTGCCATGTGTTCGGCTGGTGAGCGCAGACCATTAGGCGAGGCAGAGGACAATGAACTGTGTTGGGTGACTGGGCCTGGAGAGCCTCTTGCATCACAACTGTCCTTGAGGTTTTCTGGAAGGAAAAAAGTAAAAAGAATATTTTACTATCGTTCTTTATTTATAAAGTGCTGACAAGTGACAAGAGCTGTACATGGAGGGGATCGTGACACAAACAAGTCATGTACAATGAAATGGAACAGAAGATAAAATGGTCCTCCTCAACTTAGCTTACAATCTAAGAGATTTGTGGAACCACTTTACACATCAGGCTGCGGAAGTACAAAGTGTGTGTACGGCTATTGTAAGATAAAATGTAATAGCAGAACAAACATAAAAAGGTAAAATTATCTGCAAATTAAATAAAACATAACAAACTATTCAGCCTCTTTAGAAAGTAAAAAAGCCTGGCTGGAATGTAGAAGTACAGTGATACTGACAAACCCAGGAACACCGGGGCCCATATGTAACAGCCTGCGAGTCTGCTGGTTATCATTTACACGGCAAAGCCGAGCATATTGCCACGTATCTACTCTTGCAGTCAGAGCCTTACTGCTGTGGACCTTGCCCATAGACGTTTGGTTACTACAAGCAGGACGAGCAACCATATCCTCTACACACAATTACTAAGATATGTTTCAGAAATTAACATGGGCATGTTTAGCTTTAAAACCCAAGACAATACATTGATAGATACAAATCCATGTATAGATGTATATAATGTTATAGAGCAGTCCATGCATTTAAAGTGGCAGTAACCCATACAGCTACTGATTAAGTACACATCACGTCACGCCAAATAGCCCGATTTGACGTGCCAAAGACTTTGTGACTAATCAACACATTGCGCCTCGCCATAGACTTTTTCCAGAAAATACATGAGTGGCCAACGTGTGTGTATCCTGGACACTGATGCTAGCGCTGCATGCAGCTACTGTGTGCGACTCAGGCACTAACCTGTGCACAAGCCAAATGTCAGAGCTCAGATACAAGAAAGCCGCGCCGTGCTTCATGCCATGTGTTGCTGTGCTTAATCGAAGACTTTATGACAATTCCTTTGTGACACATCTAGTGTGCTGTAAGCCATGATGTAAGATATTATTAAATATACTAAATATAGGAGAAAGTGCAGTAACGGCTACCCGTGGCAGAGCGTTTAAGTCCTGCCCTGCATCTTACGCGACTGCATGCATAGCACTCTAAGGATAAGTGTATGAGGACACATCTGTACTGTGATAAATTGATTTGAGCCTTGCTGAGAATGTCCTAACTGTTCACATACACCTTGACCAAAGTACGCTGGCAAAGCTTACATCTCTCCCACCTCCCCCGTCACTGACAAACGTCTCCATTAGCAGCAATGGCAGACACCACTTTCATGTCATGTTTTTTTAAAGAGACAATTAATAAAGCAAAGCAATGTTTTACAGAACGATCTCTACGCTCTGGATAGAAAGCCCAGGACAGCAAACTTTAATAGATATCGCCACATATTTCCCAGTCAGCCTAGGCTAGGATACCTACTTATCACTTTCGTGAGTATACACAGATATATCTTACATCAAGTGCTAAGATAAAAAGGGCACTTGTCACCTATATACAATGAAAGGAGTTTTTCTGAGCTGAACCCATATTTAGGAAGAGACACCCTGGTTCACGAGGCACAGGTAACGTCACTGAGACGTCAGAAGGATGTGGTCTGCTGGAGATGACTGCTCTTCACCATACCCTGGTTTCATATTATGACAAACTGCACTATTTAATAGAAGCAATTTACTCCAGAGCATTAACCTGGATATCAAGCAAATGAATAAACAGTTGCACATATTTTGTAATATGTTTAGAGTGCACTTTACTCTCCTACGTAATAATCTGCCGAGTTAAACACATTGGAGATAGATTTGTTACCTACATAAATTTGGAGTATTATATAAAATACTGTATTACAGTACAAGACACAAATAATAATAATAATGTTATTTATATAGTGCTTTTTTCCCAAATGGACTCAAAGTGCTTACATTTGCATTTCAAAAAAAATACAAGATACAAAATAAGCGTAACAGAATAGAGAACTAAGCATTGTTTTTTTTTTTTTTTTAGTAACTAAAGGGACATTAGTGAAATGTTGAGAAAACATGTAATTCCTGAGTCTGTGATGGAAGGATTCTAAAGTGGAGGGCTCCCGGACTGTACGGGGCAGCGAGTTCCATAGAGTCAGCACCGCAAAACGAAAAGCTCATCCCCCAGATTCTAGGTACTACTGATCAGCGGCAGCTCCTGCCTAGGTAGAGGAGGGCTGCCGCTGGCCATGCTTCCGGGTCTCCGCCGCCTTGTCCCCATCACCGCCCGGTTCCCGGCACCTGTACTATGTAGTTCACAGACGCCCAAGGACCAGCACGCGTGCAAAACCCTGACTTCTATGGACTGAGGGGGTGATTCAGACCTGATTGTAGCTGTCATGCAGGGGAACGTCCAGCACAGGGCTAATCCACCCCGCATGTCAGGCTCGGCCCCACCGCACAAGTACAAAAGCCTTCTGACCTGATCACTACGCTGCAATGAACGGTAGCGTGCAATCAGGTCAGAATGACCCCCTATATCGTAGAAGCCGACTAGGGCCGACGAGGAAGGGAGTGGCTTCCTACAGGAAACTGGCTCTCTGCTAACAGCAGCCCAGTCTGTCAGTCCCGCAAAAAGGAAACACCTACAAATGGGACTGCCCTGTGTCTCTGTGACTGACAGATAGGACTTCCAATAGGAAGTCACTGCCAGTCACAGTAAAGCCAGTGCAGTTTCACGGACATCTGGCTCCACTGATAGCTGGTGGTAGATTTTTCCTTGGGGTAGGGGTTTGGGGGCTGCAGTGCTAGACAGCCCATAGGAAAAACCGCCACTACAGTGCTGATAGTCATTGATCTACAGATTGCAGTAAGCGAGTGGGGCAGTAAAGGGATCAGAAGCTGCTTTAGGTACTTTGGGCCCTGGTCATGTAGAGAAAGTCAGTAAGCCAATCGAGAAACCGATTCACCATCTTACAGGCAGCCAGTAAAGGGAGTAGAGAATGGGTGTTATGAAGCTGGAATGGGGCTGGTGAGTTAACAGCTCGGCAGCTGCACTTTGTACCATCTGCAATTCTTTTGCTGGGAGAGCTAGGTAGAGGGAACTGCAGTAGTCTAAGCACACAAGAAAAATTCTGCCCAGAAAACCTTATTTTTATGTATCTTTGGCACTAACAAATTTATCTCCAGTGTGTTAAGGCAAACTGGTCACCAAAGGTAAGTACTAGGCTTGGGAACATTACAGATTTGTCAGTACAAAACAGTGTGTGCACATAATACCATGAAACAATTAACATTTTTAACTACTTGAACCAAACATGGGATCAGCCGCACGTTTGCATCTAATTTCACCAGATTAATTTATTATATTATATTCCATCTCTATAGCATGGTTAGCATTAGAGCTTACAGACAGACACTTCTATTGTCATTCATGAATGGGAGTTTCTTCAAATACTAAAAATGACCTACAGATCAATACATCAGTACTACCACATCATTAAACAGTCAAAACTATGAATCTTTCACAATTAAACGAAATCTATTTCCACTGAATATAATTCCGCACAACATTAAACACTGGATTCATCTGGTATTGTTACTGAGTGGAAGCAGCTCTACTGATTTGCTTACTGAGGTATTAATGATGCATAAGCCACAGGTTTTAATAAAACAATGCCACCTGATGGCATAATTACCATGACAAATGACAGGAGATAACGATTTCAGCTAAAATACTGTATAAGAAAACACCCTGGGTAAGCTGATCATACAGACATAACATGGCGATTGGAAATGATCAATGCAGACACTTACTGTATGTAGACCTGGCATTACCTCTTATTTTGTAGCACTCACCAAGATAAACCTGGTTTTTCTTCTGCAGGGCAGTCACAGGACAGTCCTTGTGTGCCAGAAGCAACTGCTTTAACTGGGCCACCTCGTTCCTCAGCAGCGTGACTTCATTCTACAGGTGGAAACACAATGTCAGCATGCTGGAGCCGAATCTGCCGGGCAGGAATTGATACCCACTCCTGCACATCCTATGCCATTATTTACTGACTTACGCTAAGCTGCACATTCTGAGAAGTCAGCTCCTCAGCCTTTCTCTCCAAAGAGGACACCCAAACTTTGCGCTTCTGACGGCAGCGGGACGCAGCGGCCCGGTTTCTCTCTAGGAAGCGCTGGCGTCGCTCATCGGGGTCCTCATCTGTAGCTCTCCGTCGTCTACCCCCAGTACTTGGGGTGGGCTGAGCAGGAGATACCTGTGGGGGAAACAGATGCATGATGAACCTACCAAATGAATTACAGTTTGTTCTCCAACTGAGGCTGATATATATGTATATTGTTTATCACTCATCACTTCTCTCCCCATCATATTGCAGGATGGCACTCTTGGTCACCCTATTAGTGTAATCTACACACTGACAGTATCTATAACTTGTCTGATGTAATGTCCATTTACTCTTTGCTGACCTGAGGCTGTGCTGGGGAGGGTGCGTCTGGGTGTTGGACCAATATTTGGCTCTGCTCTGGCCGTGATGCTACCATAGCCATCCCTCCATTTAAAGAAGATGGAGCTTGCTGAGTAAGGGAGGCTTTAAGTCTCTGTAGAAAAAACAAAAACAAAAAACAATTAAAAGGACAAAAAATAAATAAGTGAAGAAAGTTTGCCAAAGAATTCTGATTAGCATTTACAGCAAGTCCATCTTTTGTACCATTGTTGTGTTGTACACTCACCATTTTGGCTTCTGCATGAGCTGAAAGGGCCGAGGGAGAAAGATGTCCTCCACTGCTGATAATTGGGGGCCCAGGAATACCTGGGATATTGGGCACCATTGACATGGGTCTTCCCAACTGAGCCAACCAACACAGAAACAAGATAGGTCAGTGAAACCAATGTCCACTTCACTTAGCACCACAAAAGAGAGGACAAAGGTCTCCTTACCGATATAACAGACGGCATCTGTACATGGGGGCCAGGAAGGAAGGGTACTGACTGCCCATTGCCCAGGTGCATCATGAGCGGGACAGAGCTGCCCGGGGAACTGAAATAGAGAGGACATCATTTATCTGCCGGGAGGCATGGGAGAAACCTATACTAGGCTGACAGACATATATACATGGAATAAAGGTGTAACTCGGTAGGAGAAATACAGGTAGCAAGAAAGTGGGGAACAACAGACGAAAAAGGACAGGGGTACACTTTGGGATTTAGAGGATTAATAAGGTTTTGACCATCAACACAAGAAAAAGACAGAAAACAAACAAACACAAAGCTTTAGCTTCGTTACCCTAGCTGCCTGTTGGACGGAGGGGCCTGTGTGATGACAGATGTAGGTGAAGGCAGTGCTGGATGCAAAGGATCATATCCCAGATGGATGGGTAGTGAAACTGGACGTACTATTGTTGGAGTGGGTGTAGAGCTGACCTGCGGCTTCGGTGGCACCTTAACCAGAGTGACACAATAACATCATCACCCAGACTGCTGAGTACTGTGCACAGTGCATACTATTAATACAAAATAACTTTTATACAGCCAGTAATCTGTGATTTAACATGTCATCTATGGCTACCTCAATGCTGCAGGTCACTTTCTAATAAAGCTTTCCTGACTGTCAGAGTTATTCTTCTCTGCATCATACCAAGTTTTTCTAATGTCTGCAAATATACATTACAGCCTCTGCAAGTGCTTAAGGAACACCTTGCCTAATTACTCACTAGCTCATCCTTTCCAAATGCAGAAATCTGTTATTTTGGGCTGCACATAACAGACTGAAGGCACCTTTAGTAATATAAAGAAGAGAGGTTTAGGAACCTTGATGTAGAAAGTCATTAGCTATCGTACATTACTGATAACGTAGTCTGCAGGCTACACTATAAAAACTACTAACCATTCTGACCTTTGCATTTTCTATTAAGAGACTGAAAATTACTAGTCAATTTTTTTCCACTTCCACCACAAAATGTTTCACCTGAAATGAGAGTGCTTACCTCTTCGTCTGTATAAGATCCAGGGCTGTCTGGCGGAGAAGAGTCCACTTCCACTGGTTCTTCCTCTTTGATTTTAATGTCAGGAGTGGAAGGTAAGGACATATCCAGTGGTCCCGCATTCTGCATAGCCAAGAATACACAATACATATAAACTGTTTCAGAAATGAGATGGAATTAAATGGTTTTGAAATCCCTATGGTCACAAGCTACAAAAATCCTCAAAACAAGGTATCAGCCTGAACACATTTCTGCCAACTTTGTGTTACAGGCATTGTCCCAGCCCTTTACACAACACTATTACCTTATACTTGCCATGTTAATAGATCACAGATTTCTTCCAAAATTAAAAAGATACTGTTGGCATGATTCGCATTTCCGCATTATTTGCAGGTTACTGCGTGCGGTCTGCAGCTTGGGGGCACTGTGTGCGGTCTGCAGCTTGGGGGCACTGCGTGCGGTCTGCAGCTAGGGGGTGCTGCGTGCGGTCTGCAGCTAGGGGGCGCTGCATGCGGTCTATAGCTAGGGGGTGCCGCATGCGGTCTGCAGCTAGGGGGTGCTGCATGTGGTCTGCAGCTAGGGGGTGCTGCGTGTGATCTGCACACGTGCAGATCTCTCACCATCAAAGATGTACGGAAACCATCAGGTTTACGCACGTCTGAATCAGGCTCTCTAAAGAATACTTATTTTTACTTTTATTTTTACTTTCTATGTGCATGGAGTGGTTCTGTTGGGTTTGCATCCATGACTGCGAGCGGACCTGGCGTTGCCCCTATACTGCTAGCGGCACGCCAGATTCCTATTCTGCACGTTGGTCTAGTTGCTGACCTACATAATCACTCCTAGTTTTAGGTAGGGACTATAGGAATGAATATAATAATTTGTATGATAATAATATGAAGGTATAAAAAAAAAATATATACATCTCTTTCTTCATATATATAAGTTTTTAAAAAGTTTTTACTCTGTAGTTTATATTGTCCCATGTTATAGTGTATTAATTTTTGGGCGTATTAAGATAGCAATATGAAGGGATGTGATATGTAGATATGTTTAATATCATGTATGGTTTATCTATGATAAATTATCTATAATGAAGGCTGATAAATTAAGAATAAAAGTAAGATCTAATAAACTATAATGCCTATTACAACTATGCCATCATTAGTACTGTGTATTTAACCCTCCATATGTGTACATACGCTCATCTATTTCTTTCCCTCACTTAGGTGTGGGAGACTATTAAATTATAATTATGCAGCTGTGCTAGAAGGATTTTTAGTATAGCTGCAACCCCATGGGATTATTGTGATTCTGTCCGCATAACAGAAAATGTTTTTTATATATGATAAACCGACATTCTTATGATTAAGTTTTAAGCTACTTATAAATGTCTTTTATTAGACCACGTTTAGTGAAAAACTCTGAGACACTTCTATCTGTGTATGAAAGCTAAGATTCCAATGCACCTGTTGAGCCCCCATACACACCTGCCCCTAATGATTACAATAGGACAAGGTATAAAAGATTTAAAAAAGTGCTCAGAGAGGAACACTCTGCCTCTTGAAGAAGCCGCCTGGGGTGCGGAGAAACGCGTTGAGGGTACAGAAGAAAGGGCCGCTTTTGACCATTAAGTGTCCCAAGGAGAGAAATACACACCGTTACTGGCTGTCTGTTACAAGTTACCGGTGAATTGTTCAGCTGTGATCAAACTCTCTCACTTAAACCTCCCCCTGCACTTGAAAAATATTAACACTCTGCCCGGCTGGGCATTGCTCACTTGAGCTGGGGGATCTGCACGGTAGCCCGGCGCATCCACACTGTGCCGCACTGAAGGGAACGGTTCTTACCTGAACGTACCGCTGACGGAGGTCTCACCCATGCACAGGGTGATAACAAGCGGCTTTCAACTACTTATCCCGTGCAGTAAGGGATTACAGCGTCTCAGTGAGTAACAGCAACCGCATGGTTTTATTATTCCTACTTGCTCCATGGAAACAGCTATCTAAATTTGGACACTTTTATATGGTCATAGACGTTAATTATATCATTTGGAGGATTTATTCCCATTTGAACTGTGAGATATGGAATTATTTTGAGAGACTAATTCTATCCAACAGAGAGTGGCTCTCTCCATATATTTCAGCGTCCCTTTCACACATTAATACACTATATATGTATGCATCTATTTAATCTTAGAGGCTTATAATACCTCAGTTTCATGCTTTGAGAATTGTTGTGGTCTTTAAGTAAGTCTGTTATTGTTTTTATGTTAATAAATTGTTTTTTATCAACACCATTGTTATTGTGCGCCGACCTGGTGGTTTGTTTTAGTTGTCTCTAAAGAATACGCTTCATCACTAACCTGTTTTCTTTGCACATTTCTAGGGGATACGGTCATTAGGTCGACCACTATTGGTCGACATGCATTAGGTCGACATGGTCACTAGGTCAACATGGTAATTAGGGCGACATGGAAAAAGGTCAACATGAGTTTTTCACTTTTTTCCCCATTTTTTGAACTTTTTCATACTTTACGATCCACGTTGACTACGATTGGGAATAGTAACCTTTGCAGAGTTCAGCAGTAGCGGAGCGAGGCACCTTGCCCGAAGCAAAGCAATCCATGCAAGGGGACACGGTGCACTAATTGGGGTTCCTCGTCACTTTACGAAGAAAGTCACATAAAAAAAAAAGTAAAAAAATAAGATTTTAAACCTACCGGTAAATCTTTTTCTCCTAGTCCGTAGAGGATGCTGGGGACTCGGTAAGGACCATGGGGTATAGACGGGCTCCGCAGGAGACATGGGCACCTATAAAGAACTTTTAGTATGGGTGTGCACTGGCTCCTCCCTCTATGCCCCTCCTCCAGACCTCAGTTAGAGAACTGTGCCCAGAGGAGATGGACAATATGAGGAAAGGATTTTGTTAATCTAAGGGTAAGATTCATACCAGTCCACACCAATCATACCATATAACCTGGAATACCCAAAACCAGTTAACAGTATGAACAACAGCATCGGTCCAAGACCGATTCCAACTGTAACATAACCCTTATGTAAGCAATAACTATATACAAGTCTCGCAGATCTTCCGCACTGGGACGGGCGCCCAGCATCCTCTACGGACTAGGAGAAAAAGATTTACCGGTAGGATTAAAATCTTATTTTCTCTTACGTCCTAGAGGATGCTGGGGACTCCGTAAGGACCATGGGGTTTATACCAAAGCTCCCAATCGGGCGGGAGAGTGCGGATGACTCTGGTGCACCGGCTGAGCAAATGCTAGGTCCTCATCAGCCAGGGTATCAAACTTGTAGAATTTAGCAAAAGTGTTTGAACCCGACCAAGTCGCCGCTCGGCAAAGCTGTAATGCCGAGACGCCTCGGGCAGCTGCCCAGGAAGAGCCCACCTTCCTAGTGGAATGGGCCTTTACTGAATGTGGTAACGTCAATCCAGCCGTAACATAAGCCTGCTGAATCGTGTTACAGATCCAGCGAGCAATAGTCTGCTTTGAAGCAGGCGCGCCAATCTTGTTGGCTGCATACAGGACAAACAGAGCCTCTGTTTTCCTAATTCTAGCCGTCCTGGCTACATAAATGTTTAAGGCCCTGACTACATCCAGGGACATGGAATCCTCCAAGGCACTCGTAGCCACAGGCACCACAATAGGTTGGTTCATATGAAATGAAGACACCACCATAGGTAAAAAATGAGGACGAGTCCTCAATTCTGCTCTATCCACATGAAAAATCAAGTAGGGGCTCTTGTGAGACAATGCCGCCAATTCAGACACCCGCCTTGCCGAAGCTAAAGCCAATAACATGACCACCTTCCAGGTGAGAAATTTCAACTCAACCGTTTTAAGGGGTTCAAACCAGTGTGACTTAAGGAACTGTAACACCACGTTCAGGTCCCATGGCGCTACTGGGGCCACAAAAGGAGGCTGGATGTGTAGCACTCCCTTCACAAAAGTCTGGACTTCTGGAAGAGAAGCCAATTCCTTCTGAAAGAATATCGATAAGGCCGAAATCTGTACCTTAACAGAGCCTAACTTCAGGCCCATATCCACTCCTGTCTGTAGAAAGTGGAGAAAACGGCCCAGGTGGAAATCTTCTGTAGGAGCATTCTTGGCTTCACACCAAGATACATACTTCCTCCAGATACGGTGATAATGTTTCGCCGTCACTTCCTTCCTAGCCTTTATTAGAGTAGGTATGACCTCCTCCGGAATACCCTTCTCAGCTAGGATCCGGCGTTCAACCGCCATGCCGTCAAACGTAACCGCGGTAAGTCTTGGAACGTGCAGGGTCCCTGCTGTAACAGGTCCTCCCTTAGTGGAAGATGCCAAGGATCTTCTGCGAGCATCTCCTGAAGTTCTGAGTACCAGGCCCTTCGAGGCCAGTCTGGAACAATGAGTATTGTCTGTACTCTTTTCAGCCTTATGATCCTCAACACCTTTGTGATGAGAGGCAGAGGAGGAAACACATAGACTGACTGGAACACCCATGGCGTTACCAGAGCGTCTACAGCTATTGCCTGAGGGTCCCGGGACCTGGCACAGTACCTCCGAAGCTTCTTGTTGGGGCGTGACGCCATCATGTCTATTTGAGGAACTCCCCAGAGACCCGTTATCTCTGCAAAGACTTCTTGATGAAGTCCCCACTCTCCTGGATGGAGATCGTGTCTGCTGAGGAAGTCTGCTTCCCAGTTGTCCACTCCCGGAATGAAGACAGCTGACAGAGCGCTTACGTGATTTTCCGCCCAGCGAAGAATCCTGGTGGCTTCCGCCATTGCGACTCTGCTCCTTGTCCCGCCTTGGCGGTTCACATGAGCCACGACTGTGACATTGTCTGATTGAATCAGAACCGGTAGGTTGCGAAGAAAACCCTCCGCTTGTCGAAGGCCGTTGTATATGGCCCTTAATTCCAGCACGTTGATGTGCAGACAGGACTCCTGGCTTGACCATAGTCCTTGAAAGTTTCTTCCTTGGGTGACTGCTCCCCATCCTCGGAGGCTCGCGTCCGTGGTCACCAGAACCCAGTCCTGAATGCCAAACCTGCGACCCTCTAGAAGGTGAGCACTTTGCAGCCACCATAGGAGAGACACCCTGGCCCTGGGGGACAGTGTTATTTCCTTGTGCATTTGTAGATGGGACCCGGACCACTTGTCCAGAAGGTCCCATTGAAATGTCCTCGCATGGAACCTGCCGAAGGGAATGGCCCCGTAGGCTGCCACCATTTTCCCCAGAACTCGAGTGCATTGATGAACTGACACTCTTTTTGGCTTTAGCAGGTCTCTGACCATGTTCTGGAGGTCCTGGGCTTTTTCCAACGGGAGAAAAACCTTCTTTCGTTCCGTGTCTAGTATCATGCCTAGGAATGATAGTCGAGTTGTTGGAACCAACTGCGACTTTGGCAGATTGAGAATCCAACCGTGTTGCTGGAGCACTCTCAGAGAGAGAGACACGTTCTTCAGTAATTGATCTTTGGATCTCGCCTTTATCAGGAGATCGTCCAAGTATGGGAAAATTGCGACTCCTTGCCTGCGCAGGTTCACCATCATCTCCGCCATTATCTTGGTGAAAATCCTCGGGGCCGTTGACAGCCCAAACGGCAACGTCTGAAACTGGAAATGAGAATCCTGTACCGCGAATCTCAGGTACTCCTGATGAGCGGGATATATGGGGACATGAAGGTAAGCATCCTTTATGTCCAGTGACACCATAAAATCCCCCCCTTCCAGGCTGGCTATTACAGCTCTGAGTGATTCCATCTTGAATTTGAAACGTTTCAAGTACAGATTTAGGGATTTTAGATTTAAAATGGGCCTGACCGAACCATCCGGCTTCGGGACCACAAAGAGGGTCGAATAGTACCCTTTTCCCTGTTGGCTCAGGGGAACCCCGATAATCACTTGCCGTTGACACAGTGTTTGAATTGCAGCTAACACTACTTCTGGCTCTGGGGTAGAAGCTGGTAAGGCCGACTTGAAAAATCGGCGTGGGGGCACCTCTTCGAATTCCAGCTTGTAGCCTTGGGAAACTATCTCCATTGCCCAAGGATCTACGTCTGACCGAACCCAGACCTGGCTGAAGAGTCGAAGACATGCCCCCACCGGTGCGGACTCCCGCAAGGGAGCCCCAGCGTCATGCGGTGGATTTTGTAGAAGCCGGGGAGGACTTCTGTTCCTGGGAACCCGCCACGGCAGGTGTTCTTTTCCCTCTACCCTTACCTCTGGCAAGGAAGGAGGAGCCCCTACCTCTTCTGGGCTTTTGCGACCGAAAGGACTGCATCTGATACTGTGGAGTTTTCTTTTGCTGTTGGGGAACAAAAGGTAAAAAGGTAGATTTACCTGTGGTAGCTGTGGAAACCAGGTCCGCGAGCCCATCCCCAAACAACACATCACCCTTACAGGGTAAAACCTCCATATGCTTTTTTGAATCCGCATCACCCGTCCATTGGCGGGTCCATAAGGATCGTCTCGCTGAAATAGCCATGGCATTGGCTCTAGAACCCAACAATCCAATGTCTCTTTGAGCGTCTCTCATATAAGACTGCGTCTTTAATATGTGCTAAAGTTAGCAAAATATTATCCCTGTCTAGGGTATCAAGGTCAGCTGACAGGGTATCTATCCAAACTGCAACTGCACTACATACCCATGCCGACGCAATTGCGGGTCTAAGTAAAGTACCAGTATGTGTATAGACTTTAATGTAGTCTCCTGCCTGCGGTCCGCAGGGTCCTTGAGGGCCGCTGTATCTGGAGACGGCAGCACCACCTTCTTGGACAGGCGTGTTAGAGCCTTGTCCACTATGGGCGAGGATTCCCAACGTGCCCTGTCCTGTGTAGGGAAAGGGTACGCCATAAGAACCCTTTTGGGAATCTGCAGTCTCTTATCTGGAGATTCCCAAGCTTTTTCAAATAACTCATTAAGTTCATGAGATGGAGGAAAGTTTACCACAGGTTTCTTTTCCTTATACATGCGCACCCTCGTGTCGGGAACAGAGGGGTCGTCTGTGATATGCAAAACATCTTTTATTGCAATAATCATATACTGAATAGTTTTTGCTACCCTAGGGTGCAATCTAGCATCATCATAGTCGACACTGGAATCAGAGTCCGTGTCGGTATCTGTGTCCACAATTTGTGACAAGGGACGCTTTAGAGACCCTGACGGGCCCTGTGAGTCGGTCCAATCCGTGGATTGACCCCCTGATGTCTCCCTGGATTCTGCTTTGTCTAGTCTCTTATGCAATGACACTACACTTGCATTTAACATATGCCACATATCCATCCATTCCTGAGTCGGCACTACCGACGGGGACACACCACTCATCTCCTCCACCTCCTCCTTTGATAAGCCTTCCGCTTCAGACATGCCGACACGCACGTACCGACCCCCCCAGGGATATAACTATACGGGGACAATTGCCCAACCAGGCCCTTTGGAGAGACAGAGAGAGAGAATGCCAGTACACACCCAGCGCCCAACTGACACTGGAAAATCCAGATAGCGCTTTTATATATAATGCCAATGTTATTCCCACTCACTGCGCTTGAAATGTGCCGCCCCTCCTCTTTTTTTCAGCCCTCTGATAACGCATCAGGGGAGTCCGGGAAGCCAGCGTTCTCTGCAGCTTCTGTGGAGAAAATGGCGCTGGTTAGTGCTGAGGGAACAAGCTCCGCCCCCTCCAGCGGCGGCCTTCGGTCCCGCTTCAATTTCATAAAAATGGCGGGGGATCGTCTATTTTCTGCTTCTGCAGCCTAATATATATATATATTTGTGCCAAAAACGAGGTTTATTGCTGCCCAGGGCGCTCCCCCTGCGCCCTGCACCCATCTGTGCCTTGTGTGTTGTGTGGGAGCAATGGCGTGCAGCGTTACCGCTGCGCGCTTACCTCATGAAGATCTGAAGTCTTCTGCCGCCTTGAAGTCTTCTCTTCTTCTCATACTCACCCGGCTTCTATCTTCCGGCTCTGCGAGAAGGACGGCGGCGCGGCTCCGGGACGAACCCCAGGAGCTAATCGTGTCCAGTAGCCTAAGAAGCAGATCCTATCATTTAAGTAGGTCTGCTTCTCTCTCCTCAGTCCCACGATGCAGGGAGTCTGTTGCCAGCAGTGCTCCCTGAAAATAAAAAACCTAACAAAATTCTTTTAAACAGAAAACTCAGGAGAGCTCCCTGTAATGCACCCTATCTCCTTTGGGCACAAGATCTAACTGAGGTCTGGAGGAGGGGCATAGAGGGAGGAGCCAGTGCCCACCAATACTAAAAGTTCTTTATAGGTGCCCATGTCTCCTGCGGAGCCCGTCTATACCCCATGGTCCTTACGGAGTCCCCAGCATCCTCTAGGACGTAAGAGAAAACACGTAGAACCTTTTCCATGTCGACTAATAATGGTCGACCTAAGTGTGGTCGACCTAATTGACCCATACCCAATTTCTAGTACATTTAATCTTGTGCGATAATTTTCATATGACATTTCAAAAGTCATAAAGATGTACATTCTGTACACTACGCAAACTCTGCCAAACAAATCTATTTAGCTCCTATCATCATTACCTTTTTGTCTTCATCTTCTTCAGCACCTTTCTTGAATTCATGTTCAAAAGAGCTGGCTAGCTCATTAAATAGACCCACTTCCTCACAGTTCTTCAGAAAGCGTGTTGGAGTGGGGGTTTGATCTACGTACACAGGAGCGACAGGTAACAATTATAACACAGGAATGACATATACAGCGACCTAAGAACATACACCTAAGGTTTTCTGCACTTCCCAGTGGCCAATAAATCTGCACACATGCAGATATTGCCGGACAATGGGATTGTTTAAAATAAATGTATTACAAAAATGACCATCCTAAAATATATGAAATGGACTGGAGGAAATTCCTGCATCCAGTGGCTGCATTCAGACCTATAGGGACAAATAACAGGAGCGGCTGAGATCGGTTCAGTCTGCCCACTGAAACTGCACTGATCATAAAGTGCCTCAGTCACCTGCAGCCGACTGAAGCCAGACAAAATTGTGTTACACAAGAAACAGTAAATATTAACATTTTCTTATATAAGTAACATGAACGGAATTACAGTGTTAATAGCAGTTACTTATTTATTTTGACCTATCTGGAGAAGGCAATTGCTAGGTGTATTTACCTTGAATGATCACAGAGTCCGTCCTTGCCGGCCCAAACTTTAGAGTCATCTCATGCTTGTGTTTGTGTACGGCCAAATGATCTTCATTTGTAAAACGCTGTATTAAACAGAAGAGGATTCAAAATTAACCATTTGCTTGCATCCACAACTAACAACTGTATAGTGGCAACAATCAACATTAAACACAAATGAGAAAACATAAATTCTACATTTTCCTTTACAACTTATTTTTTTTTTTACATTTTTATAATTGAACAGCTGTATTTTTTTCCTGTTATTGATTGGATTAATCTCTATCCTAATGATGGATGCACACACTTTTGGATTCAAACAGGTGATTGTGTTGCTAAATATTATACAGTATATACGAGGTAGCGGGTACTGAGATTATTCTTTCAAATACACAATTCCCCACATCTGCACTTTGCAGTAAGTACTACAAGGAAAAGAAAAGACTTGACCACCCATATACATTGTTTTAACATAGCGTCCAATACGGGATCTACTGCTGCCAAATTGGACTGCGGACGGAAGTGTCTGCCAGTACTGAATCACCTTGGGCAGTATTGAAGGAACGATTCCAGCTGCACGGCTAGTCACCTGCTGTTACACTTATATTCTAATTTAGTACAAGCGTCAGATGTTATTCCAGCAAATGCTCCATAATACCACACATCACAGTGTGTACTGCTATATATACTCTGCTCTGTGACGCACCAAGCTACAGGCTGGCAGCCTGCCAGCAACACTCTTATAGCCACATAAAAATCCATGGGTGCATTATCAAATAAGGTTTTGTTTATATTATTGTGCGATTGTAATTTGGAGATGTACGCTATGCATTATAACACACAATACACATATATTACTATAATACACCTTTATTCATATAGTGCCAACACATTATGCAGTGCTTTACAGAGAATGTTTAATCCAATTAAATGCTGATAAATCTACCACTTCCCTATTATGCTTTGCATACAAATATAACAAACATTGCAGAAGGCAAGATTTAATTTACTAAAGCATTCCAACAACAAAAGCAAGTTTCAAATTTGGTTAGGTTTTTATGTAATATTCTATAGCACAGGTTCTCAAACTCGGTCCTCAGGACCCCACACAGTGCATGTTTTGCAGGTCTCCTCACAGAATCACAAGTGAAATAATTAGCTCCACCTGTAGACCTTTTAAAATGTGTCAGTGAGTAATTAATACACCTGTGCACTTGCTGGGTTACCTGCAAAACATGTACTTTGTGGGGTCCTGAGGACCGAGTTTGAGAACCACTGTTCTATAGAATGTGACAGGTGGGTGTGTCTGATTTGTAATGTAAAGGTTTCCTGTAACTGGACCCAGACTGCCTGTTCTTCATTAGCAGATGGCCATGCTGTAGACCTGGGGGCCTCCTGTTTGTAGCCTTTGAGTCACTTACTGTCAAGCACCACACTGGCAGGGGCCTAGGACCTATGAATATTATAATGCAGACTCTGTCCTCCCACCCCCCTCGCAATCCAGGCTGTAAGGTTCTCCATGCTGACAGGTGACTTAGTGCATCAGTCACTTTAAATTTACTTTCTGTGCTCAAATATGTATATCCTTATCACCTGGACTGTTAGGGGGCATATTATAATGCTAGATTAAATTACATGGAATAGTCCCGATCATCACGACCCGTCCTGCCATCAGGGCTTTTCTCTCGGTTGGTATGTCCCATAAATTCTCAGGATTTTTTACAGAGGGAAGTCTGGCTGGGGGGTAACCTAGCGCTTCTGTGTTAGACATTGCCCTGATGGATGCTTCATTCCCTAATGTGAACCGATCAAGCCAGCAACATGGCAAACCACAAGCAGTTTTCAGGTGCTGCTCCAAATGACAAAACTAAAATGTTCGGAGATACGAGTGCAGTAGGTACACTAATCCAAGTAATACCACTTATCTCAATATAGAATGTTCATCCACGCTCTACACAAGCCAGCATATACTGACCTGCAGTAAGAGGGTACCCTCTCCCACGTCATACATTTTAAACTGAGATTCATATATCTAACTTTGCCATTGGCTAGGTTATGCAATTGCCTTATACAAATCAGGAGGCTCCTAGCGATCTCCAATTAGCAGCACATTCTGCCTTAATAAAGCACGCATTGCGGTTACGTAGCGCCATTCTATATTTTTATTTAAATCGTGTTCACACATTGTTGTACGTAGATGCGGAGAGATGAGCAATGAGACAGTGAAAGCAAAGTTATATAAAGAACAGATAGTCTGGGGAGTCATAATGGTGAATGAGGAGAATGGGAGGGGAGGGGGGCTGAAAAGAGTAAGGGGAGTTCTTTAAACAGCTGAGAACTGCATTCCAGCAGCCAGGAAAGTGAATAAAGGGCACCGCACCCCTTCATGTCCCGTGCTTTCTGTGCCAAAACAACCTCAGGAAAAATAGGCCCCTGGAAGCTGTGTCCGGGCCTGGCACGCACAGCCTGCAGAAACATGAGAGCGCTGGGATTACTGCACACATACAATCACACAGCCATGCTGCTCCATTTCCTCTGGGCTGAAGGATAGCATGTGTGTGTGGTGGGGGTGGAGACAGACAGGAGAGGCAGATTGATGCATGTACAAATCACAGAAAAAGTGAGGGAGGAAATGGAAAAAACGAAAAGGACAAAGTGGACATTATTTACAGACAGTAGTTTAGAAGCTATATGTCAGCAATCAATGTCAGCAGTCATAGAACGGACACTTGTACATGGCAGCAACTGGAAGGGATGTAATAATAGGATTTTGGTTACCTACCGGTAAATCCTTTTCTCGTAGTCCGTAGAGGATGCTGGGGTCCATATTAGTACCATGGGGTATAGACAGGTCCACCAGGAGCCATTGGCACTTTAAGAGTTTAATAGTGTGGGCTGGCTCCTCCCTCTAGACTCAGTCTAGAAACTGTGCCCGAGGAGAAGACATACTTTGAGAGAAGGAATTACACAGATAGTGGCGAGATTCATACCAGCTCACACAACAGGCAAATCCGGCTAACATGCCGGAACAACTCAGCAACAGCTGAAACAGTAAATAACGCAGAACTTACCTAGGAACCAGGCAGTACTGAACTATAAAACCAATGCAGGAAGACGGAGCGGTGGGCTGGCGCCCAGCATCCTCTACGGACTACGAGAAAAGGATTTACCGGTAGGTAACCAAAATCCTATTTTCTCTTACGTCCTAGAGGATGCTGGGGTCCATATTAGTACCGTGGGGATGTACCAAAGCTCCCAGTACAGGAGGGAGAGCGCGGAGGCTCCTGCAACACTGCTTGACCAAACTTGAGGTCATCAGAGGCCAAAGTATCGAACTTGTAAAACTTGGCAAACGTGTTCGACCAAGACCAAGTAGCTGCTCGGCAGAGTTGTACAAAAGAGACAACCCGGGCAGCCGCCCAGGAAGAGCCCACTTTACGAGTAGAGTGGGCCTTTACAGATTTTGGACACGGCAATCCTGCCATGGAATAAGCATGCTGGATAGTGAACCTGATCCAGCGTGAAATCGACTGCTTAGAAGCAGGACACCCAATCTTCTTGGGATCATAGAGGACAAACAGAGAGTCACTTTTCCTATGACGAGCCGTCCTCTTCACGTAAATCTTCAAAGTCCTCACTACATCCAAAGGCCTTTGAAGCAATTGAGGAGTCAGTACCCACTGGCACCACAATTGGTTGGTTGATATGGAAAGCCGATACAACCTTAGGCAGGAACTGTGGACGAGTCCTAAGTTCCGCCCTGTCTTCATGGAAGATCAGATAGGGGCTTTTACAAAATATAGCCCCCAATTCCGACACGCATCGCGCAGAAGCCAAGGCCAACAAGGTGACCGCATTCCACGTGAGAAACTTGAGATCAGCCTCCAGCAGAGGCTCAAACCAAACCGAACTCAGGAACTGCAACACCACATCAAGATCCCAGGGTGCCGTTGGCGCCACAAAGGGAGGCTGGATGTGCAGAACCCCTTTCAAAAAGGTCTGTACCTCAGGGAGGACAGCCAATTGTTTTTGGAAGAAGATGGACAAAGCAGAGATCTGGACCTTGATGGAGCCTAATCTCAACCCCATATCCACCCCTGCTTGCAGGAAAAGGAGAAAACGTCCAAGTTGAAACTCCACCGCAGGAAACTTCTTGGACTCGCACCAAGAAACATATTTTTTCCAAATGCGATGGTAATGTTTAGACGTTACCCCCTTCCTAGCCTGTATCAGGGTAGGAATGACCTCACTCGGGATACCCTTCCGAGGTAAGATCTGGCGTTCAACCGCCATGCCCTCAAACATAGCCGTGGTAAGTCTTGATAAGCGAACGGCCCCTGCAGTAGCAGGTCCTCCCGAAGAGGCAACGGCCTTGGATCTTCCAGCAGAAGATCCAGTAGATCCGCGTACCAAGACCTCCTTGGCCAGTCTGGAACAATGAGGATTGCCAGAACCTTTGTTCTTCTTACCAGTTGAAGAACTTTTGGTATCAGAGGAAGTGGAGGGAACACATACACTGACGTGAACACCCAAGGTGTTACCAGTGCGTCCACCGCCACTGCCTGTGGGTCTCTCGACCTGGAACAGTACCTCCGCAGCTTCTTGTTGAGGCGGGAGGCCATCATGTCTATGTGAGTAACCCCCCACCAACCGGTTAACTCCTTGAACACCTCCGGATGGAGGTCCCACTCTCCTGGATGGAGATCGTGTCTGCTGAGGAAGTCTGCTTCCCAGTTGTCTACTCCCGGAATGAAGATTGCCGACATCTCCACCGTGTGCCTTTCTGCCCAGAGGAGGATTTTTGACACCTCTGACATGGCAGCCCTGCTCTTTGTTCCGCCTTGTCGGTTTATGTAGGCCACTGTGGTCACGTTGTCCGACTGCACCTGAACAGCCCGATCCTGCAGAAGGTGTGCTGCTTGCAGAAGGGCGTTGTACACGGCCCTGAGTTCCAGGATGTTTATTGGGAGAAGCGATTATTGATCCGACCATCTTCCCTGAAAGGTTTCTAGGCCTTGCGGGCCGAAAGGACCGTGACATGGCTGGTGTAAAAGGCTTCTTCATAGCCGGCGCAGCTGAGGGGAGAAAAGTAGACTAAACCGTGGTAGCCGTGGCAATCCACGCATCCAGCGCCTCCCCAAAGAGAGCCTGACCAGTATAGGGTAGGCCCTCCACGCTCTTCCTGGATTTCGCGTCCGCAGACCATTGGCGCAGCCAGAGACCCCTGAGAGCCGAGACGGACATGGAGGAGATCCCCGCAGCCATGGAACCCAGGACCTTCATGGAATCCACCAGGAACTCTGCAGAATCCTGAATATGGCATAAAAACACATCAACGTCACCTTTATCCAGCGTAGTCGATTCCTCCTGCAGAGTGATAGACCACCTGGCAATAGCTTTTGCAATCCAAGCACAGGCTATAGTAGGCCGTAATCTAGCCCCGGAAGCTGTGTAAATGGATTTTAGCGTAGCATCCACCTTGCCATCTGCCGGGTCCTTCAACGAGGTAGATCCCGGGACTGGTAAAACCACCTGTTGTGACAGCCTGGAGACAGAGGCGTCAACTATCGGCGGAGACTCCCACTTCTTTCTATCTTCCTCTGGGAAGGGAAAACCAACCAAGACTCTCTTAGGGATCTGAAATTTATTTTCCGGAGTTTCCCAGGCTTTTTCAAAGATAGCGTTTAATTCTTTGGATGCCGGGAAGGTGAGGGGGGGGGGGGGGGGGGCTTCTTATTATCTGTAAAGAAGGCCTCCTCCACCTGTTCAGGAGCTGTGTCAGAAATATGTAAAATATCCCTCACAGCTTCAATCATCAACTGCACCCCCCTAGCAAGTGATGCTGTCCCCCTCGACACATCCCCGTCACCATCTGCAGTGTCAGAGCCGGTGCCCGTGTCATCCTGCGTAAGCAATGCAAGCGCACGTTTTTGAGAATGTACCGCAGGGGATCCCGAGGAAGCAGTATTAGACCACACAACCACAGAGGATTGTAGGATCTGAGTGGCATGCTCAGTCCTAGCAACCCTGTCAGAAATCCGAGAAATAGTCCCCCTCAGAGAGACTAACCATTCTGGCTCTCTAGCCGGGATCTGCGCTACAACAGTGCAATCCTGATTACATGGTATGGAGTCTTCCTGGGAAGACAAAAACTCTGCAGCACATGAAACAGTGTCCCTAGACATGTTGTCACACACACCAAACACCCCACAAACACACAGGGTATTCACTAGACAGAGTTCCTCCCCAAGAATGGCAGAGAGACACAGAGATTGGAGCCAACCCACATGCAGCGCTATTAAAGGTATAGGGAGACCCCAACTTGCGCTGACTGTGTCCCTTAATAGGTGACACAGCCTATAACACAGCTTACCCCCCCTTCCCCTTCTACAACCCCCTGGTACCGTACAGATAGCTGGAGTTGCACTGGAGGGACCTCGACATCCACTAGAAGTGATTGCAGGCAGGAAAAATGGCGCTGAACGCTGCTGGGTCCGCTCTGAGGAGAAGCTCCGCCCCTTCAATGGCGCTGTCTTCCCGCTCTTGAAGATTATACTGGCCTGAGGAATTTTGTGCTGGCTGAGATCCGTGGACCCCGACAGGCTGGAAATGGTCAGTGTAGGGTACCTTGTTGGCTCAGGGCGCCCCTCACAGTGCCGCACTGCAGTACCGCTGAGCCGTCCGGGAGCGCAGTTAATACCGCGCTCCCACCCTTAAGCCGTCTTCTTCACACTGACCCCCCGCTTGTAAGGGGGGACAGTGACTAACTCGCCACACTTCAGCACAGTGAGGGGGTGGCGGCTGGCTGCCAGAGTGAGCGTTCCCCTGTGGCGGGGCACGATCTGTCCCCTCTGGAACTCAATGTCCAGTCAGCGGAGGCAGTGGCTCAAGACCCCGCAGAGCGGACACTGCTCCCCCCTCAGTCCCTCGATTCAGGGAGGCTGTTGCCAGCAGCCTCCCTGTAAAAAAACAAACTCTAAAATAAACTTTTCTAAATAAGCTCTGTAGAGCTCCCCTAGCTGTGACCGGCTCCTCCGGGCACATTTTCTAAACTGAGTCTGGTAGGAGGGGCATAGAGGGAGGAGCCAGCCCACACTATTAAACTCTTAAAGTGCCAATGGCTCCTGGTGGACCCGTCTATACCCCATGGTACTAATATGGACCCCAGCATCCTCTAGGACGTAAGAGATACATGGAAAATGGCATCAGGTGTCAGTTACTCTATGAGGAGCTCTGGGCCCCCGGAGAGTTGTAGGCCCTTATTCCTCATCATAATCCGCCACTAGTTGTGGTGTAGAATAAATATATATGCAAAGAAATAATCAGAAATCCAAACCTATAGAATGTAGAATTCTGTCACTCAACTTGTGTGGATGAACACATAAAACTATACTCTGGATTGCTTAGAGGAAAATAAGGGATTATTTCTATGGGATTTACTATACAGATGTGGATCTAGCCTTGATACGCCATGCAGCGCGAGATGCCTGGCGTGAGTGAGCCGCCAGGTCCCATGCAATCCTGCAATGGTTGGCGTTTTTTTTTGCCAAAAATGCATCTTAGTCGCAATGCTGATTAATTTGATATGTAACACTTGTCCTGTATATCTGGTTGTGACTGAGTCTGAGTGTGAAGCACAACGGAATTTGGCATGGAAAAAGGTGCGGCCGCTACACTGTAGCACTTTGTAAGCATATTCAGAGACTCAGGGGTAGATGTATGACCTGGCGATATATATGGGGGAAGTGGTTTCAGTGCACGTTATGTGCACTGATACCTCTTCCCCTCATGTATTATAGCTGCGGTGGGTGCAAGGTGATAGGGGCTATGGGGATCGGTATGAAATCCCGCCAATCATAATCCCGACGGTCTATATACCGACACCCATTGACCGATGGTCGAAATCCCGACAAGGTCTAAATACCGACACGGACTAAATACCGACATGTAAAATACCGACAAGGTCGAAATACCGACATGTAAAATGCCGACAGGTCGAAATACCGACATGCATTTTTTGATGTTTTTTTTGTGTGTATGTCGACATAAATCAACATGGACACCATATAAAGTGTACCGCGTCCGCTCGCCATGCTTCGGGCACGGTGCCTCGCTGCGCTCGGCACACTATTATATTCCCCCTCCAGGTCCACTGGGACGGTAAAGTATGAACAAGTCGGTTTTAATGAAAAAAATCATGAAAAACTTGTGTCGGTATTTCGACCTGTCGGCATTTTACATGTCGGTATTTAGACCTTGTCGGTATTTTACATGTCGGTATTTAGTCCGTGTCGGTATTTAGACCTTGTCGGGATTTCGACCATCGGTCAATGGGTGTCGGTATATAGTCCGTCGGGATTATGATTGGAGGTAAAGTGACTGCATCCCGGGCTATGAGCCCCTGTCATTATCGGCGCTGCTATCTTTAAGGATAGTGCACGATGTGCAGGGCAGTGTAAGAATGGTCAGTGGCACTGACCGTTCCGACAGCTGCAGCTGTCATTGCTCCATTCACAGCACTGTCTTTGGCACCGACAGCCAGGTACTGTGCATACAATGGACGATAAAGTTTTATTTCTCAATGTGACTGCGGATGCCGCTGGGGGATTCTCAATGTAAAAGATTCTCACACTACCTGGCGTGCCAAGTGGGGCTGTTTGGTGTGACTGTAGTAAAGATGTATGAGGACACATCTGTATAACATTTTTATTCTGAGTAGTATTTCACTAGGAATACATACTATTTACCGGCGGCCGGGATGCCAGCTGTCAAGATACCAACAGTGGCATCCCGGCCACCAATATGCCGGCAGCAGGGTGAGCACTAGTAAGCTGCTTGCGGGCATGGTGGCTCGCCACAGGTTATATTCTCCCATTATGGGTGTCATGGACACCCACAGAGGGAGAATAGGCTGTGGCGGCGGTATTTCACAGACTGACTGTTGGGATTCCGGCATCGGCATTGTGACCGCTGGAATCCCGACAGGCGGTCTCATGATTTCCTCCCTTTCACTATATAGTTGACTATCATAGCTGATTCTAAGAGAGGCCTTAAGGGTCAATTCAATTAGCCACGAGTTGCTGTTGTAACGGCATGGTAATGCCGCCAACGGCACATCAACTTCCCTCCTTGCAGCCTGATCTCACCCCGGACTGGATGTAGAAAAATCCACAAGTCTGGGGGTGTCGCAAGTATGGCATATAGCTGCACTTACAGCCGCAAACAATTTGTAGCTAATTAAATCAATACCTTAATTTGCGTGTAGAAGTGTTTCTGTCGCCTAATGATCTGGTTACACACCACTGATACAACCTTAATAAAGCCTCCAATCCCCCCAACAAAGAGAACAAATTCATTCTGAAATCCGATTTCTGTTGGCATTTTTGTGTTTTTATAAAATGACTTTATTCAGCATTTTTGTTTTAGAAATAATTCTTAAACAGTTTCAATCCAGGATTTGCATTTTTTTTCTACATTCCCAAAGGCTTTAAAGCGCAGAAAAAAGAAACAGCATTACCCATACTGAAGGGGTGCACACTCCTATTCAATCCATTGTACTTATAGAGCAGTGCACGTTACACTTAAGGCCAATATACACGGGAGAGATGTGTGCTGAGCGAACCGCTCAGCACACATCTCTCCCGCCGCTCAGCACAGCGCGATGCGTGCTGAGTGATGCGGAGGAGGACGGGGGCCGCTCATTTCACCCAGCGGGTGAAATGAGCAACGTGCTAGATTGGCCTACATGCAGGCCAATCTAGCACCAGCGATAGCTGCGCATCGCTATCGCTGTAGGGGGTACACACGAGTGATCTGTTCTTAAAATCTAAGCAATCTAGTCAGATTGCTTAGATTTTAAGCATGGATCTCTCCGTGAGTACCCCCCTTTACACACACAGGAAATAAAAGGAAACTTTTAGTCTGGTAAAAACGCACAAAGCTAGATTAGTGAATGCAAATAACACAAAACTGCGACAGATAATGATTAAACAGTATCTGTAATCTTTGTCTTTGTCACTCAAAACTACAGTACCTTACCCGAGGACATACAGTACAGTAGCTGAAAACCAGGATAATGTGTAGAGCTGTAGAAATATGTAAAATGTGATAATGTGGTTTTGTGGTGAAGTAGTAAGCTGGTAAAAAAAAGTGTGTGTGTCCCCTACACTCTCCAGAGGATTACACTTTACCATCCAGCAGAAATATACTTAAAGATGGGAAAATATACGTGAGAGGGGCACAGAGGGGGGGAACTGGGTATACAGTAGGTATAGTATATGTGAGAGACAGATGCAACAAAGGAAGGGCAAAGGGAAAACATTCACTATTATGTTCCAGTCAGATCCATAGGTCATCTACAGAGCAAAAACCATTTCCTATTATGCAATTCATTTCTGCTACTTTCAGTTTTGAAAGCAGCATTGAAAGCAAAATATATTTATACTGTGTAGAGGAGTGTGGTCCTGGGAGTGACTGCCTCTGACAAGTACAAACTCCCCCCAAACACATCTGCTATGAGAGTCGGCACCTATTATAGATAGTATGGGGGCATTTAAGAGGACATTTGCTTTCACTTGTTGAGTACTATTTACATGCGGTCAGGTCAATGTCTGGGGAGGCACTGGTTAGTATCAAAGTCAAATGTACACACACACACACACACACACACACACACACACACACACACACACACACACACACACACACACACACACACACACACACACATACTGGAACCCAATGGTTCATGTGGATATTTTGCAAAGGTGCATTAGTATAATCTTATTTACCCATTGGATCCAGTGCACAGTGGGACAGATGTATTAAGCCTGGAGATAGCATAAGGAAGTGATAAGCCAGTGATAAGTGCAAGGTGATAAACACACTAGCCAATCAGCTCCTGTCAATTTGCATACTGGAGCTGATTGGCTGGTGCGTTTATCACCTTGCACTTATCACTGGCATCTTTGTATTATTCTGATAATTTTTATAGTCAAAACTCTGGAGTATACTGGAGTATGACAGGTGCGGCTGTCCCTGGTTGCCAGTTACCTTCAAAGGTTCCAGAACTGTCCCTATTATGTGTTCAGTGGTGTAAGTTTGTCCCAGTTGCCCAGAGGCAAGTTAAATATCGGTGCCCCCCCAACCAGTCACTCACAATGCTGAATATTTCTCTGACAATTATTTTGCAAGTGTCATATCCAGGACGGGATGGTGCGAAAAATCTGATCGAACCGGCGATGGCAAGAAGATTGACAGGAAGAGGGCGTTTGTGGGTGGCAACTGACAGTTTCTAGGGAGAGTCTGGAAAAACGCAGGAGGGAACCGGCGTTTGGTGGGAGGATTCGTGACGTAATTTCCGGCTCCGATCATCGCAGTGGCTGAGTAAGTCCTGTTTGTGCAGCTCTCCTGCACATGCGATCGCACACCTGCACAGTGAATTCCCCCTCCCGCTGTAGGCGGCGACTACCTGATCGCAGGGATGCAAAAAACGCACACTAGCGATCAGGTCTGAATTACCCCCCATAATCGTTCGAGGCGCCAGATTAAGGAAGGACAACATAGAACTCAGATTTCCCTGGCAAACTTTGTAGGCCACATGTGCTCCCTGTCAGATAATGAGGACGATGCAGTCCTTTACCTGAGCCCTAGTTAGAGAAATGCAAGGTCCCCGTCTATGAGTCACATGTAACTGGAAGAAGCCGTGTGACTACATCCATTCTTATACAGCTGGGAGCACTTTCTGGAGGAGAAACGAGGTACTATCTGCATCACTGGTTATGACTCAGCCACTTACCAGGACTGTGCAACGCACAACTACCGACAGGATGGCTGTGAGTCAGCAAAGCATTTTCTCTGTTAGAAATAATCCACTAATTGCCACCAGGTAACAAAGTGTACAGACGGTCCGCTCTGGATCAGCTGCCTACTGTATGTACTTTTTATGGGGTTTTCATGTAACAAAAATCATTTTTCTACCTTTTCCCAAAACATACATCTGTTGTGTATTTTACATTCTATATATGTAGCTTATGTTTTCATATGCGATTAATGATACAGTGTTTGGATATACAGTATGCACAGGAAGCCCACTATGCAAGATATACAATCTCTCTCTATGGATTATATATATCCAAGGTCATGCCATGCACAGAGCATTCACTGGAGAGTATAAAGATCCGGTACAGGAAAACTACGACCCTTTTTACTGTGCATAATAACTATGCTATGTTGGGGTGTGTAAAACTTTCTCTAACTTACCCTCTGAATGCTGGTATACTATTGCCAACCACTAATTAGATTGCTTGTTTTACCATGTAACACAATGAAATGCAAAACTACTGCATTTCACTAAATGTGTTTCAGACGCTACTTGAAAGCATGCATATAGGTTAATTTGAACCAAATGGTATTTTTTTTGTATAAAGAAGAGCGTGCCTAGGTTTGGACAGACATGACGGGTCTTGCAGTGTGTGGTGAGTCATCCCACATGTGTGGAGCTGTTGGAATAGATGCACGATAAGCTTAAAGGAGAAGTATTAAAACAGATTTTTAAATGCTCTGCACCATGGATAATATCCACAATGCAGGGGACACTGTAGTATGCAGAACAGATTTATTTTTTTAAATCAGGTATTGGGGAAAGGGGGGGGGGGGGGGGCAATGGGGCTATTCAATTAGCCTCGATGGCAGCGTCCTTAGCCCCCAATGCCGTCATTTATCAGGGTTTATGCTTCGGGTGTCTCAGGCATGCACAGCATAATCCCTGAAAAGCAGCCGCCAGAGCTCTGACAACTTTGACAACTTTTTACGCATATCAGCTTACCACCTCCGGGGAGTGCGAGCTAAAATGCTGGCGCCGGCAGCCGATCGCACCTAAACGGACCTACAACTGATTAGCTCTGTCGGGCATCATCTGCTGTCGCTAGGAATTGAATCCCCGTCATGTGTTGTCATCCAATTGCGGATCCATTTTCCAGCAATTAAAAGGGCCTGTAATTGGATACTGCGATAATGACCATCAGTCATGCATCACTATATCAGGCTGTATTTATTGGGTGAAAATGGATCGGGGCTAATAGGATATGTATTGAAAAGATTTTCACATTTACAACAAATAAATATATAGAAAAGAAAAAACAGATAATGTGCACAACTACGCCCGGGGTTGGTGAGCTGAAATGAATGTAAAGTGACCCGTTTGGGTGCCCAACGGGACTTTTCGCATCGCGCCAATTGATTTAGTCGGGTTTACACGGCTAAACCCGACTGCTATGAGCGCGATAAAAGAAAAAAATAAGATTTTACTCACCGGTAAATCTATTTCTCGTAGTCCGTAGTGGATGCTGGGCACTCCGTAAGGACCATGGGGAATAGACGGGCTCCGCAGGAGACTGGGCACTCTAAAGAAAGATTTAATACTACCTGTGTGCACTGGCTCCTCCCTCTATGCCCCTCCTCCAGACCTCAGTTAAGGAAACGGTGCCCGGAAGAGCTGACATTACAAGGAAAGGATTTTGGAATCCAGGGTAAGACTCATACCAGCCACACCAATCACACCATATAACTCGTGATAAACTTACCCAGTTAACAGTATGAACAACAAACAAGCATCACTCAACTGATGCCACATAAATAACATAACCCTTTAGGAAGCAATAACTATATACACGTATTGCAGAAAGTCCGCACTTGGGACGGGCGCCCAGCATCCACTACGGACTACGAGAAATAGATTTACCGGTGAGTAAAATTTTATTTTCTCTAACGTCCTAGTGGATGCTGGGGACTCCGTAAAGACCATGGGGATTATACCAAAGCTCCCAAACGGGCGGGAGAGTGCGGATGACTCTGCAGCACCGAATGGGCAAACTCAAGGTCCTCCTCAGCCAGGGTATCAAACTTGTAGAACTTTGCAAATGTGTTTGAACCCGACCAAGTAGCAGATCGGCAAAGCTGTAATGCCGAGACCCCTCGGGCAGCCGCCCAAGAAGAGCCCACCTTTCTTGTGGAATGGGCTCTCACTGATTTTGGATGCGGCAATCCAGCCGCAGAATGAGCCTGCTGAATCGTGCCACAGATCCAGCGAGCAATAGTTTGCTTTGAAGCAGGAGCACCCAGCTTGTTCGATGCATACAGGACAAACAGCGAGTCAGTCTTCCTGACTCCAGTCGTTCTGGTCACATAAATCTTCAAAGCCCGGACTACGTCAAGCAACTTGGAATCCTCCAAGTCACAAGTAGCCGCAGGCACCACAATAGGTTGGTTCAAATGAAAGGATGACACCACCTTTGGCAGAAATTGCGGACGAGTCCGCAATTCTGCCCTATTCATATGGAAAACCAGATAGGGGCTTTTACATGACAATGCCGCCAATTCTGACACACGCCTAGCCGAAGCTAAGGCCAACAGCATGACCACTTTCCACGTGAGATACTTTAGCTCCACGGTCTTAAGTGGCTCACACCAGTGGGATTTCAGGAAACTCAACACCACGTTAAGATCCCAAGGTGCCACTGGTGGCACAAAAGGGGGCTGAATATGCAGCACTCCCTTAACAAACGTCTGAACCTCAGGCAGTGAAGCCAGTTCTTTTTGGAAGAAAATGGATAGGGCCGAAATCTGGACCTTTATGGACCCTAATTTTAGGCCCATAGTCACTCCTGACTGTAGGAAGTGCAGGAATCGACCCAGCTGGAATTCCTCTCTAGGGGCCTTCCTGGCCTCACACCAAGCAACATATTTTCGCCATATACGGTGATAATGCTTTGCTGTCACGTCCTTCCTAGCCTTTATCAGCGTAGGAATAACTTCATCCGGAATGCCTTTTTCCGCTAGGATCCGGCGTTCAACCGCCATGCCGTTAAACGCAGCCGCGGTAAGTCTTGGAACAGACAGGCCCTTGTTGTAACAGGTCCTGTCTGAGAGGCAGAGGCCATGGGTCCTCTGTGAGCATTTCTTGCAATTCCGGGTACCAAGTCCTTCTTGGCCAATCCGGAACAATGAGTATTGTTCTCACTCCTCTTTTTCTTACAATTCTCAGCACCTTTGGTATGAGAGGAAGAGGAGGAAACACATAGACCGACTGGAACACCCACGGTGTTACTAGTGCGCCCACAGCTATCGCCTGAGGGTCCCTTGACCTGGCGCAATACCTTTTCAGATTTTTGTTGAGACGGGACGCCATCATGTCCACCTGTGGCAGTTCCCATCGATTTGCAATCTGCGTGAAGACTTCTTGATGAAGTCCCCACTCTCCCGGGTGGAGGTCGTGCCTGCTGAGGAAGTCTGCTTCCCAGTTGTCCACTCCCGGAATGAACACTGCTGACAGTGCTAGTACGTGATTCTCCGCCCAACGAAGAATCCTGGTGGCTTCTGCCATTGCCACCCTGCTTCTTGTGCCGCCCTGGCGGTTTACATGGGCCACTGCAGTGATGTTGTCTGACTGAATCAGCACTGGTTGATTTCGAAGCAGAGGCTCCGCTTGACTCAGGGCGTTGTATATGGCCCTTAGTCCCAGGATATTGATGTGCAGACAAGTCTCCTGACTTGACCACAGCCCCTGGAAGTTTCTTCCTTGAGTGACTGCCCCCCATCCTCGGAGGCTTGCATCCGTGGTCACCAGGACCCAGTCCTGTATGCCGAACCTGCGGCCCTCGAGGAGGTGAGCACTTTGCAGCCACCACAGAAGAGACACCCTGGCCCTTGGGGACAGGGTGATCAGCCGATGCATCTGAAGATGCGATCCGGACCACTTGTCCAACAGATCCCACTGAAAGATCCTCGCATGGAACCTGCCGAAGGGAATGGCTTCGTATGACGCCACCATCTTTCCCAGGACTCGCGTGCAGTGATGCACCGATACCTGTTTTGGTTTTAGGAGGCCTCTGACCAGAGTCACGAGCTCCTGAGCCTTCTCCTCCGGGAGAAACACCTTTTTCTGGTTTGTGTCCAGAATCATGCCCAGGAAGGGCCGACGCGTAGGAATCAGCTGCGACTTTGGAATATTCAGAATCCAGCCGTGCTGTAGCAACACTTCCTGAGAGAGTGCTACGCTGATCAGCAACCGCTCCCTGGACCTCGCCTTTATGAGGAGATCGTCCAAGTATGGGATAATTGTAACCCCTTGCTTCCGAAGGAGCACCATCATTTCCGCCATCACCTTGGTAAATATTCTCGGTGCCGTGGACAGGCCAAACGGCAACGTCTGGAATTGGTAATGACAGTCCTGTACCACAAACCTGAGGTACTCCTGATGAGGTGGATAAATGGGGACATGTAAGTACGCATCCTTGATGTCCAGAGACACCATAAAATCCCCTTCCTCCAGGCTTGCAATGACCGCCCTGAGCGATTTCATCTTGAACTTGAATTTCTTCAGATAAATATTCAGGGATTTTAAATTCAAAATGGGTCTGACCGAACCGTCCGGTTTCGGTACCACAAACATGGTGGAATAGTAACCCCCTCCCTGTTGAAGGAGGGGAACCTTCACTACCACCTGCTGGAGATATAGCTTGTGAATTGCTGCCAACACTACCTCCCTTTTCCTGGGGAAAGCTGGCAAGGCCGATTTTAGGTAACGGTGAGGGGGCGTCACCTCGAATTCCAGCTTGTATCCTTGAGACACAATTTGTATAGTCCAAGGATCCAACCGTGAGCGAACCCACTGGTGGCTGAAATTTCGGAGACGCGCCCCCACCGCTCCTGGCTCCGCCTGTGGAGCCCCAGCGTCATGCGGTGGATTTAGTGGAAGCCGGGGAGGACTTTTGTTCCTGGGAAATAGCTGCATGGTGCAGCTTTTTTCCTCTACCCCTGCCTCTGGCAAGAAATGATGCACCTCTGACTTTCTTGCTTTTCTGTGAACGAAAGGACTGCATTTGGTAATACGGTGCTTTCTTTGGCTGTGAGGGAATATATGGCAAGAAATTTGATTTCCCAGCCGTAGCCGTGGAAACTAGGTCCGAGAGACCGTCCCCAAACAATCCCTCACCCTTATAAGGCAACACCTCCATGTGTTTTTTAGAGTCGGCATCACCTGTCCATTGCCGAGTCCATAAGACCCTTCTGGCAGAAATCGACATTGCGTTTATTCTAGAGCCCAGCAGGCAAATGTCCCTCTGGGCATCCCGCATATATAGGACAGCGTCTTTGATATGTCCTAGGGTCAGTAAAATAGTCTCCCTGTCCAGGGTATCTAACTCCTCAGACAGAGTATCCGTCCATGCTGCTACAGCACTACACATCCAGGCCGCAGCAATTGCTGGCCTCAGAAGAGTACCAGAATGTGTATAAACAGACTTCAGGATACCTTCCTGCTTCCTATCCGCAGGATCCTTTAGGGCGGCCGTATCCTGTGACGGCAGGGCCACCTTCTTAGATAAGCGCGTCTACCCTAGGGGAGGATTCCCAGCGTAACCTATCCGTTGGCGGGAAAGGATACGCCATAAGTAATCTTTTGGAAATCAGTACTTTCCTATCAGGGGAATCCCACGCTTTTTCACAAAACTCATTTAATTCATGTGAAGGGGGAAAAGTCACTTCTTGCTTTTTCTCCCCAAACATATAAACCCTCTTGTCAGGGACAGGGTTTTCCTCCGATATGTAGATACTGGAGTCAGAATCCGTGTCGACATCTGTGTCAACCAACTGGGATAGTGGGCGCTTTTGAGACCCTGACGGCCTCTGAGCTGTAGAATCAGACACGGGTTGAGACCCTGACTGATTATCCAACCTTACGTTATCATTTAACACCTTCCACATATCCATCCAATCAGGTGTCGGCGGCGACACCACATTCACTTGCACTTGTTCTGCCTCCACGTAACCGTCCTCATCAAACATGTCGACACAAACGTACCGACACACCGCACAGGGAATGCTCTAATTGAGGACAGGACCCCACAAGGCCTTTTGGGGAGACAGAGAGAGAGTATGCCAGCACACACCCCAGCGCTATATAACCCTGGGATTACACAGTAATTTAGTGTTTACCCAGTAGCTGCTGTTTATGATAATTTGCGCCTAAATTTATGTGCCCCCCTCTCTTTTTACCCTTTTTCTACCTTGATACTGCAGGGGAGAGCCTGGGGAGCTTCCTCTCAGCGGAGCTGTGAAGAGAAAATGGCGCTGGTTAGTGCTGAGGAAGAAGGCCCCGGGTCTGTGTAATAAAATGGCGGGGGCTCGTACATATATACACTGCCCAGCTGTATATATGTGTCTTTTTGCCAAGAGGTATCCTAATTGCTGCCCAGGGCGCCCCCCCTGCGCCCTGCACCCTACAGTGACCGGAGTGTGTGGGTAGTGTGGGCGCAATGGCGCACAGCTGCAGTGCTGTGCGCTACCTCATGTGAAGACAGGAGTTTTCTGCCGCCGATTTCGATGTCTTCTTGCTTCTGCCGGCTTCTGCCTTCTGGCTCTGCGAGGGGGACGGCGGCGCGGCTCCGGGAACGGACGACCAAGGTTAAGATCCTGTGTTCGAACCCTCTGGAGCTAATGGTGTCCAGTAGCCTAAGAAGCGCAACCTAGCCGCAGTTAGTAGGTTTGCTTCTCTCCCCTCAGTCCCACGTAGCAGAGAGTCTGTTGCCAGCAGAAGCTCTCTGAAAATAAAAAAACCTAACTAAAATACTTTCTTAATAGCAAGCTCAGGAGAGCTCACTAAAAGCACCCAGCTCTGGCCGGGCACAGATTCTAACTGAGGTCTGGAGGAGGGGCATAGAGGGAGGAGCCAGTGCACACCAGGTAGTACTAAATCTTTCTTTAGAGTGCCCAGTCTCCTGCGGAGCCCGTCTATTCCCCATGGCCCTTACGGAGTCCCCAGCATCCACTAGGACGTTAGAGAAATCAATTGAATATCGCCCTGCAATCTCCCGTCACTTTAGACGGGAGATTGGGCGCAATAAAACAATTGAATTCTGCCCTTTGTGTACAATACACAAACCTCTGATGAGGCACAGTAGAGATTATTATTATCTTTTATTTATATGGCGCTACAAGGGATCTGCAGCGCCCAATTACAGCGTACATAAACAAATAAGCAAATCAAGAAGAAAGCACTTAAAGTTTGATACAATATAGGACGGTATGTAGTTATGTGACCGGTGGTCAAGAAACCGACGGTCAAATAACCTCCCCCTACATCCCGCCCCCTCACAATCCCAACGGTCGGCATGCCGACAAACAGGGACTATTCTCACTCGTGGGACCCATAGATAGAGTAGGAATAGAACCCGTGGCGACCGTAGGTCATCGGCGAGTCCGCAAGGGGCTTGCTGCACTCACCATCCCCCGTTGGGAATCCGTTACCGGGATTCCGGTAGTCTCCTGACCGCCGATCACGCATACCACACCCTACAGGACAAGTACAAGGTATATACAGAAAACGAGGGGTTATGTGCCATCATAGGGAGTATTGAGTATAAAAGATAGTGTAAGTAATAGAAGGAAATGCACATGAGGGGAGAAGGCCCTGCTCTTGCAAGCTTACAATCTAAAAGGTGAAGGGCTAACAGACGACCAAGTCTATCCAGGAGGAGACAGTAGGGGCATGTGGGGTCATCCAAGTTCTAGCAATGCACACTTTAGCTAGAGAGTAAAAAGAACTGTAACGTAAGTTTGAAGATATTGTTTTAGCTTGTCTGCAAAACCTAATCCAAAAATGCAGTGCCTTGGAGAGGACAAGGACATCCTTATAACAGAATCGGCTACTCAGCCCAGTATACCGCTCCAAAAGGCGTACACCATCGGATAAGACCAAAGCAAATGCCAGAAGCCAGCATCAGACTCACCACATGTAGGACAGGAGGTGAGAGCCATCCTCTCAAGCTTCCCCAAACGCACCTGCATCCAATAAACTCTATGAAGTTTATACACTTGAATCTGGCATATGTAGTAGCAACTCGAGGAAAGCCCAAAGGAAAGTTCAAGTCTCAGATCAACTTCCCACTCCTAATGCTTGCAAACCCCCTGAATCAATAGAATCAACCCCCTGAATCAACCTAAGGGATGAATATATACAGGAAATACGTTTCCTGAAGGGAAGAGTACGAATCAGAACACATCCAATCAACTCTGCTAATACAGGAATATCCCCACCTCCATCCCTCCACTGTGCACCAACCGGATGCAGACGCTGCAAGAACTGAAAAAACTGTCTGGTAATAAATAAATTGTGCTCCATTGCTTCATATGCTCGTTGCATATGATAAAATTTACTGATAAATCAGCCCTTTAAATTGAGATAAATACGTGATTTTTAAATATAGCACCATGTCTAAAATACACTAGGTCACTGTCTCTTCCACTCTGCCCATCCCACTCCTTCTTAAATACCAATTCCATAAAAGAAACCTAAATATTTACTTTTGGGAAGAAATATTTGACCTAAACCAACATTTTAGACATGATGTGCATCTTCCAGGTTTTTGCCTAATGCTACGGAAAAAGATAGTGTGCAATAAATAATGGCAACAGACCATGAAATAAATAGAATAAAAACAGAATAAAAACAAATTACTTCTCGCTTGTAGTAATTTGTTTTTATTCCATTTATTTTACAGTTCGGCAATATTGGTTATTGCACATTATCGCTTTCCACATTTCTCCTTGGGTTTAAGATTACCCCGGTGTATGTACCTTAGGCTGCCTACCTGATTGCGCTAGGCTTGTGTATTCCTTCATTTTACATCAGCTTCCCCAATGCGTTTATCGGGTGAGCAGGAAATCATTGCTCTTGCTCCAGAGGGGGAGCTGGTAAAATACCAGGTATGATCCCGGCGGTCACAATGCCGAGGTCGGAATCCCGACCACCGGTGAAATGCCTCTGCCGGAATACCGGTGTCACAGGCTATTCCCCCTCTGTGGGTGTCCACTACACCTATAGAGGGAGACTATAATCTGTGGTGAGTGCAGCGAGCCACCGCGCCCACAAGGGGCTTTCTAGCGCTTGCCCCGCTGCCGGCATACTGGTGGCCGGGATGCCGCTGTCAATGCCGGACGCAGGTCATTCATACTGAACACCTCCAGAGGATCTCATTCTCAGATGGTTACACGTATCTAGGGGCACCCAGTGAAGTCCCAGATCAGCTTTTATGTAAAACTTGCCATTTTATTTAGGTCACATGACTGCTCTCAAAACTATATTATAGTAAACCGAAAGGTCTATGTAAAGGCTAAATGATAAATACCATTGTTCAGCCAGTTATCAGCAGTCTGTACTATGCTTAGACATACAAGGAAGGCACACACAAATGCTGCAGGCTGGAGGATGTTATTACCGTATATACTCGAGTATAAGTCGACCCGAATATAAGCCGAGGCACCTAATTTTCCCCAAAAAAACTGGGAAAACTTATTGACTCGAGTATAAGCCTAGGGTGGTAAATGCAGCTATAGCTGGACACGGCCCTCATACTGCCAGATATGCCCCCCAGTGCCAGATATACCCCCACAGTGCTAGAGATATGCCCCCATGGTGCCAGATATTTGCCCTCATAGTGCCAGATATTTGCCCTCATAGTGCCAGATATGCCCTCATAGTGCCAGATATGCCCCCACAGTGCTACATATGCCCCCAGTGCCAGATATGCCCTCATAGTGCCAGATATGCCCCCACAGTGCTAGATATGCCCCCATGGTGCCAGATATTTGCCCTCATAGTGCCAGATATGCCCCCACAGTGCTACATATGCCCCCAGTGCCAGATATGCCCTCATAGTGCCAGATATGCCCCCACAGTGCTAGATATGCCCCCATGGTGCCAGATATTTGCCCTCATAGTGCCAGATATGCCTCCACAGTGCATCATATGCCCCCACAGTGCCAGATACCATATGCCCTCACAGTGCCAGATATGCCCAGCCCCCAACTACCCCCCCCCCCCACGACACACCCGCGCTCCCCCCGACACACCCGCGCTCCCCACCCCGCAGCCTGTCTCTACTAACCTTCAATGACGGGGCACGAGTGCAGGCAGCAGCAGGCGGTGCGGGCAGCGGTGGCCGGCCTTGGGACAGAGCGCAGCGGCTGAGGAGGCGGGCGGCGCGGCAGTACTTCGGTGAGCATGGAGAGGGATGGCTGCAGCAGCGTCACTGGTCGATGCACCAATTACAGTGCGCTGCTGCGGCTCCCGAGTCCCCCTCTCTCCTCCTCCTCCTTCTCTCACGGCTGCTTCCTGTGCTCTGCTCCTGCACAGGGCTCCGGGCGCATCACTCGAGTATAAGCCGAGGGGTGCTTTTTCAGCACAAAAAATGTGCTGAAAAACTCGGCTTATACTCGAGTATATACGGTACTCAAATATTGTTCCCACAGCAACAGTGTAAAACAACAAGAACAAAAACGTAATGCATATTCAGTTCATATATCTTTATTGGTACTATGGGGGTAATTCCGACCCGTTCGCATGCAGTTCTTCGCTGCGCTGCGAACAGGTCAGAACTGCGGTTGCGCGGCACCTGCAATGCGCACGTGCGTCGTTGCCTGGCGGCTGTTGTCACCGGATAGCGACGACGCCAGCACTGAAAGTGATCGCAGCAGTGATCGAAAGAAGATTGACGGTGGGGAGGTGTTTCGGGGTGTGGAGATTCGAACGCAGGCGTGTCCAGGTGTTTGGGGGATGGATGTCTGACGACAATCCCGGGACCTTCGTCGCTGGATCCGTAAGTAGGTCTGACCCTGGTCTTGTTTTGCAGGAAACTTTTTTAGCATAGCAGGGCTGCACAAGCGATCGCAGCCCTGCTATGCTAAAATACACTTCCCCATTGGCGGTGTCGAGTTGATCTCACGAGCAGCAAAAAGTTGCTACGTGCGATCAACTCGGAATGACCACCTAGGTTTGACATCACTACATGGATAAATCTAAGCATCTCAGCTGATGGATCGATGGCACCACAGCGTGGAGCATTTTCTGTGCACTTGCCATTTGATGAAATGAGAAAGCAGCGCAGGCAAACCTGCCATGTGTGTTGTTACTATCAAGTCAGATATTATAAACATGGATAACTGATATTATAATATATTAGAATATATACTAAAACAGTGGTTCTCAAACTAGGTGCGGCAATTGCAGGTATGCCGGGGGATGATGATCCAATACAATTATTTTTGGTCAATGTGCTGGTGGCTGCCAATCATAAAATATGTGCAGAAGCAGAGACACCACCCTGACCACCACACAACTGAGCTTTACGGTGACAGGTAAGAACAGTTTACTTAACAGATAGGCCCTACACACTTAGCGATTTCACTTAAATATATGAACGATCTTGTGCATTAATGAACAAGACCTCGTTCATAATCTTTCAGTGTGTAGGCACCAGCGATGAATGATGCGCAGCCCTGCGCTCGTTCATCGTTGGTGCCGGCTCGTTTACACATGCAAGCCAATATGGACAATCTCAACCATATTAGCATGCAGTGCTATGGAGCCGGGTCACCTCCCCCCCCCCCCCCCTCCGTATCTGCCGTCGGGCAGCTCGGCGGCGGGTCGCTAGGTGTGTAGGGCCCTTTCACCCACTCCTCTCCCATCTACATCTCTGACCTTATCTCCCTTTACACTCCCACCCGTCCTCTTCGCTCTGCTATTGCACGCCAACTCTCCTGCCTACGGATTACTTCCTCCCACTCCTACCTCAAAGATTTTTCACGTGCTGCACCACTTCTCTGGAATTCCCTACCTCTCCCCCTCAGACTCTACACCTCTCTACAAAACTTCAAACGGGCTCTCAAGACCCACTTCTTCACCAAACCCAGCCAAATCTCATCCTAACCCTCTGTTCTACGCTCTCTATGTACCCCATCTGTGTCACCCCTGTCTGTCTACCCCTCCCCTTTAGAATGTAAGCTCTCACGAGCAGGGCCCTCTTCCCTCATGTGCTTATCCTTTCTTACTTTAATAATCTTCAACTACACCAAATCCAGCAGTCTTCTGCCACCTGATACTTATTCCAGTGTCATCTGCTGATGTAACTATGTTTACTTACCCTGTACTTGTCCTATACTGACATCAACTGTAAGTTGCTGTTTTCCTGTTTGATTATTTGTTATTGTACTCTGTAATTGGGCGCTGCGGAACCCTTGTGGCGCCATATAAATAAAGGATAATAATAATTGAAAAAAATAATTTCTCAATAAGAAACTTTTGTCCTAGGGATGCTGTAAAAAAAAAAAAAAATTATTTTGTGGTATAAATGTAGAAATTAGGAACACCCACATAACATAGGTAAGGTGCACAAGTTTTTGTCCATAGCTTATATGTGTACTTATATTGTTTTATATTCATGAATATCAACTTCAATTGCTCCCTAAAATCATTATCATGATTAGAAACGAGAGACTTTAGGACTTGACTTCAAATGAACTCAATTTACCATACTATTTGTAAACACAAGCGTATTTCATTTTCTTTGCAGTCTCAAGGGTTTATTGATATGCTAAAGTACGTAACTTAGAGCTTGTCATTAATAAATCTGGTATGAATGTTGATTTTTTTTATTCTATAATATTTTTAATATAAAAACAGAATTTTATTAATTGAATATTTTACATCTTATTTTTTTTATTTAATTTCCTTTTTTTACATATAAAAATCAATAATAATATCCAGAGCTATATTTCAGCCGTAACGCAACGAAACACCATTCCTGAAGGTCTTTTTTAAAAAAAAGACGTTTATCAGGAACGGCGTTCTGAAACCTCATGTCAGCAAGTTTTTTTCACTTAGTAATTATTGCCTCCGTCAGCGGGTTCCAGTGCAGGGGGGGCTTGGGGAGGGTGGGCTGACAACTCCATAAGTGCAAGTGGCAGCAGAGGCAAGTGGATGTTTGCTGATTGGGCCGTGCAGCAGCAGGGGCTGTATGGCCACGGCACACAGCCCTTTTCTTCCTCACTGCTGGCTCCTCCTCCTCACAGTGCAGCAGAAGCAGGCTGCTGGGGGTCCCGCTACTCCTTTTCCTTCGTGGCGTCCGCCAAACTGGGCTTTGACTGGGAGACTTCAGCAATGAGCAGCAATGCAAATCTTTACCTACAAGTCCGGTAATCTCACATTGTCCCTGCTGCTACTTCTCTGTCGCTATGTCCCTGCTGTCACTCTTTCTCTATGTCCGTGCTGCCACTCGCTCTAAGTACCTGCTTCCTCTCTCTGTCCCTGCTGTCTCTCTTCATCTCTATGTCCCTGCTGCATCTCTGTTTCTGCTGCCTCTCTCTATGTCCCTGCAGCCACTCGCTGTATGTACCTGCTTCCTCTCTCTGTCCCTGCTGTCTCTCTTCATCTCTATGTCCCTGCTGTCACTCTTTCTCTATGTCTGTGCTGCCACTCGCTCTAAGTACCGGCTTCATCTCTCTGTCCCTGCTGTCTCTCTTCATCTCTGTCGCTGCTGCCTCTCTGTTCCTGCTGCCTCTCTCTCTCTATGTTCCTGCTGCCTCTCTCTCTCTATCTTCCTGCTGTCACTCTTTCTCTATGTCCCTGCAGCCACTCCCTCTAGGTACCTGCTTCCTCTCTTCATCTCTATATCCCTGCTGCATCTCTGGCCATGCTGCCTCTCCCCGTTTTCTATGTCCCCATTGTCTTTCTCCATATCTACTGTATGACCCTGCTGCCTGTCTCTATGTTCCTCGCTGCCACTCTCCTCTCCAGTCACTCCTGTATATGTCTCCTTGTCCCCTTCCCCCTAATCACCAGTTTGTTTGTCTTCAAAATGTCAGCGGCGGAACAGTCACCGGAAAGGCTTGGACTGGTTGGCAGGGCACCAGACTGACATGCCACATCTCACGTGGCGATCCAATTTGCCAGATCTGGATCTTTGGGACTGTTTGGCTGGGTACAGCATTGAACTGTTGGAGAAGTTCCTGACGCGTTTGGAACAGATTGTTGGTTGCTAGGCGCCCTAAATGCCTGTGTTTCCGATTTGACAAGATTGACTTTCGGCCACTGTTTTTTCACCGAGAATCTTGCTGTCCATGTTTCTTCCACTGTAGATGGATGCTACTCACTGTGTATGAGGGCACACCAACATACGCCACTATGGACATGCTCTCTGCCAAAAACAATGGCTCCCTTTTGCCACTCACGTCACGTGTATGACCCATGGTTCCACCTGAAAACAATATCCCAACACATTCGTATTGTATCACTATCTCAGACATTCACAATGATTATCTAATAGTTTTAGTGTCACCATCTACACGCATGTTCACATAATGCATCGTTGAACGTATACCACTTGTCTTTCCACATTCCATATTATTTTGTCCGGTATATATGTGTGTGTGTGTGTGTGTGTGTGTGTGTGTGTGTGTGTGTGTGTGTGTATATATATATATATATATATATATATATATACACACACACACACTGTACATAGTTATATACAGTAGGTGCATGTCAGTGCTGCAGGAGCATTACAGCACTCTCTGTTGCTCAGCTTGTTGGGATTAGGGAAAAAATGGTTTGCAATGTACTTACGTTAATGATGTTTGTGGGCAGGGAACAGCATTTAATGTACCTGGCATTTTAACAAATGAAAGGTGTTAATGAGAAGCCCTGGGGAACTAACCAGACTTTCACAAAAGCATCTCAAGCAGCAGCTGTTAGAACAAGCAGTGATTCCTGAGCAATGAAAATAATGAATCATATGAATTCAGTTACAGAAGAGAGACACACAAGCATGAAAAGACTTCACCCTACAAATAAATGTTCATCACATTTGTCTTCTCTCCCAGAATGCACAGGAGACTGCCAAATATTGGGGAATTCTCCCAGACTCCCAGGAGAGCAGACCAATCTCTCGGATCGACAGTGAAGTTGGTGGATTGGGAACTTAATGATGCAATTTGCCTATTCTTTGCCCCCTGCTGTGAGACAACACAAATCAAGACATTTCACAACACTGGTGGAGTTGTGATAACTCTCTCTATCTACCCCCCTACTTCATTAAATTTATAGACTTGTAATATGGTGATGGAGTTCGGAACAGCGTATTATATGTGTGGGGTTTGTATGTCCACTCCGTGTTTGCATGGGTTTCGTTCCACACTCCCAAAACATACTTGTAATTAACTGGCTTCTGACATAAATGAAGCCTATGCATATGTGTCCTTGTGATAGGGAATATAGATTGTAAGCTCCAACAGGACAGGGACTGATAAATGACTGAATATTCTCTGTGAAGCACTGCATAATAGTTAAGAACCTGAATAACCGTTAATAAAATACTAAACTGAAGCGAGAAGAAAGAGGATATAAAACAGTTTCATGAATGTGTAAAAATAAGATTTTACTCACCGGTAAATCTATTTCTCGTAGTCCGTAGTGGATGCTGGGAACTCCGTAAGGACCATGGGGAATAGACGGGCTCCGCAGGAGACTGGGCACTCTAAAAGAAAGATTAGGTACTATCTGGTGTGCACTGGCTCCTCCCACTATGACCCTCCTCCAGACCTCAGTTAGGATACTGTGCCCGGAAGAGCTGACACAATAAGGAAGGATTTTGAATCCCGGGTAAGACTCATACCAGCCACACCAATCACACCGTATAACTCGTGATACTATACCCAGTTAACAGTATGAAATATAACTGAGCCTCTCAACAGATGGCTCAACAATAACCCTCAGTTAGGCAATAACTACATACAAGTATTGCAGACAATCCGCACTTGGGATGGGCGCCCAGCATCCACTACGGACTACGAGAAATAGATTTACCGGTGAGTAAAATCTTATTTTCTCTGACGTCCTAGTGGATGCTGGGAACTCCGTAAGGACCATGGGGATTATACCAAAGCTCCCAAACGGGCGGGAGAGTGCGGATGACTCTGCAGCACCGAATGAGAGAACTCAAGGTGCTCCTCAGCCAGGGTATCAAATTTGTAGAATTTTGCAAACGTGTTTTCCCCTGACCAAGTTGCAGCTTGGCAAAGTTGTAAAGCCGAGACCCCTTGGGCAGCCGCCCAAGATGAGCCCACTTTCCTCGTGGAATGGGCTTTTACTGATTTAGGATGCGGCAATCCAGCCGCAGAATGCTCCAGCTGAATTGTGCTACAAATTCAGCGAGCAATAGTCTGCTTAGAAGCAGGAGCACCTATTTTGTTGGGTGCCTTCAGGATAAAAAGCGAGTCAGTTTTCCTGACTCCAGCCATCCTGGAAATATAAATTTTTAAGGCCCTGACTACGTCCAGTGACTTGGAATCTTCCAAGTCCCTAGTAGCCGCAGGCACTACAATAGGTTGGTTCAAGTAAAAAAGCTGATACCACCTTAGGGAGAAACTGGGGACGAGTCCTCAATTCTGCCCTATCCATATGGAAAATCAGATAAGGGCTTTTACATGACAAAGCCGCCAATTCTGACACACGCCTGGCCGAAGCCAAGGCCAATAACATGACCACTTTCCACGTGAGATATTTCAAATCCACAGTTTTAAGTGGTTCAAACCAATGTGATTTTAGGAAACTCAACACCACGTTGAGATCCCAAGGTGCCACAGGAGGCACAAAAGGGGGCTGAATATGTAGCACTCCCTTTACAAATGTCTGAACACCAGGCAGTGAAGCCAGTTCTTTCTGGAAGAAAATCGACAGAGCCGAAATCTGGACCTTAATGGAACCCAAGTTTAGGCCCATAGTCACTCCTGACTGTAGGAAGTGCAGAAAACGACCCAGCTGAAATTCCTCTGTTGGGGCCTTCCTGGCCTCACACCACGCAACATATTTTCGCCAAATACGGTGATAATGGTTTGCGGTTACTTCTTTCCTGGCTTTTATCAGCGTAGGAATGACTTCCTCCGGAACGCCCTTTTCCTTTAGGATCCGGAATTCAACCGCCATGCCGTCAAACGCAGCCGCGGTAAGTCTTGGAACAGACAGGGCCCCTGCTGTAGCAGATCCTGTCTGAGCGGTAGAGGCCATGGGTCCTCTGATATAATTTCTTGAAGTTCTGGGTACCAAGCTCCTCTTGGCCCATCCGGAACCACGAGTATCGTTCTTACTCCTCGTTTTCTTATTATTCTCAGTACCTTTGGTATGAGAGGAAGAGGAGGGAACACATAAACCGACTGGTACACCCACGGTGTCACTAGAGCGTCCACAGCTATTGCCTGAGGGTCCCTTGACCTGGCGCAATATCTAGTTTTTTGTTTAGGCGGGATGCCATCATGTCCACCTGTGGCCTTTCCCAACGGTTTACCAACAGTTGGAAGACTTCTGGATGTCCCCAGTCTCCCGGGTGTAGGTCGTGTCTGCTGAGGAAGTCTGCTTCCCAGTTGTCCACTCCCGGAATGAACACTGCTGACAGTGCTAAGACGTGATTTTCCGCCCATCAGAGAATCCTTGTGGCTTCTGCCATCGCCATCCAGCTTCTTGTGCCGCCCTGTCGGTTTACATGGGCGACTGCCGTGATGTTGTCTGATTGGATCAGTACCGGCTGGTTTTGAAGCAGAGGCCTTGCCAGACTTAGGGCATCGTAAATGGCCCTCAGTTCCAGAATATTTATGTATAGGGACGACTCCTGACTTGACCAAAGTCCTTGGAAATTTCTTCCCTGTGTGACTGCCCCCCAGCCTCGAAGGCTGGCATCCGTGGTTACCAGGACCCAGTCCTGTATGCCGAATCTGCGGCCCTCTTGAAGATGAGCACTCTGCAGCCACCACAGTAGAGATACCCTGGTCCTTTATATAGCCGATGCATCTGAAGATGCGATCCCGGCCACTTGTCCAAGAGGTCCCACTGAAAGGTTCTTGCATGGAACCTGCCGAATGGAATTTTGCTTCGTAAGAAGCTACCATTTTTCCCAGGACTCATGTGCAGTGATGCACCGATACCTGTTTTGGTTTCAGGAGGTCTCTGACTAGAGATGACAGCTCCTTGGCTTTCTCCTGCGGGAGAAACACTTTTTTCTGTTCTGTGTCCAGAACCATCCCCAGGAACAGTAGGCGTGTGGTAGGAACCAGCTGTGACTTTGGAATGTATAGAATCCATCCGTGCTGTTGTAGCACTTCCCGAGATAGTGCTACTCCGACCAACAACTGCTCCTTGGACCTCGCCTTTATAAGGAGATCGTCCAAGTACGGGACAATTAAAACTCCCTTTTTTCGAAGGAGTATCATCATTTCTGCCATTACCTTGGTAAAGACCCTCGGTGCCGTGGACAGTCCAAACGGCAGTGTTTGGAATTGGTAATGGCAATCCTGTACCACAAATCTGAGGTACTCCTGGTGAGGATGGTAAATGGGGACATGTAGGTAAGCATCCTTGATGTCCAGGGATACCATGTAATCACCCTCCTCCAGGCTTGCAATAACCGCCCTGAGCGATTCCATCTTGAACTAGAATTTTTTTATGTATGTGTTCAAGGATTTCAAATTTAAAATGGGTCTCACCGAACCGTCCGGTTTCGGTACCACAAACAGTATGGAATAGTAACCCCGTCCTTGTTGAAGTAGGGGCACCTTGACTATCACCTGCTGGGAATACAGCTTGTGAATTGCCTGTAGCACAGCCTCCCTGCCTGAGGGAGTTGTCGGCAAGGCAGATTTGAGGAAACGGCGGGGGGGAGACGCCTCGAATTCCAGCTTGTACCCCTGAGATACTACTTGAAGGATCCAGGGATCCACCTGTGAGCGAGCCCACTGATCGCTGAAATTTTTGAGGCGGCCCCCCACCGTACCTGGCTACGCCTGTGGAGCCCCCGCGTCATGCGGTGTACTCAGAGGAAGCGGGGGAAGAATTTTGATTCTGGGAACTGGCTGACTGGTGCAGCTTTTTCCCTCTTCCCTCGTCTCTGTGCAGAAAGGAAGCGCCTTTGACCCGCTTGCTTTTCTGAAGCCGAAAGGACTGTACCTGATAATACAGTGCTTTCTTAGGCTGTGAGGAAACCTGAGGTAAAAATTTTTCTTCCCAGCTGTTGCTGTGGATACGAGGTCCCAGAGACCATCCCCAAACAATTCCTCGCCCTTATAAGGCTCTATGTGCCTTTTAAAGTCAGCATCACCTGTCCAGTGTCGGGTCTCTAATACCCTCCTGACAGAATGGACATTGCATTAATTCTGGATGCCAGCCGGCAAAATATCCCTCATATATAAGACGACGTCTTTAATATGCTCTTATGTTCGCAAAATAGTATCCCTGTTTGACAGGGTCACAGACCAAGCTGCAGCAGCACTATCTGCAGGTCTCAGTCTAGTACCTGAGTGTGTAAATACAGACTTCAGGATAGCCTCCTGCTTTTTATCAGCAGGTACCTTCGAAGTGGCCGTATCCTAAGACGGCAGTGCCACCTTTTTTGACAAACGTGTGAGCGCCTTATCCACCCTAGGGGATATCTCCCAGCGTAACTTATCCTCTGGCGGGAAAGGGTACGCCATCAGTAACTTTTTAGAAATTACCAGTTTCTTATCGGGGGAACCCACGCTTTTTCACACTTCATTCACTCATTTGATGGGGGAACAAAACACTGCCTGCTTTTTCTCCCCAAACATAAAACCCTTTTTTAGTGGTACTTGGGTTAATGTCAGAAATGTGTAACACATTTTTTATTGCCGGGATCATGTAACGGATGTTCCTAGTGGATTGTGTATATGTCTCAACCTCGTCGACACTGGAGTCAGACTCCGTGTCGACATCTGTGTCTGCCATCTGAGGGAGCGGGCGTTTTTGAGCCCCTGATGGCCTTTGAGACGCCTGGGCAGGCGCGGGCTGAGAAGCCGGCTGTCCCACAGCTGTTACGTCATTTTATACCTTCCACCTATCCATCCACTCTGGTGTCGGCCCCACAGGGGGCGACATCACATTTATCGGCATCTGCTCTGCCACCACATAAGCCTCCTCATCAAACGTGTCGACACAGCCGTACCGACACATCGCACACACACAGGGAATGCTCTGACTGAGGACAGGACCCCACACAGCCCTTTGGGGAGACAGAGAGAGAGTATGCCAGCACACACCAGAGCGCTATATAATTTAGGGATTAACACTATATTGAGTGAATTTTTCCCAATAGCTGCTTGTATATACAATATTGCGCCTAAATTTAGTGCCCCCCCTCTCTTTTTAACCCTTTGAGCCTGCAAACTACAGGGGAGAGCCTGGGGAGCTGTCTTCCAGCTGCACTGTGAAGAGAAAATGGCGCCAGCGTGCTGAGGGAGATAGCTCCGCCCCTTTTTCGCGGACTTTTCTCCCGCTTTTTTATGGATTCTGGCAGGGGTATTTATCACATATATAGCCTCTGGGGCTATATATTGTGATATATTTGCCAGCCAAGGTGTTTTTATTGCTGCTCAGGGCGCCCCCCCCCCAGCGCCCTGCACCCATCAGTGACCGGAGTGTGAAGTGTACATGAGGAGCAATGGCGCACAGCTGCAGTGCTGTGCGCTACCTTGGTGAAGACTGATGTCTTCTGCCGCCGATTTTCCGGACCTCTTCTTGCTTCTGGCTCTGTAAGGGGGACGGCGGCGCGGCTCCGGGAACGAACACCAAGGCCAGTTCCATGCGGTCGATCCCTCTGGAGCTAATGGTGTCCAGTAGCCTAAGAAGCCCAAGCTAGCTGCAAGCAGGTAGGTTCGCTTCTTCTCCCCTTAGTCCCTCGTTGCAGTGAGTCTGTTGCCAGCAGGTCTCACTGTAAAATAAAAAACCTAAAATAAACTTTCTTTCTAGGAGCTCAGGAGAGCCCCTAGTGTGCATCCAGCTCGGCCGGGCACAGAAATCTAACTGAGGTCTGGAGGAGGGTCATAGTGGGAGGAGCCAGTGCACACCAGATAGTACCTAATCTTTCTTTTAGAGTGCCCAGTCTCCTGCGGAGCCCGTCTATTCCCCATGGTCCTTACGGAGTTCCCAGCATCCACTAGGACGTCAGAGAAATATAAGCTACATCTGGAAGCAGTGATATCAGAGAACTCGTTCTGAAAGCATGACTGAGCATATAAGTCAGTGAAGTGCTAACACATCCAGATATGGGAATGATGTAAAATAATATTAGAAGTCATCTTCAAGTTCTTTAACCAGTATAAATAGTCATAGTTCTAAAACATCTTGTGATTTCTAACATCTTTATCTTTTACAGTAGATGTTACATTTCTCCCATTATAAAGCAGCAACATTTTCTGCAGCTCTGTACAGAGGACAAATGAACACACATACTGTGCAATTATCGGCCCATCCAGCTAATTATCGGCTGACCAGGCTACACAGTGTATGGCTGCAACTGAGCACAAATCATTCGTCACTTGGCCATTAAAAACATCATAACATGCTAGACGGATACAATAAATTATACTATCAGACAGACAGAGCATCTTTTATCTGACAGTGTGTGACCTCCTAAGGGAATACCTACACTAAGATAGCATGACACAGGATTCAAAATCTAAAAGGAGCACAAGGCAAAGGCAATACACTTGCTGCAGTGTTACTACCATCTCAGCATCAATCCTGTATGCCTGCAATGTGTACACATGCATTGAATGCAAGTTGTGTCAAACTTTAAGGGGGAATTCAATTAGGTGAGAGTTTGGTCCTGCAAGGCGAATTCATGGCAAATTTGCAATTCAATTACAAAATCGCATTCCTTTTTGAGAGTAAATTCAGCTGTTTTTGTCTGCACCCTCCTAAAGCAATCTTTATTTTAAGATAAAAACGTCTGGAACTGCATCAGAACCACTTGGGCGGGATGGTATTGGGATCCCGGCGCTTGGGATGCGGGCAGGCAGAATACGGACAGTGGCATACCGATGCGCAGGATCCCAACACCTGTTAGGTAAGCACTTTAACCATAACCCACTATACCTCCGTTCACACAGCTTGACCCTAACCCTCCCGGGTGTAGTATGGTATGCCGGCGGTCGGGCTCCTGGCGACCAGCATACCGGTGCCGGGAGCCCGACCGCCGGCATACCGACAGCGTGGCGAGCGCAAATGAGCCCCTTGCTATTTATTCTCCCTCCAGGGGGGTCGTGGACCCCCACGAGGGAGAATATGTGTCGGTATGCCGGGTGTCGGGATTCCGGCGCCAGTATACTGTGCGCCGGGATCCCGACATTCGGTAACCAGAAGACCCCCCCCCTCCCGCAGACTAACCCTTCCCAGTAGTGCCTAACCCTCCCCTTCTTAATGCCAAAACCTCTCCGCAGCCTAACCCTAACCTCTCCCCCCGATGCCTAAACCTAACCTTCCCTCCGCAGCCTAAACCTACCCCCCTACTTCCCTCCCACCGCATCCTGAACCTAACCCGCCCGGCATACTTACGAGGATGCCGGCAGTCTGGATTCCAGCTCTGGCATATTGATCCATGTTGGAATCCAGACATCAGTCTTCTGACCAGTGTTAAGATTCTGTCATCTGTATTCCGACTGCCTTCATCCCAACCGAATGCTCCCTTGGAAAACCCCCCCTTCACTATGACTAGTTGGGCATATGGAAGTTTTCAATTAGCTTAATTAGGCCATTTTTTGGGGAGAAAAAAACAAATGGTAACAAATCAACTTTCGCTAATTTATGCACCCCAAATTTAATTACAGTATTTATTTCACTGAAAAATTATTATTTATAATTTTTTTTATTTTTTAAAACTGAAAAGTGGCCTCAAATTACCCCCAAATCATCTTTTTTTCTACTTTTAGTTTGCATTTTACATTACATTCCTTGGTAATTAATAAAAAATTGTAAGGTTTTTACATTATTTTATTTAAAAGCACAAATCAGAAATTTGACACCTATTAAACGGTACAGTGCTTTCCTTATGCCCACTAATAGTCTTCTATCTGATTCTGCTAACGAGGTTGTCACTTTTTGGGGGGTCGGGGGAAAGTCTCCACACTTTTTCAAAATGAATTGTGCGAATCTTGGATGCGCACATGAAGACAAAGTGTGCAATCTATAGGTGAAGTGTGCGAGTTTAATGCCTTTTGCAAACTCGCACCTAATTGAATTCCCTCCTAAATGAGGCCTGATATGTGGAAACCACAGCTTTGTATGAAAGTTCATGTACTGCATATTGTTAATGAAAAAAGACTGACACTAAATAGTTGGCCAAATATCTAGTGCAGGGACTGTCAGAAGCTGACAGATTGCTAAACCACCCTGACTCATAGCTGCAATCCCAGCAGTGAGCTTCCTTGTGTCTCCGGGCTATATGTACAAGTCACATTACATAGGTGTGTGAGAGCAGTAATCTGACAAAAGTAATATGATCGTACAAACACCATTTATTTCTCAGAGCTGGAATGCGGGACATGTGAAAAATGTTTATCATACAGCTCTTGTGGTTACACATTCTTTGACTGGGAAATGAGCTGACTATTATAAAGAAAAATACTACCTCTTACTTTCCTAGTGCTGTATACTCCTGTAATTTGCAGGTAAAGAATAATTTCGATACACTGTGAAAATTTATTTCTTAAATATGTGAGTCACACCATGGCCTCACTCATTTAGTTTTACAAATCATATATAAGCTGTATTCCTTTTTTGGAATCTTATGAAAAGTAGAGAGGAATAAAAATAAACAAATCTGCATTGGACTTTCTTCAGATTTTCAGACATGCGGGGGCTAGTCCTCCCCGCATGTCATGCTCTGAACCCCCTCCCCCCCACGGGTGCGAAGGTATCGCACGCCGGCGATGCTTTTGCATCCACCGAGTAGCTCCCTGCCTGCGCAGCCTGGCTGTGGTTCCGGGTCGCAGCGGCTGCGTGTGACGTCAACCTTAGTAAAGTTACCCTTTAGACCAGCGATGGCCAACCCGTGGCTCTTTCACTTTCCGCATGCGGCTCGGTTGGCTCCGGGCCACCGCTGCCCAACACACACACTTCTGTCTCCCCGGCCAAGTGCTGCTCACCGCGCTGCTGCTGTGAGGGGAGGAGGGCGCAGCGTGTACCTCTCCTGCCCCTCAGTCTCCGGCGGCAGTGACTATCTTCAATTCGGCGCTGGCCAGTGAAGCCAATCGGAGCTCGCGGACTGGCAGCTAAGGCTTCTGATTGGCTGCCGGACCGCGAGCTTTGATTGGCTCACGGACCTGTGTCTAACTGAAGATAGAAACCCGCACCTCCGCCGGAGACTGAGGGACTGGAGAGGCGCATGCTGCGCTCTCCTCCCCTCACCACAGCAGCGCAGTGAGCAGCACACTAGCACTGTGACGACATGTGTATATGGCACTGGGGGCATATCTGGCACTGTGGGGACATGTGTATCTGGCACTGGGGGCATATCTGGCACTGTGGGGACATGTGTATCTGGCACTGGGGGCATATATGTATCTGGCACTGAGGGCATATGTGTATCTGGCACTGGGGGCATGTGTGTATCTGGCACTGTGGGGCATATATATATCTGGCACTGTGGGGCATATATGTATCTGCCACTGGGGGGACATATGAATCTGCCACTGGGGGCACATCTGGCACTGTGGGGGCATGTGTTTCTGGCACTGGGGGCATATCTGTGTCTGGCACCGAGAGCATATCTGGCACTGTGGGGGCATGTGTATCTGGCACTGTGGGGGCATGTGTATCTGGCACTGTGGGGCATATATACATCTGGCACTATGGGGCATATATGTATCTGGAACTGTGGGGCATATATGTATCTTGCATTGTGGGGCATATATGTATCTGGCACTGTGGGCATATATGTATCTGGCACTGTGGGGCATATATGTATCTGGCACTGTGGGGACATATGTGTATCTGCCACTGTGGAGGCACCCATTTTTTGGCGTTTTCATATGTATGTGGCACTGTACTAGGGCATATATGTATCTGGCACTGTGGGGACATATATGTATCTGCCACTGTGGAGGCACCCATTTTTTGGCGTTTTCATATGTATGTGGCACTGGACTAGGGCATTATATGTATGTGGCACTGTACAACATGACTAAAAACTGGGTTATGACACAAGGTAATACTCCTACAAATGTCTTACCTAAAGGTGTGCGCACAAAAATGGGGTGTGGCTTTGTGACAACTAGGCCACACCCCCATTTTTGCAGAAGGCGCGCGCATGATAGTGGCTCTTGCCCTTCACTACAGATCTTTTCTGGCTCTTTGCCTGTGACTGGTTGGCCACCCCTGCTTTAGACTCTTGATTGTAATAAAACTTGTCTAGAATAAAAACAAGACAAACACTAAAGTTTGTAAAGAAAATAACACTGATAAACATATGTGGGGTTTTTTTTGCATGTGAATAAGAAAAAACCCTCTTTATCGGGAACAATGACAACAACAGAATCAACAAAATCTAAGCATTAAAAACTCCAGGGGCTGGATGTACTGTAATGACGGCTGGATATAGGGGGTCATTCCGACCCGATCGCACTCTGCAGTTGTTCGCAGCGCAGCAATCATATTGGAATTGTGCATGCGCCGCAGTGTGCCGGCGCATGCCAGACAGTCGAAGGGCATCGTTACCTATCGATCGCCTCTGCCTGATTGATAGGCAGAGGCGGTCGCTGGGTGGGAGAGGGCGGCAGCGCGGTGCACGGTCCGGCCAACGCAGGCGTGGCCGGACCGTGTGGGAGGCTGGCCGCAGCGGCTGCGTGACGTCACACACAGCCGCTGCGACCCAGGGCAGCGACGAGTAACTCCCGGATAGCCGCAGGAGCTGCGCTGGCCGGGATTTACTCTTCAAGTGCAAAAGCATCGCTGTTGTGCGATGCTTTTGTACTTGTGCGGGGGAGGCTGGACAGACATGCGGGGCGGACTAGCACTGTGCTGGGCGGACTAGCACTGTGCTGGGCGTCCCCCCACATGTCTGGGAAGATGATCGTAGCGGTGCTAAATTTAGCACAGCTACGATCAACTCGGAATGATCCCCATAGTTTCATATCCCTTTATTTTTAACATATGGGGCTGGATGTAATGACGCCAGAGATTACTGAAGGTGTGAGCTGCTGGACATTTTATTTAAAGGAGCAATCACTTACAAGGCATGGTTTTGCCTTATAAGTGGTTGCCCCTTTAAAAAAAAATGTCCAATATTGGTCAGCAGTTCACAACTCCGGTGAGTTCGGGCATCATTACATCTGGCCCATATGTTAAGAATAAAGGGATATGAATATATGTACTATATCCGGTAAAATGTATTCCGCAGCTCTTACAGAGAATATTTGTCCATTCACATCAGTCCCTGTCCCAGTGGAGCTTACAATCTATATTCCCTACTACATGTACACGCACACAGAGTTATGCTAAAGTTAATGCAAGCATGGGTAGAATATATAAACTCCACACAGTTAGGGCCATGGTGGGAAATTAACCTATGACCTTAGTGCTGTCAGGCGGTAATGCTAACCATTACACTGTCTGAGTTGTCTGCTAAGTAAAAAAAAAAATGACGAAAGAGGACTCGCTGGGTGTTTTTATTCAGTAAAGTATTTTAAAATTCTGTGTTTGGGTGTACTATCTTTTTGTAATATTTTCCTTACATGTGAACTAGAGCTACACAGGAAAATGGAAAGTGATAGGCGCAAAAACACATATAAGAGAGTCCTTACATCTGATATAGATGAATGTGAGAAAGTCCCCTTGTAATCCCTTTATAGAGTGTTTGTAGGTGTCCTCTGTGACGTCCTCCAAAAAGCAGTCTCTTATCTCAAGACAAAAAAGCAAATCATAGGGCAGACCAATTTGGAAAAGGACGGGACAACAAAATTTATTTCACAGAACACTCACAATAGGTAAAAAAATACAAGGCATATAACCACACACGTAGGTGGGTAAACAGGGTGCTGGCAGCTGGAAAACGAATTACCCTCCCAAGAGGAAACACTGAAGAGTCCGGACTTCTACAGCGGATCAGAAGGGAAGAAGGTCATCCAAAGAAGACAGCTCCACTGCTTCACACCTGGTACCACTAGCTTGACGCGTTTCGGACACCAACGTCCTTCATCAGAAGCATAGTGGTAGTCTCTTAGAGGGGCATATTTATACCCCTAAATATCATGTACAATTAGCTACACAAATGTCTTATTTTGCCCGCCAAAGAGCGCAGCGTTTCCAGCCGCGACCGGAAGTCGTCACCCCCGGAAGCGGAAGTGCGTGTGCGTTCCAGCGGTGGAGACAGGAAGTAGTTTTTGCGTTCCATCTCCGGGAAATTAGGCGGAACTTGATGTAATCAAAACAGAAGCTCTGTTATCTTGTCCTCCAATCATATCAAAGCAAAAAACGTCCATATGTCCATCATAAAAGAAACAAAAAAAGGATCAGGAGAATGTAGTTCCGAATAAAAACAATAGAACAATAGCAGCATGAGACTTCATATTTTACAGCAATGATGGATTATAAACACATTTTTAAAAAATATTCCGAATAAAAACAGTAAAACAATAGCAGCATGAGACTTCATATTTTACAGCAAAGGTGAATTATAAACACATTTTTTTAAAAATATTTATAAAAAACACATTTATAAAAAACATTATAAAAACCACTTCAACTCAAATTCACCATTGAGTCCTCCTGGAGTCAATGTTTTTAAAGTGTGGATCCACTTCATTTCTGCCTTTGCCAATCTTATATCATCATCTTTGTTTTTCCAAGATGGCAGAATAGCTTGTATTCCCCAGAAGGACTTAATTGCCCTTGGGTTAGAATTATGAGCTTTCTTGAAGTAAAACCAGTAGAAACCTGAAAGTTCGTTTAGCTGAACACACTTATAACATTAAAAAGGGACTTGAAACTCACACAGTATCAGCCCACTTCAAGAAAGCTCATAATTCTAACCCAGGGGCAATTAAGTCCTTCTGGGGAATACAAGCTATTCTGCCATCTTGGAAAAACAAAGATGATGATATAAGATTGGCAAAGGCAGAAATGAAGTGGATCCACACTTTAAAAACATTGACTCCAGGAGGACTCAATGGTGAATTTGAGTTGAAGTGGTTTTTATAATGTTTTTTATAAATGTGTTTTTTATAAATATTTAAAAAAAAATGTGTTTATAATTCACCTTTGCTGTAAAATATGAAGTCTCATGCTGCTATTGTTTTACTGTTTTTATTCGGAATATTTTTAAAAAATGTGTTTATAATCCACCATTGCTGTAAAATATGAAGTCTCATGCTGCTATTGTTCTATTGTTTTTATTCGGAACTACATTCCCCTGATCCTTTTTTTGTTTCTTTTATGATGGACATATGGACGTTTTTTGCTTTGATATGATTGGAGGACAAGATAACAGAGCTTCTGTTTTGATTACATCAAGATCCGCCTAATTTCCCGGAGATGGAACGCAAAAACTACTTCCTGTCTCCACCGCTGGAACGCACACGCACTTCCGCTTCCGGGGGTGACGACTTCCGATCGCGGCTGGAAACGCCGCGCTCTTTGGCGGGCAAAATAAGACATTTGTGTAGCTAATTGTACATGATATTTAGGGGTATAAATATGCCCCTCTAAGAGACTACCACTATGCTTCTGATGAAGGACGTTGGTGTCCGAAACGCGTCAAGCTAGTGGTACCAGGTGTGGAGCAGTGGAGCTGTCTTCTTTGGATGACCTTCTTCCCTTCTGATCCGCTGTAGAAGTCCGGACTCTTCAGTGTTTCCTCTTGGGAGGGTAATTCGTTTTCCAGCTGCCAGCACCCTGTTTACCCACCTACGTGTGGTTATATGCCTTGTATTTTTTTACCTATTGTGAGTGTTCTGTGAAATAAATTTTGTTGTCCCGTCCTTTTCCAAATTGGTCTGCCCTATGATTTGCTTTTTTGTCTTGAGATAAGAGACTACTTTTTGGAGGACGTCACAGAGGACACCTACAAACACTCTATAAAGGGATTACAAGGGGACTTTCTCACATTCATCTATATTAGATGTAAGGACTCTCTTATATGTGTTTTTGCGCCTATCACTTTCCATTTTCCTGTGTATCTATTATTTGTGGAATTTTTGTGAAAGGTTCCAGTGTTAGTGGTTGGCTGCACACACAATATTGGCAGCGCATGGTGTTTAATTTATTTTCGCATTTCCATGTGAACTAGAGCTGTCATTGGCCCTGTCTGCCAGCGCATGCTGACATTTGTGGTTCTTCAAATGCCAGCATGCCCTGGCAGTCCTTAAAATTGTGTATGATAGGGTTAGCTAGGACCAGTAGCGTGTCAGCAAGGAAGTATATAAAACATATTTTTAGCCATCATTTATTAACCCCAATCCTACTGCCCAAGGGTGAGTGGGTAATAGCCATGGTAATTCTACCCCTATGCATTAAACTACTTTTATGCTGATCATGAAAATAAAACACTATAAGTCAATGGACCTGTACACACACACACACACACACACACACACACACACACACACACACACACACACACTTTCTGACATGACTTCATGACGAATATAAACAAAAACTAACTTGCTTTGGCTGAGGTTTTGTACATTTTCTTCTTTTGCTACAGTACACTTCCATTTTCTAAATGTAAAAGGTTCAACAATGGTTTAAAATGACATCTTGACTGAGGGGTCAGATGGGACTAGTACATAGTACTAGAAATAGCTGTACCACCATCAAAACAAGGCTGAAACCACCACACAACTGCTGTCCCCTAGAGATCAGATCAGTTACACTATAACTGGAAGTGGAATGCTCACATATTATAACCATGTTAAACCGTTTACAAATGACCTAGTTAAAGTAGCATCTAGGGCTATACCTAAAGCAAAGGCTAGGCACAAAACAAATAATTCACCTGGATCAACCTCTGAAAGTCCTATGACACAATCAGGCTTTCATTACTAGTAAGCCTTACAGATCAATGATGACTTTAAGCCCTGGAGGAAGTGAGAGAGTTCAGGACGTCAGTGAGTTATGTCTCAGTGATTAGTTTCCGCCAGGAGCAGAGGCATTAGGACAAGGTCTCACTAGGTTTGGGGTTGCTCTTCAGGGCACAAATGGAAATAGGTAGATTTTTACAGCTTTTGACATAATTTCTAAGAGGCCAAACCTTCAGCTGTCTCATTTAATGTGTTGGCTCTGAGGTGTATTTATGTGTCTCCAGAGTTTAGATGCATAGAAATTGAATCTTCTCAAGGTAACTTCTCAATGAGGTATAAGCAGGTCAGGGGGTTTGTCGAAAACATTATTTATACTGGATGAACACTGTTCCTTCGGCTTATATGTACACGTCTTACCAGGGTTATCACAGCAGGAAAACTCATATGTCCTGCAGAACAATACAACAATGGCTACAGGATGAACGTGACAACAAACAGGTGTGTTCCCTTTACTCTGGGAAAACAGGAGTTAATTTGCCTGCTAGTACCAGACATACGCAACATTTGTTGGTTCTGCTATTTGGCAGAATTAACCATTATCAACAGTGGTGTATTTACACAATGACAAGGAATTAGCAATTGTGATTCTTTCAGTTGGTCAGATGTGAGGGACACCCACGTTTATTTGATACAAGGGGACTAGTACGTAAGGAGGACTCCTCAATCACGTTGGCGGAAATAAGAAAGGTGGCACATGCAATGCACTGGTGTAATGGCTGAAGTAGGGGATGGCAGGCATATGGCTGGTCATTCTGCAGCTGGAGGGTGCAATGACATTGTCTGGGTTTTTTCTTCTCGTGAAGATAGAAAACACTAACTTTCTGAGCAAAATTATTCTGTTTCCTTTTTTATTTATTTATTCCCTATATTGGGGTGGTCTTCAGTATGCCGACTGTCGGGATCCCGGCGCCGGAATCCCGACAGCCAGCATACCGACACTTATTCTCCCTTGTGGGGGTCCACGACCCCCCTGGAGGGAGAACAAAATGTAGCGCGCCACCGTGCCCGCAGCGAGCCCGCAAGGGGCTCATTTGCGCCCGCCACACTGTTGGTATGCCGGCGGTCGGGCTCCCGGCGCCGGTATGCTGGTCGCCGGGAGCCCGACCACCGGCATACCATACTACACCCCTATATTGAGCTGCCTCAGATTGCCTCCAATGGTTATGAAGAGCCAAATGCCTATAAGAAATATCTGTACTACATAAGTACGTTTATTATACTGTATGCAGGTCACGATGTTTGGGTGCAATCAATAAGACAGGCTAGCAATTTTCGAGAAACTAGTACTAGCGCTACCTTCCCTGTGTGCAGGTGACCCACATATGTTATATTGCACGCTAGGCAATCCTTGGCACTATAGCCACTGAAGGATATTTTGAGTGTACGCTGCTTTCCACTTGTGTCCCACCTGCTTCCCTCACAGAGGAAACCTTTCAACAAAGAAGTGATGCCTGGGCCTCAGGTGAGTTAGCCTTGCAACAATTAGTCCTACTCACTGTAGAACATGTGTGTTCCCACTTTGCTATTTTACCAGGGCACCTCACCCTGGCAGTTTTGTGATGCCTGGACCTCAGGTGAGTTAGCCTGGGCCTCAGGTGAGTTAGCCTTGCAACAATTAGTCATATTCACTGTAGAACATGTGTGTTCCCACTAGGCTATTTTACCGGGGCACCACACCCTGGCAGTTTTGTAAATGTTCAATTGTGCCCCCGTTTGCTAGTGCCGGCTTGCTCCTGCACTTCCCCGCAGCAATCTGACACACAGAGTCTGAGAGCAGTGGGTGCGAAGGGTCGGGTGCCCGTCCACAACCCAGTTACCAGGAGGTGGGCTGCACACCATTCAAAGTATGAGGGAGGTGTTTGGTAATCTTGCTCAATGTCGCTGGTGGTCCACTATCCCTCAAAAGACGGCAGCCTGTATATTGGGAGAGACAGGGGGCTGGGCTTGGATGCCTCTTCATGCCATTCGTCTTTCGCTGTTAGCTCTGCTACAGCAGCACATGTCAACTGATTGGCCAGCAGACTCCAGAGGTGCCAGAGCAAATGGAGGAGACCCTGAGGTACAGGTGGGGAGGGAAAGAGAGGTTGCACAAGTTAGATGTACACCTATTTGCGTAGTATAAATTCCACGAGCCACAAACATATGAAGAGTTGCTTTCATCTTTACTTGCACCTCTACTAGATAGGCATGATGGGCAGACGCAGTCTAACACATACTGAGTAGAGTAAAAAATTGTTCGAAAGGCAGCAAACGCCAACAGATGCAGATCTACAGAGATGCAGATTTCTAATGGGGGCCTGAGCGCTACTGCACATACACGGTGATGATGACACTGCCAGCACTAGCTACCTGCTTCCACTTGGATGATTGTGGATTCACAGCTGAAGCTGTTCTGCGTTTTCTTCATAGAATGTGCACATATTATATGAGTTGGTGTTCCTATTGTAAAACTAATGTTTTGTATATTTTCATTCAGACGCAAGGTGCACTATTTATATTGCTGTATTATGGGGGTTATTCAGGTTATCAAACCAAAAAAAGTTAGCAATGGGGCAAAACCATGTTGCACTGCAGGTGGGGCAGATTTAACATGTCCAGAGAGATTTAGAATACTGGCTGCTTTATTTTTACACTGCAATTTAGGATTTCAGTTTTAACACACCCCACCCAAATCTAACTCTCTGTGTACATGTTACATCTGCCCCCCCTGCACTGCACATGGTTTTGCCCAGTTGTTAACTTTTTTGGTTTGCTAACCAGCCTGAATATCAAGCCTAACAGCAAATGTCATTTTTGCTGCCAAAAGTATGGTTAATACGCTTTTCTTGTGCTTATGACCTGGTTGGGTATATGTGTATATGGGTGTAGGTATGCCAGATGTAAAAAGATGCATAGGTTACAGGTGCATATGTACGTTAATACACTATTTTTTTACAGGTGGCTTCTCTGAGTGTAGATCACATCTAATAAGCGCATCGGGCCCTATATGATATAGAGGTCTATTTACTAAGCCTAGGATGGAGATAAAGTGGATGGAGATAAAGTACCAGCCAATCAGCTCCTAACTGTTATTTTTAAAAAAACAGCCTGTGACACTGCAGTTAGGAGGCTGGTACTTTATCTCCATCCAAGGCTTAGTAAATAAACCCCTATGTCTCCTTTTGGAATATTCTAAAAAGCAGGCAAATCTATTAAGACAAAGCTTAGCACAGGTGAAGACAGAACACACCAGGTTTAATAGGTTACTGCTGGCGACAAACAGACTTGTCTTTGTCTATGTCAATGGATCCACATTTTATTACTTGTTCTTAAACTGTACCTCATTTATTCCACCACTGTTATAACAATAAAGTGGAAGGTATTAACTAACAACAGCCAATGCGTACAAATTCAGACGTGGTAAGAGTGGCAGAGGAGGTCGGGAATGGTCCTTACGAGAACAGGCCCCTTTAATATCAGAGGGGTTGGCTGAGGTAGGATTGCTTTTAAGATCTCAGCTGTGAGTTAGCTGGTGATCAGAGAGCCAAGTCCAAAAATAACAGCAAGAGGAGACATAGCAACCATAAGATGTTTATATCTGAATTCAATACTCTCCTCTAGGGACAAGCCATTTGAATGATCTGGGATAAACCCACTTGTGGATAGAACACTGGCTAATTCCAACATTTTAAAACCAATTTCAAACTTTTTATAATGGGCTAAATATTGGAACTGGTATCTTTCCCAGGTGGCTTTCATAAAACTATAACACATCACATATATAAACCCCAAAGTGCAGCGAATGGTGCAGTGTCAGCATATGATCTTATTTACATTGCCGAGAGAAGTGCACTAACACATCACGTCTACATTCAGAGCAGCTGAAAGACAAATCTCTGACACATGATAACCCCATGTCAGACCTAAACATTCTGTCATTAATACGTGGCCTCACCTCCTCTAACTTCCCTCTTAGAAATAAGCCTGATTTGCACTCACAAAACTAATTATATCAGGGGTGTGTCAAACCTTTCCTAAGTTTAGGTAGCAGTTGTGCATTCATCTGTACAATAATACTGATTACAAAAAAAGATTCTGCAGAAAAATATATTAAAGCTCATTTGACGTACAGTACAGGCGGGTTTAATCCCCCAGTTCTACATCTGTGCACTATGTAGTGTTCCTTCTAGGCTGTTTCAGCAGGGTGCTGCACCCTGCCCTTTCTCAGTGCACCCTGCAGGACCAGAAATCACCTCCTTGCATACAGAATGCAACAGTCAGAGTGCATGTTACAATGCCGTGGTCTACTCCTTGCCAATCTCTGAAATTGGAACACAATTTCTGTCCTCTGCGAATGGGATAGCAGAGGAGGAAATGACATCACTGCTGTGGCTCCTGTATAACAGCATTCTGATAAAGAGGGAAAGAACAGGGTAAGCAGTGAGCATGTACTGCTTACAGTATTTCCCTAGTAGAAGAACAGACTTATTTTGTACCTATATATTTTAACCCTCTGCTTAACGTTGCTGTTTTATAACACATAAGGATTAGAACTACTTCAGTGCTGGAAGAAACCTTCATAATCTACGTATTATGTATATGCTACAGCCGTTCTTTCAAGAAGACAGGATATATACAGTAATTTTCTCAGTACAGATGTTGGGTGTTACATGGGTCTCCTATATGTATGTATTGTATCTGTATATGATACAATAAGGGGAAAATATATGTATAACAACTATAGACATATGCGCTATGCTTTGTGCGCAAAGCGTCACTCCAAAAATGTGCCCTTCAAAATTAAAATGTGCCCTCCTCAGTGATCAGCACCCTGCCCTAAAAAAATCCTAAAGTGAACACTACTATGGATCATAGAAGTGCAGCCTGCGTATAGGAGCTTCTACACATAACACAGGACTGACATGTACTATCCTTTCATGTACGAAGCAATCCCAGATATACAGATTGCACTTTAAAATGGTTAGGGTTTAATGGCCACTATCAAGGCATCTGTCTTCAGTACACCTGAAGTTAAAGATATGTGGGTTGTTTGAATGGGATGTAGTTGGCATTCCGGCAGTCTGAAGACTGGCACCGGAATCCAGACACCGCTCAGAATCCCGACAGTGACTATCCCCAATGTGAATATAAGGGGAAAGGTTAGAGTTAGGCACAAGGGGGAAGAGAGGGTAAGGAGTAGGGTTAGCATACTTACTAAAATGTGTTGTGTTTCTGACTGTCAGGATGCCGCTCTTGGTATTCTGACCGTCGGCATCCAGTCAGGATCTCGTACCCAACCCGTTGGGATACCTCATAACTATTGGTGAAGCAGAAGCCACGGCACTACAAGCAAGCTAAGGTTTATAGTGTTTTTTATTAACATCTATTTATATAGCGCCTTTATATTCTGTTGGATTTTACATTTTGGAACAAAGACAGTTCTAAAACTAGACTGGCAGAGAAAGAAGTAACTGGACCATGTTCACAAGCTCCCAATCTTTAAGATAACAGGAGCGCAATACATGAAGATAAGTGTAAGTACGTTATGTGTGGACTGTGCAGTAGATAATTGGGTAGAATAGCACATGGAGGTTAAGTTGGGGATTCAGAAATGTCCTAAGCGTCTGCAGAGGTGAACACTTAAAGGTTTGGAGGATAGAAGAACATCTTGAGGCATTAGGGAGAGCATTCAACAGTGTGGGTGCAGCTCGAAAAAGTCCTGTAATTGGGAATCGGCAGTGAATGTGGATGACGGACTAGATCTTGCACAGTTGTGAGGACGAGTTAAAGATATTTTGATACAAGAGATAAGGTCATTCAGATGAAGCTGTTATTGAGCGGTCACGTGCAAAGTACAGTACTTTGCGTATGCGCAGGACCCGTTCTTGCACAAGCAACCCGATATCAGATTGTCAGTTATTGACAGTCTGATGCTATTTCAGGGGTGGAAAAATCGAGGTGCATCGCCACCGTTTAGGGGGAGGGAAGAGGGGCGGATTGCGTGGCACCATGCTGCGAGCTGCTTAACGGTGAGTGCTATGATCTGATTCTGTACCCGAGGACGCAGCTTGGATCACTTCTGCAGCAGGAGGCGTCTGCTTGTAACAGACATCTCCTGCTGCATTACCATACAGCGCTATCACTACTGCTACCTAGCAAGCCGCAGTGATAGTAACGCCAACCACATCTGAATCAGGCCCATCGTCACACCCATTGTGCACATCACAGTTCTCAGAGCGCTGCACTAGTGACTTTGACAACACTGCAGTCTTTTCAGCTGGTAACACCGTTACTCCTGCGAGACTGTATATGGAGATTACTGATGCAACATAAAGAAATGACATCTGCTTGTAGTGTATGTACAGTTACAGTAGCTAAAACATGTATCACAAGTTTAATGCATTACATATAAAAATGTTAAAGTGTTTTGTGGACTGAATCTATGATCATAAGAAGGCAGCTTACTAAAATATAAGGAACAAGTGGCATCACGGAGGTCTGAGGCACGAGCAGGTGGAAGAAATGTAAAATGTTCTGTAAAAGGGTGTTTGATGCAATTACTATACAACGGTACACCATAGTCTATTCCAAAATATTACTTAGGTATGTAAAAAAGTATTTTTTATTAAGCAAAATCAGTAAGTACCTTAACACATAAATATGATTATGGTCTCTTTCTATTCTCTTCAGCCAGATGGGATGAATCATTGGGTGGGGATCATAAATATAACTGCATAGCATGAAGCATATTCTAATGATTTATACCCTTTCAGACCTACTTCAAAATCCCAGGTTTTTGTGTATGAACGGGTGCGGTATGGAAGGTAGATAGTAACTAAATCGACAGTGTCTAGGTCGACCACTATTGGTCGACAGTAACTAGGTCGACAGGGTCTCTAGGTCAACAGGTCAAAAGGTCGACATGAGTTTTTAATGTTTTTTTGGTGTCGTTTTGTTCGTAGAGTGACCGGGAACCCCAATTAGTGCACCGTGTCCCCTCGCATGGCTCGCTTCGCCCACCATGCTTCGGGCAAGATTACCGTTCAAATCGTAGTCCCCGCGGATCGTTAAGTATGAAAAGGTTCAAAAAAAGAAAAAAATTGTGAAAAAATAAGAATTTACTTACCGATAATTCTATTTCTCGGAGTCCGTAGTGGATGCTGGGGTTCCTGAAAGGACCATGGGGAATAGCGGCTCCGCAGGAGACAGGGCACAAAAAGTAAAGCTTTAGGATCAGGTGGTGTGCACTGGCTCCTCCCCCTATGACCCTCCTCCAAGCCTCAGTTAGGTACTGTGCCCGGACGAGCGTACACAATAAGGAAGGATTTATGAATCCCGGGTAAGACTCATACCAGCCACACCAATCACACTGTACAACCTGTGATCTGAACCCAGTTAACAGTATGATAACAGCGGAGCCTCTGAAAAGATGGCTCACAACAATAACAACCCGATTTTTGTAACTATGTACAAGTAATGCAGATAATCCGCACTTGGGATGGGCGCCCAGCATCCACTACAGACTCCGAGAAATAGAATTATCGGTAAGTAAATTCTTATTTTCTCTATCGTCCTAGTGGATGCTGGGGTTCCTGAAAGGACCATGGGGATTATACCAAAGCTCCCAAACGGGCGGGAGAGTGCGGATGACTCTGCAGCACCGAATGAGAGAACTCCAGGTCCTCCTTAGCCAGGGTATCAAATTTGTAGGATTTTACAAACGTGTTTGCCCCTGACTAAATAGCCGCTCGGCAAAGTTGTAAAGCCGAGACCCCTCGGGCAGCCGCCCAAGATGAGCCCACCTTCCTTGTGGAATGGGCATTTACATATTTTGGCTGTGGCAGGCCTGCCACAGAATGTGCAAGCTGAATTGTATTACACATCCAACTAGCAAAAGTCTGTTTAAAAGCAAGAACACCCAGTTTGTTGGGTGCATACAGGATAACAGCAAGTCAGTTTTCCTGACTCCAGCCGTCCTGGAACCTATATTTTCAGGGCCCTGACCACATCTAGCAACTTGGAGTCCTCCAAGTCCCTAGTAGGCGCAAGACACCACAATAAACTGGTTCAGGTGAAACACTGACACCACCTTAGGGAGAGAACTGGGGACGAGTCCGCAGCTCTGCCCTGTCCGAATGGACAAACAGATATGGGCTTTTTTGAGAAAAAAACCACCAATTTGACACTCGCCTGGTCCAGGCCAGGTCCAAGAGCATGTTCACTTTTCATGTGAGATGCTTCAAATCCACAGATTTGACTGGTTTTAAACCAATGTGTTTTGAGGAATCCCAGAACTACGTTGAGATCCCACAGTGCCACTGGAGGCACAAAAGGGGGTTGTATATGCAATACTCCCTTGACAAACTTCTGGACTTCAGGAACTGAAGCCAATTCTTTCTGGAAGAAAAATCGACAGGGCCGAAATTTGAACCTTAATGGACCCCAATTTGAGGCCCATAGACACTCCTGTTTGCAAGAAATGCAGGAATCGACCGAGTTGAAATTTCTTCGTGGGGCCTTCCTGGCCTCACACCACGCAACATATTTTCGCCACATGTGGTGATAATGTTGTGCGGTCACCTCCTTTCTGGCTTTAACCAGGGTAGGAATGACCTCTTCCTGAATGCCTTTTTCCCTTAGGATCCGGCGTTCCACCGCCATGCCGTCAAACGCAGCTGCGGTAAGTCTTGGAACAGACATGGTACTTGCTGAAACAAGTCCCTTCTTAGCGGCAGAGGCCATAAGTCCTCTGTGAGCATCTCTTGAAGTTCCGGGTACCAAGTCCTTCTTGGCCAATCCGGAGCCATAAGTATAGTTCTTACTCCTCTACGTCTTATAATTCTCAGTACCTTAGGTATGAAAAGCAGAGGATGGAACACATACACCGACTGGTACACCCACGGTGTTACCAGAACGTCCACAGCTATTGCCTGAGGGTCTCTTAACCTGGCGCAATACCTGTCCCGTTTTTTGTTCAGACGGGACGCCATCATGTCCACCTTTGGTAATTCCCAACGGTTTACAATTATGTGGAAAACTTCCCCATGAAATTCCCACTCTGCCGGGTGGAGGTCGTGCCTACTGAGGAAGTCTGCTTCCCAGTTTCCATTCCCGGAATGAAACACTGCTGACAGTGCTATCACATGATTTTCCGCCCAGCGAAAAGTCCTTGCAGTTTTTGCCACTGCGCTCCTGCTTCTTGTGCCGCCCTGTCTATTTACGTGGGCGACTGCCGTGATGTTTTATCCCACTGGATCAATACCGGCTGACCTTGAAGCAGAGGTCTTGCTAAGCTTAGAGCATTATAAATTTACCCTTAGCTATATTTATGTGGAGAAAAATCTCCAGACTTGATCACACTCCCTGGAAATTTTTTCCTTGTGTGACTGCTCCCCAGCCTCTCGGGCTGGCCTCCGTGGTCACCAACATCCAAAACTGAATGCCGAATCTGCTGCCCTCTAGAAGATGAGCACTCTGTAACCACCACAGGAGAGACACCCTTGTCCTTGGATATAGGGTTATCCGCTGATGCATCTGAAGATGCGATCCGGACCATTTGTCCAGCAGATCCCACTGAAAAGTTCTTGCATGAAATCTGCCGACTGGAATTGCTTCGAAGGAAGTCACCATTTTTTTACCATGGCCCTTGTGCAATGATGCACTGATTTTAGGAGGTTCCTGACTAGCTCGGATAACTCCCTGGCTTTCTCTTCCGGGAGAAACACCTTTTTCTGGACTGTGTCCAGAATCATCCCTAAGCACAGGAGACTTGTTGTCGGGATCAGCTGCGATTTTGGAATATTTAGAATCCACCCCTGCTGTTGTAACAGTATCCGAGATAGTGCTACTCCGACCTCCAACTGTTCCCTGGACTTTGCCCTTATCAGGAGATCGTCCAAGTAAGGGATAATTAAGACGCCTTTTCTTCGAAGAAGAACCCTCATTTCGGCCATTACCTTGGTAAAGACCCGGGGTGCCGTAGACAATCCAAACGGCAGCGTCTGAAACTGATAGTGACAGTTCTGTACCACGAACCTGAGGTACCCTTAGTGATAAGGGCAAATTTGGGACATGGAGGTAAGCATCCCTGATGTCTCGGGACACCAGATAGTCCCCTTCTTCCCGGTTCGTTATCACTGCTCTGAGTGACTCCATCTTGATTTGAACCTTTGTAAGTGTTCAAATTTTTTTAGATTTAGAATAGGTCTCACCTAGCCTTCTGGCTTCAGTACCACAATATAGTGTGGAATAATACCCCCTTTTCTTGTTGTAGGAGGGGTAATTTAATTATCACCTGCTGGGAATACAGCTCGTGAATTTTTTCCCATACTGCCTCCTTGTCGGAGGGAGACCTTGGTAAAGCAGACTTCAGGAGCCTGCGCAGGGGAAACGTCTCGACATTCCAAACTGTACCCCTGGGATACTACTTGTAGGATCCCGGGGTCCTGTATGGTCTCAGCGTCATGCTGAGAGCTTGTCAGAAGCGGTGGAACGCTTCTGTTCCTGGGAATGGGCTGCCTGCTGCAGTCTTCTTCCCTTTCCTCTATCCCTGGGCAGATATGACTCTTATAGGGACGAAAGGACTGAAGCTGAAAAGACGGTGTCTTTTTCTGCAGAGATGTGACTTAGGGTAAAAACGGTGGATTTTCCAGCAGTTGCCGTGGCCACCAGGTCCGATGGACCGACCCCAAATAACTCCTCTTCCTTTATACGGCAATACACCTTTGTGCCGTTTGGAATCTGCATCACCTGACCACTGTCGTGTCCATAAACATCTTCTGGCAGATATGGACATCGCACTTACTCTTGATGCCAGAGTGCAAATATCCCTCTGTGCATCTCGCATATATAGAAATACATCCTTTAAATGCTCTATAGTCAATAAAATACTGTCCCTGTCAAGGGTATCAATATTTTTAGTCAGGGAATCCGACCAAGCCACCCCCGCTCTGCACATCCAGGCTGAGGCGATCGCTGGTCGCAGTATAACACCAGTATGTGTGTATATACTTTTTATGATATTTTTCCAGCCTCCTGTCAGCTGGCTCCTTGAGGACGGCCCTATCTATAGACGGTACCGCCACTTGTTCTGATAAGCGTGTGAGCGCCTTATCCACCCTAAGGGGTGTTTCCCAACGCGCCCTAAGTTCTGGCGGGAAAGGGTATACCGCCCATATTTTCTATCGGGGGGAACCCACGCATCATCACACACTTCATTTAATTTATCTGATTTAGGAAAAACTACGGTAGTTTTTTCACATCCCACATAATACCCTCTTTTGTGGTACTTGTAGTATCAGAAATATGTAACACCTCCTTCATTGCCCTTAACGTGTGGCCCTAATAAGGAATACGTTTGTTTATTCACCGTCGACACTGGATTCAGTGTCCCTGTCTGTGTCGACCGACTAAAGTAAACGGGCGTTTTAAAACCCCTGACGGTGTTTTTGAGACGTCTGGACCGGTACTAATTGTTTGTCGGCCGTCTCATGTCGTCAACCGACCTTGGCGCGTGTTGACATTATCACTTAATTCCCTAAATAAGCCATCCATTCCCTAGAGAGTGACATCACCATTACAGGCAATTGCTCCGCCTCCTCACCAACATCGTCCTCATACATGTCGACACACACGTACCGACACACAGCACACACACACGGAATGCTCTGATAGAGGACAGGACCTACTAGCCCTTTGGAGAGACAGAGGGAGAGTTTGCCAGCACACACCAAAAACGCTATAATTATATAGGGACAACCTTATATAAGTGTTTTCCCTTATAGCATCTTTTTTATATATTTCTAACGCCAAATTAGTGCCCCCCCTCTCTGTTTTAACCCTGTTTCTGTAGTGCAGTGCAGGGGAGAGCCTGGGAGCCTTCCCTCCAGCCTTTCTGTGAGGAAAAATGGCGCTGTGTGCTGAGGAGATAGGCCCCGCCCCTTTTTCGGCGGCCTCGTCTCCCGCTCTTAACGGATTCTGGCAGGGGTTAAATATCTCCATATAGCCCCCGGAGGCTATATGTGAGGTATTTTTAGCCAAAAAAGGTTTTCATTTGCCTCCCAGGGCGCCCCCCTCCCAGCGCCCTGCACCCTCAGTGACTGCCGTGTGAAGTGTGCTGAGAGGAAAATGGCGCACAGCTGCAGTGCTGTGCGCTACCTTAAGAAGACTGAGGAGTCTTCTGCCGCCGATTCTGGACCTCTTCTCGTTTCAGCATCTGCAAGGGGGCCGGCGGCGAGGCTCCGGTGACCATCCAGGCTGTACCTGTGATCGTCCCTCTGGAGCTAATGTCCAGTAGCCAAGAAGCCAATCCATCCTGCACGCAGGTGAGTTCACTTCTTCTCCCCTAAGTCCCTCGTTGCAGTGATCCTGTTGCCAGCAGGACTCACTGTAAAATAAAAAACCTAAGCTAAACTTTTCTAAGCAGCTCTTTAGGAGAGCCACCTAGATTGCACCCTTCTCGGCCGGGCACAAAAATCTAACTGAGGCTTGGAGGAGGGTCATAGGGGGAGGAGCCAGTGCACACCACCTGATCCTAAAGCTTTACTTTTTGTGCCCTGTCTCCTGCGGAGCCGCTATTCCCCATGGTCCTTTCAGGAACCCCAGCATCCACTAGGACGATAGAGAAACTCATGTTGACCTTTTGACCTGTCGACCTAGAACATGTCGACCTAGAGACCCTGTCGGCATAGTTACTGTCGACCAATAGTGGTCGACCTAGATAGTGTCGACATAGTTACTGTCGACCTAGAGACCGGATCCCGTATGAACACGCCTGAACCCGGGATTTAGGTAGGTCTGAATGCAAACGATCCAGGACTAAGTCCTGAGTCCGCGACCTGCTCCCGACCAGGGTCATGGAGCCGAGACTGGTGTGCTAGACCAGGCAACTCCCGGGTTCTGGTGCCTGAAAGGGGAATTAATGGTAAATTTGAGGCGACTTCTCAGCCATACAGGATGTGTCGCAGAGGACAGAAGTTCCAGTGATCCCACTTGCAGATTTGCTCCAGCTCTGTGCACTGCACCAGGACATATATATCATTCTGCTGCATGGTTTGTATAGACCTGGAAACACTTTGCATTGAAGTCTATCAGTTAAAGCCTCAATGTGGGGAAGTTTTGAAAACTTTCCTCTCCTCCTGCAGTCTATAGAAGTGTTGTTTTATTGCGCTGTTACCTAAACCCAGTCCGGCTTTTTACTCTGTAACTAAGATGTAGCACAAGGGACAAAATCTATTGTTAGTTATATAATATGAAGTAAACAACTTGGTTGTCTCCATTGTTGGCAGGTGGGAGGCACGTTTTAAAAAGAAAGCTATAATTATGAGGATTTACTGATGTTGTCTTCCTTGTCTGAGTCTTACTATGATCACTGTGTTTCCTGTTGTCATTTTTATGTTGTGATGTTCTACTTATTCCTCACTAGTTTTTATCACACGCAATTTGTATATTCCTTGTTTACCCTACTGTTGTAAAACCAATAAAGATGTTGTTGGAGTGGTTGCCGCAATACGTCTTAGAAGCATAGTGCAGCACGCTCTAAAAAAAGGCTATATAAAATAACAAAAGTTTAAAAAAGCTTGGGACTGTGAAACAGTCCCACCGTTTTACATGTGGTCCGGCTCCTGGCGCATCATACAAAAAACTGACCTCCCTTTGCCAGGAGGCTCAAAGGCTTAACAGTTTGGTGCTCGATCCTTATCTAACCACCTACACCCCATGTCAATCCTGTGGATCAACTATGGACCCTGAAGAAAAAAAAAATTTTCACTAAAAATAAAGATACCAGCCTTGTTGCAATGCGTCATGGGGCTGATTCCAAGTCGCAGGCAATGCTGATGGTCACAGAGTTAAGTGACTTTTTCCTTTCTGCTACTGAGCATGTGCGAAAATCCCTTAAAATGTAAATGGCGAATGCGTTACACTATGCGACTGAGATGGACAGTATCAGAAATGTACTGAGGGCATTTCCTGGCCAGTGACTATTCAGTCGCATGAGAATGGTCTTTCTTATGGTTGGGTAATGAGAGCGTAGCAGGCGTGTCGCTGAACACAGACGCTTACTCACTCACATAGGAGGCCATACTCATGCGGAAAATCTACACCTGCTATAGGCTGGTGTGGCTGATGGTAGGGTCTAAAGACCCACCAAGCGGTATTACAGAGTCCATAAAGTGGGTGTCCCAGCCCTTACACAGTCAGATGTACAGCTGTACACCAGGGGAAGAGCAGACACTATCATTAGCATAAAGTTGCACAAAGCGGGCATACCAGTCGTTGCACAGTCAGACGCTCGGCTGTACACCAGTGGAAGGACTGACACTAGCATTAGCATAAAATTGCACACAGTGTGCGTATTAGTCCTTGCACAGTCAGACGCTCGGCTGTACACAAGGGGAAGGGCTGACAATAGCATTAGTATAAAGTTGCACAAAGCGGCATATCAGTCCTTGCACAGTAAGTCACACAGCTGTACACCAGTGGAAGGGCAGATACTAGCATTAGCATAAAGTCGCACAAAGTGTGCGTATCAGTCCTTG